>NC_136620.1:43513821-44113821 GCF_933228915.1 Telmatherina bonti
GATGGATATGGATGGATGATGGATGGATGGATGGGTGGCTGTTTGGATGGATGGATGGGTGAAGGATGGATGGATGATGGATGGATGGATGGATGGATGGATGGATGATGGATGGTTGGATGGATGGATGATGGATGGATGGATGATGGATGGATGGATGGTTGGTTGGATCGATGATGGATGGATGATGGATGCTTGGATGGATGGATGATGGATGGATGGATGATGGATGGATGATGGATGGATGGATGGATGGTTGGTTGGATGGATGGATTGATGGATGACCGGTATGTTGCCTTCCACCACCCAGAACAACGAGGTCAGACGTAACTTTACACCAGAACTGAATCTGATGACATGAAACGGAGAATTTCTTCATAAATCACGTCTGAAAACCAGCTTTGGTTCAGATGATGTCTTCGTGTTATTGCAGGTTCATCATCCCTTATTCTTCCATTTCCAGCGGTTGCCACGGTAACAGCTGATCTCGCTGGAGACGTGGACATGTTCAGGTCCGGACTCTCACCATGACTTTGCGTAGCTGGAACTTGCGCGCCCGAATGTCCTGCATCAGCATCTCGAAGGGAGTGAGGCTGAACTCCGTGGGCAGAGGGTCGAACGGCTGCTCCTGCACCTTCTTCAGCTTCACCCCCTGTCGGAGCTCCTTCATCAGCTGCACCCACAGACGAGCCTGAGAAGCAAGCAGCATCCGTCAGGTGACAACTGGGCCTGCTGTTGTCCTCTGAGAACTGTTGTCTCACCCAGTCTCTGTGTTTCAGCGCATCCAGCTCGGCGGTCGACTCCACAGCTTCCTCCGCTGAAATCTTTTTCAGCATCTGTGCAACAAAAACAGGAAACTTCAAGTTACTGCAGGTTTAAATGTCGTCAACAGTTTGTCCAGCAGGCGGATCTTTCATAACCGCAAACATTTTCATGTAAATGCTTCTCCAACAGCTTCAGAACCCTTAGAATACTCTTCTGCTTTTGTTGGACCTTTTTCCAACAACTTTAATCTGTCTTTGCAGAAGTTGCAAATCAATCAACGTTTCAAATGCTTTCAGCATCTATAAGTCTGCTGAGACCGGTCCTGGAGGTCTACCAGGTCTCCAGGTCCGGTCCTGGAGGTCTACCAGGTCTCCAGGTCCGGTCCTGGAGGTCTACCAGGTCTCCAGGTCCGGTCCTGGAAGTCTACCTGTTGTAAATACATGGACCAGCAGTAAAGATGTAACCATGACAACCGAACAAACCTCCTTTGCGTCTCTAATCTTCATGAGGAAGGTCTGCAGCTCCAGAGTCTCGACAAACAGAGCCCGGCAGACGGCCTGGTAGTGTTCTGGAGCCAGACTCGGGTTGGCCAGGCGCGACGAGCAAATCATCATCACCTGTCGGAAGGTCCACACCGGCCTTACTGTTCCTTCCTCCTCCTCCTCTTCCTCCTCCTGACCGCTGTACCCCTCATCTGTCGCGCCGTTCTCTACAATGCCGTCGGTCCGTCCATCCTGGTCTTCCCCGACCATTCGCTCGATGAGGCGCTCCAGCTGAGGGCTGAGCTCCCGCTCTTCGCTGTCGTCCAAACCCCAGTCCAGAGCTCGGTAGATGGCCACACCCAGCGACTGCACCAGCTGCATCAGGACAGGCAACATTGTCAGGGGTGCATCCCGTTCTGAGCATGCCCAGAACAAACGCCACTTGGTCAAACTGGACACCAACACGACGACTCGATGTTCAACACACCATTTCTCTGCATGTCCTGTTTCAATCAACAGAAAACATTGATCTGAGCAAGACGCTTTTCTCCTTTAATGTCCTGAAATCCTTGTAAACTCAATTCAATTCAATTCAATTCAATTCAACTTTATTTATATATCGTCAAATCACGGCAATGCCATCTCAAGACGCTTTACAGACAGAGGGGAAAACATAATGAAGGCCAATTCATAACAGCCTATATAAGGAAACCAACAGATTGAGTTGAGTCCAACTCAATCTCCCATCCTGAGCAAGCACACTGGCGACAGTGGGAAGGAAAAAACTCCCTTTTAACAGGAAGGAAACCTCCGGCAGAACCCGGCTCAGGACAGGCAACCATCTGCCTCTGCTGTGTGGGGGGAAGAGGACAGAAAGACAACAGACAACAGGAACTGCTACTCCCGGCCAGGGAGACCTGCTGAGACAGGAGACATACATGTTAATGATGCTACACTGTTATGGGGGGGGGAGAGATAAAGAGAAAGAAGCTCAGTGTATCAGGAAATGTCCCTCAGCAGTCTAAACCTATAGCAGCATAACTAAGGGATGCTAACCATCCCTAGCTATGGGACTTATCAAAAAGATAAGTCTTCAGCCTAGTCTTAAAGGTGGGGAGGGTGTCTGCTTCCCTAACACTAACTGGGAGCTTATTCCATAAGAGAGGGGCCTGATAACCAAAGGCTCTGCCTCCTGCTCGGCTCTTTGAGACTCTAGGAACCACAAGTAAGCCTGCAGTCTGCGAACGAAGTACTCTACTTGGTATATAAGGAACAATGAGGTCTTTGATATATAGTGGTGCCTGGTTGTGGAGGGCTTTATATGTAAGGAGAAGGATTTTAAATTCTATTCTAGATTCAACAGGCAGCCAATGAAGAGAGGCTAAAACTGGAGAAATATGATCTCTCCTGCTGGTTCTGGTCAGGACTCTGGCTGCAGAATTCTGGATCAGCTGAAGGCTTTTCAGGGCATATTTAGGACAGCCCAGTAATAGAGAGTTACAGTAATCTAGTCTCGAAGTAACAAAAGCATGAAGCAGTTTTTCTGCATCACTCTGAGACAGAATGTCCCTAATTTTGGCTATATTACGTAAATGAAAGAAGGCTGTTTTAGTAACCTGCTTAACATGTGGGCCAAAGGACAGGTCAGGGTCAAATATTACTCCAAGGTTTCTCACTGTAGCACTGGAAGCTAAAGTAATGCCATCCAGGTTCATTACAAAACCGGAAAATTTAGCTCTGAGTTTTTCAGATCCAACGAGAATTACTTCAGTCTTATCTGAGTTTAAGAGGAGACAATTTCTAGACATCCAAGTCTTTATGTCTATGAGACAATTTTGTAGCCTATTGGGCTGATTTGTTTCATCTGGTTTAAAGGATAAGTATAGTTGAGTATCATCTGCATAACAATGAAAGTTTATTCCATGCTGTCTAATAATTTTGCCTAAAGGGAGCATATATAGCGTGAAGAGTATTGGTCCAAGTACAGAACCTTGAGGAACTCCATGACTTACTGTAGTTTGGGAGGAGGACTTGTCATTTACATGAACAAACTGAAGTCTATCAGATAAATATGATTTAAACCAGCTTAACGCTGTACCTGTAATTCCAATCACCTGTTCTAGTCTTTGTAACAGAATGTTATGATCGACTGTATCAAATGCAGCACTAAGATCAAGCAAGATAAGTACGGACACAAGTCCTTTGTCTGAGGCCATAAGAAGGTCATTAGTAACTTTCACCAATGCTGTCTCAGTGCTATGATGAGCTCTAAATCCTGACTGAAACTCCTCGCATAAATTATTTCTGCTCAGGTGGGCATGTAGCTGAGCGGAAACTATTTTCTCCAGAATTTTGGACATAAACGGGAGGTTAGATATAGGTCTATAATTTGCTATCACCTCTGGATCCAGAGATTGCTTTTTAAGTAAAGGCATGATTACAGCAGTTTTAAATGATTGTGGTACATATCCTGTCACTAAAGACATATTGATAAGATTTAGTAGTGATGTATTAATTAAAGGGAAAATGTCCTTAAAGAGGCTCGTTGGGAGAGGGTCTAAGATACAGGTGGATGGTTTAGATGAAGCTATTATTTTAGTTAATTCAGAGGGTTGGACAGGACAGAAACTATTTAGACACAAGTCAGATCCTGGTTCTAAGGATGCTTCGGAGACCACAACAGGCTCAACATTATAAGTAGAAGGAAGAATATTGTGAATTTGATCTCTAATAGTGTCAATTTTATTCCTGAAAAAATACATGAAATCATCACAGCTAAGTGAGAAAGGAATACATGGCTCCACAGCGCTCCAGCTCCTAGTAAGCCTAGCTACAGTGCTGAAAAGAAACCGAGGGTTGTTTTTGTTTTCCTCTATCAATGATGAATAATAAGCTGTTCTTGCCGTACGTAAGGCTTTTTTGTATACAATTAAACTTTCTTTCCAGGTTAAGTGAGACTCCTCTAGTCCTGATGAACGCCATCTGTTTTCCAAACGCCTTGATGCCTGTTTTAGAGCTCGAAGCTGGGAATTAAACCAGGGAGCCTTCATAATCTTACCTAATTTCTTCTTCTTTAGGGGAGCAACATTATCCAAGTTTGTACGCATTGAAGCTGTTATAGTATCAGCATGTTGATCAATCTGAGCAGGAGTAAGGCTTAAAGGGGGACTCTCGGTCATGCTAACACATGGTAGATGTGAAAAAATTGATTCAATTGATTGTTTAAATTTTGTAATATTATTGTCTGATAAACATCTACTATAGTAGAATTTATTTTTGGTCAGTGAGTAATCAAATAAAGTGAATTCAAAGGTTAATAAGAAGTGATCGGACAAGACAGGGTTTTGAGGAAATACTTTGAGCTTATCAGTCTCAATACCACATGTTAGAACAAGATCAAGAGTATGACCATGAGAGTGAGTGGCTCCATGGACATTTTGTGAAAACCCAATTGAGTTTAGAATAGAGGTAAAGGAAATGTTTAAACTATCATTTTCAACGTCAACATGAATATTAAAATCACCTAGTACAATGACCTTATCAGTAGTCAGCACTAACTCAGACAAGAGATCAGAGAATTCGGTCAGAAACTCGGAGTAAGGTCCAGGTGGGCGATACACTAATGCTAAAAGGAGCGGTTTCTCTCAATTCCATTTTGGATGAGATAAATTTAATGTCAGGAATTCAAAGGATTTATAGTTAGTTTTGAGCTTAGGACTAATTCATAATTCTGACTGAAAAATAGCTGCAACACCTCCTCCTCTGCCTGTAGTTCTAGGAATGTGAAAGTTTAAATAGTTAGCTGGCGTAGCTTCATTAATACTAACATAATCCTCTTGCTGTAACCAGGTTTCCGTAAGACAGAATAAATCAATGTGGTGATCACATATCAAGTCATTGACTAATAAAGACTTATTTGGGAGGGATCTAATATTCAGAAGGCCACACTTTATTGTCTTATTTTCAGATTTTATTAGATCCATTGTTTTTATTTTGTATGAGGTTTTCACGATTAACCCCAGAAGTGTTTCTGTGTTGTTTAATTCTTACTGCTGGGGAGTTGTATAAGGTCGGAATGGGGTTTTGGGTGGGTGGCAGCAGGTGGGAAGCTGCAGAAAAGTGTGTAGGACTACAATTCTGCCTCCTGGTCCCAACCCTGAGTTGTCAATTTAGCTGACTAATAAAAGAGTCCATATTGCTAGATAAGAGAGCGGCTCCATCCAACGTGGGATGGATGCCATCTCTCCTAATAAGACAAGGCTTTCCCCAAAAAGCGCTCCAATTATCTATAAAACCCACGTTGTTATCGTAAACGTGCCCAAATGCCGGAATATTTCTTCAGGAATAAGTTTTTTGGAGGGAAACTCAAAAGTTTTCCATGACCGACGCCTTCTTACGATTAAAGTCTTGTTTGCATCTCACCTGGCGCTCTGTGTTGGATGGAAGAGGACGTCTGTCGGTGTCACCTGCAGAGACAAAAATGCTTTAATAACAAAACATGAACAAACTCAAGCATGTCGTCAGTTTGGTGTTCATGTTTCTGATCAACTGTAATCAGAATGCGTTGCTCCACCCGTCCCGTCTGATTCGGCTGGTTGAGGCCAGATGGAGGTTCGGGTTAGGGAACAATGCAGGAAACCTGAATCCCTGTAAACCTGTAAGACTGGTTGGTATGAAACATGCTACGGAAACCAGAGCCAGTTTCCCAGTTCCAGCCCAGTTAACACAAAGAGACTGAAAAGACCTGCAGAAACATGATGGTGCTGGTCGGATGGCCGACGGGTCAGCTGTTTCTCCACCACTGAGCTTTGTTTATATCAGTTTATCTGTCGGTTCATTTTCAGCAGCTTTAAATAAAACCTCCTGGAGGATCTTACTGATGTCTTCCTGAGAACAGGTCCTGGTACAAACTAGATCCGGATCAGCATCTGGATCAGGAAGGTTGTGAAGGATCCTTCCTCATTGAGAGATAGAACTATTATCATCCAGAGCAGGAACAACGTTCTGGATACTACCATCCAGAACAGGAACAACGTTCTGGACACTACCATCCAGAACAGAAACAACGTTCTGGACACTACCATCCAGAACAGGAACAACATTCTGGACACTACCATCCAGAACAGAAACAACGTTCTGGACACTACCATCCAGAACAGAAACAATGTTCCAGATACTACCATCCAGAACAGAAACAATGTTCCAGATACTACCATCCAGAACAGGAACAACGTTCTGGACACTACCATCCAGAACAAGAACAACGTTCTGGACACTACCATCCAGAACAGAAACAATGTTCCAGATACTACCATCCAGAACAGGAACAACGTTCTGGACACTACCATCCAGAACAGAAACAACGTTCTGGACACTACCATCCAGAACAAGAACAACGTTCTGGACACTACCATCCAGAACAGAAACAACGTTCTGGACACTACCATCCAGAACAAGAACAACGTTCTGGACACTACCATCCAGAACAGAAACAACGTTCTGGACACTACCATCCAGAACAGGAACAACATTCTGGATACTACCATCCAGAACAGAAACAACGTTCTGGACACTACCATCCAGAACAGGAACAACATTCTGGACACTACCATCCAGAACAGAAACAACGTTCTGGACACTACCATCCAGAACAGAAACAATGTTCCAGATACTACCATCCAGAACAGAAACAATGTTCCAGATACTACCATCCAGAACAGGAACAACGTTCTGGACACTACCATCCAGAACAAGAACAACGTTCTGGACACTACCATCCAGAACAGAAACAATGTTCCAGATACTACCATCCAGAACAGGAACAACGTTCTGGACACTACCATCCAGAACAGAAACAACGTTCTGGACACTACCATCCAGAACAAGAACAACGTTCTGGACACTACCATCCAGAACAGAAACAACGTTCTGGACACTACCATCCAGAACAAGAACAACGTTCTGGACACTACCATCCAGAACAGAAACAACGTTCTGGACACTACCATCCAGAACAGGAACAACGTTCTGGATACTACCATCCAGAACAGGAACAACGTTCTGGACACTACCATCCAGAACAGAAACAATGTTCCAGATACTACCATCCAGAACAGGAACAACGTCCTGGATACTACCATCCAGAACAGGAACAACGTCCTGGATACTACCATCCAGAACAGGAACAACGTCCTGGATACTACCATCCAGAACAGGAACAACGTTCTGGATGGTAGTATCCAGAACAGGAACAATGTTCTGGATACTACCATCCAGAACAGAAACAATGATCCAGATACTACCATCCAGAACAGGAACAACGTTCTGGATACTACCATCCAGAACAGAAACAATGTTCCAGATACTACCATCCAGAACAGGAACAACGTTCTGGACACTACCATCCAGAACAGAAACAATGTTCCAGATACTACCATCCAGAACAGGAACAACGTCCTGGATACTACCATCCAGAACAGGAACAACGTTCTGGATGGTAGTATCCAGAACAGGAACAACGTTCTGGATACTACCATCCAGAACAGAAACAATGTTCCAGATACTACCATCCAGAACAGTAACAACGTTCTAGATGGTAGTACCCAGAACAGGAACAACGTTCTGGATACTACCATCCAGAACAGGAACAACGTTCTGGATGGTAGTATCCAGAACAGGAACAATGTTCTGGATACTACCATCCAGAACAGGAACAACATTCTGGACACTACCATCCAGAACAGAAACAATGTTCCAGATACTACCATCCAGAACAGGAACAACGTTCTGGATGGTAGTATCCAGAACAGGAACAACGTTCTGGATACAACCATCCAGAACAGGAACAACATTCTGGATAATACCATCCAGAACAGGAACAACGTTCCAGATACTACCATCCAGAACAGGAAAAACGTTCCGGATACTACCATCCAGAACAGGAACAACATTCCGGATACTACCATCCAGAACAGGAACAATGTTCTGGATACTACCATCCAGAACAGGAACAACGTTCTGGATACTACCATCCAGAACAGAAACAATGTTCCAGATACTACCATCCAGAACAGGAACAATGTTCCAGATACAACCATTCAGAACAGGAACAACATTCTGGATACTACCATCCAGAACAGGAACAACGTTCCGGATGCTACCATCCAGAACAGGAACAACGTTCTGGATACTACCATCCAGAACAGGAACAACATTCTGTATACTACCATTCAGAACGGGAACAAAGTTCTGGATACTACCATCCAGCACAAGAACAATATTCTGTATACTACCATCCAGAACAGGAAAAACGTTCCGGATACTACCATCCAGAACAGGGACAACATTCCGGATACTACCATTCAGAACAGGAACAACATTCTGGATGCTACCATCCAGAACAGGAACAACATTCTGGATACTACCATTCAGAACAGGAACAACGTTCCAGATACTACCATCCAGAACAGGAAAAATGTTCCGGATACTACCATCCAGAACAGGGACAACATTCCGGATACTACCATTCAGAAGAGGAACAACATTCTGGATACTACCATCCAAAACAGGAACAACGTTCCGGATGCTACCATCCAGAACAGGAACAACATTCTGGATGCTACTATCCAGAACAGGAACAATGTCCTGGGTCTATCATCCAGAACAGGAACGACATTCTGGATACTACCATCCAGAACAGGAACAACATTCTGGATACTACCATCCAGAACAGGAACAACGTTCTGGATACTACCATCCAGAACAAGAACAATATTCTGGATACTACCATCCAGAACGGGAACAAAGTTCTGGATACTACCATCCAGAACAAGAACAATATTCTGTATACTACCATCCAGAACAGGAACAACATTCTGGACACTACCATCCACAACAGAAACAATGTTCCAGATACTACCATCCAGAACAGGAACAATGTTCCAGATACTACCATCCAGAACAGGAACAACATTCTGGATACTACCATTCAGAACAGGAACAACGTTCCGGATACTACCATCCAGAACAGGGACAACATTCCGGATACTACCATTCAGAACAGGAACAACATTTTGGATACTACCATCCAGAACAGGAACAACATTCTGGATACTACCATCCAGAACAGGAACAACATTCTGGATACTATCATCCAGAACAGGAACAACGTTCCGGATACTATCATCCAGAACAGTAACAACGTTCCGGATACTACCATCCGGAACAGGAACAATATTCTGGATATTCTGCTTTAAATGCCAGAAGTCCACCTGGAAGTCCACCTCCGCCAGAAATACAGAGAAAAACCGGGAATTATTCCTGGTCCAGAACACAACTCTGTTTTTATTGGAAAACAAACAAAATGTCATTTTTCTGCTTTTACATGTTTGTAGACAAACATGTGCATTTAGAAGCAGGAATCGAACTTGCGGAACATAAATAAAAACTCTTTATTCCTGAACAAAGTCTGGTCTCTGCATCTGTCAGAGTCCAACCCGGATCACAGGGACTCTAAAGTCCTCCAGCAGACCTCTAATAAAACATGGAATCCTGGGTCTGATTTCCAGGCAGGAGGATCCAGGTTCCGGTCTGCAGAACCCGGATCAGGTCTTCCTCCTGGGGGAGACACCGGGAGCAGCAGGAACAACCAAACTTCCTCCTCCAGGCTTCCGTCCAGCCTGTCAGCGCATTTATCAATAATTAATCATTTACCGGGATGTAACACGTCATGGTGGCGCGAGACGGTTTATGTAAGAAGAGAAAACAATAAATGTGCGCGAGGACGAAGAACCTGGCGTCTGAACCAGGACCGATCCGGATCTTCAGGTTTCAGCAGAGACCTTCAGGCCTTTGACAAGAGACTGGAACCAGATCAGTCGGCCCGGAACCGGAGTTATTCTTGAGAACTGGATCTGCTCAACTTTCCAACTTTTACCAGGTGGAATCTGCAGAAACGCACTTTGGAGTCCGGAGCGGGTCTTACCGTCGTGCCGGGGGTCCGGCTGAACGGACGCGGTTCCGTCCCGGTGCAGCAGGATGCAGGACGGGTCCGTCACGCGCCGGACCGTCCGCGCCGCCGGCGGGCGGGGCAGCCGGAGCCCGCTGCAGCACTGGTAGCACACCGCCCACGCCTGCTCCTCGTTGATCGGCTGCTCGTAGGACTTCAGCACCTCCTCCAGAGACAGCTCCCGGGGCTCCGCCAGGTCTCGCGCCTCCCCGCGCTCGGTGGGGGCGCTTCCACGCGGGTCTCCGTTCTCGGTGCTGGTGTTGGTGGATCTGGCCATGACGGCGCCGCCACCGAGGCCATGGATGCTGTCCGCCGCTCGCTCGCGCGTCCGCGGTGTCAGCTGCGACCGTCGTCAAGGTAGCGCGCGCCACTTCCGGTGGTCGGTTTTCAAAAGAAAAGCCTTTAGAGGCTGAAAGGTGGAGGTGAAGAAGGAAAGCTGCTTTTCATGTTTTTAGCAGTTTTAGTGAACGAGCGGTTCTCCTGTGATCCACTTTAACCCCCTACGGACGCCGAGAAGGTCCAGCTCCAAAGTTTTTCTTTTTCGTTTTTTTGCGATAATGAGACCAAACTTATCTGAAGACACAAAGTCTGTTTTCTGCTAAAAACACGATCAATGATCTGCTTTCACGATAAAAAGGTGGAACGCAGAAAACATGGGAGCCAACAGGTGTCTAGTCGTAGACATATATACATAGACATCATACATATATATATATATATATATATATATATATATATATATATATATATATATATATATATATATATATATATATATACATAGACGCTCATAGACCGTATATGAAAGATGGACGGAGCCTCCGGCGGTTAAAAGTGAAGCCTATGTGGAAGTGCATAAAACTGCAGTTCCCCCTTCATCCACTAGGGGCTGCAAAACGGAGCAAATCCCCATAGACTCCCATGTTAAAAAGACCAACTTTACAGCAGAAATAAACATGTTTACAGCAAAAATAAACATGTTTACAGCAGGAATAAACATGTTTACAGCAGGAATAAACAGGTTTACAGCAGAAATAAACATGTTTACAGCAGGAATAAACATGTTTACAGCAAAAATAAACATGTTCACAGCAGGAATAAACATGTTTACAGCAGAAATAAACAGGTTTACAGCAGAAATAAACATGTTTACAGCAGGAATAAACAGGTTTACAGCAGAAATAAACATGTTTACAGCAGGAATAAACATGTTTACAGCAGAAATAAACAGGTTTACAGCAGAAATAAACATGTTTACAGCAGGAATAAACAGGTTTACAGCAGAAATAAACATGTTTACAGCAAAAATAAACATGTTTACAGCAGGAATAAACATGTTTACAGCAGAAATAAACAGGTTTACAGCAGAAATAAACATGTTTACAGCAGGAATAAACATGTTTACAGCAGAAATAAACATGTTTACAGCAGAAATAAACATGTTTACAGCAGAAATAAACAAGTTTACAGCAGAAATAAACAAGTTTACAGCAGAAATAAACAAGTTTACAGCAGAAATAAACATGTTTACAACCTGGTACAAAAATCCATTTTAGGTTTAATAGGTCAGGTTTGCCTTCATGACAACTGTGGGGGGAGGGAATTTTTTTTCTAACTTGCCCGTTAAGAAGTAATTTAATCTCGAAGTTTGGTATATTTCGGGGCGTGTCCTTTTGATTGACAGGTACCGATCTCCTGCTTCAAGTCAGAAGAACGTAGAACAACCGCGGTTTTTAGCCGGTTAACAACGTGACTTAGCTTTAGCCCGCTTACCTCCATTAGCTGGTTAGCTCCTGTTATCTACGGGGTTAGCTCGGTTAGCTCTTAGCTACAGAAAGCTCGGAGTTCGCTCGATGTCAATCATCCACCATGACACTCACAGCCCCCCTCTCAGCTCCACCTCTTTGCCCATATTTGTATTTTCTGGGTGAGATGACGTGCATGCCCCTGCCAAGATGGTGATGGTAGGAACCGCCCACCGAGCTTCAATTCAGCTCTTCAGAAACCTACGGGTGACGTCACGGAGGCTCCGCCCATCTTTTATGTACAGTCTAATGAGAGTGACCCAGCGTCGCCGCCATATTGGATGGGTCTCAGCTTTTGAGTCTTGCTGCAGAGTCAACGTAGTTTCCTCACATAACTGTTTTCTGTGGAACAACACGTATATATTGCACACAAACAAAACACTTTTCTACAGAACTGGTTTCTAAATAATGTTAACACAGTAAATAATCTACTAAATGATAAATTTTACTCCTATGAGGTGTATATGGATAAATATGATATTGATGCTTCACAAAGAGAGTTTTACATGGTAGCATAATTACCTCCACCAAGGAAGTGATGTTTTTACCGTTTTATCTGTTTGTGTTCAAGATAACTGAAAAAGTTCTGGACGGATTTTCATGACATTTTCAGGACTTGTTGGAAACGTTAAAAGGAAGAACTGATTAATTCTGGTGGTGATCCGGATCACTGTTTGAATCCAGGAACTTTTTAAAGGCCTGGGTGGAGGTTAACGCTCTCAGTGTGTTTTTCTGGAAAACTTCTGAATTGTTTTGATACAATACGTTATTTTCAGACTTTGTACAACTGTATCTCTATATTGATAAATTAATGCATATAAATAAAAGAAAGAGTCAACCATAGTCAGGAGAAAGCAGCAGCTATTCCCGTATTTTGGTCAGCATACGGTTGCAATAACTGGCGAAATATTGAAAGCAGATTGTGTGGAATTACATTTCACAATGTTGAATAATAATTTATTTAACCAGATAAAAACAGATAAATCCAAATGTATCAACAAAACAATCAAACATGTTAGCATCAAATTTATTTATACATTTATTTATATTGCAGTTACCTTATGTCTTAGTTAAATAGCATTATAAAAATATTTTAGCACATAGTTTTTATTGTTTGACAGTGATCTGTATCATAACAACATCTCTGTCCTTTGTAACAAACCAAACTGAGAAAATCGGGTAAAAACTGGTGAAGCGGGAGAGGACTTCAGTCTTGGTAAGTAACATCCGACCAATGAGATCTAGGTCTCTCTGGGACCAAGAGTTGAGAAAAGCTTTACATTTTTCCAAGTTTTGGTTAATAAATTCACATCTTTGATAATTTGTGCACTTGGAAGTGTGCAGACCCTGGATTGAGAAACGCCTGTGTTCTCGTGTGGAAACATACGCATGCGCACAACGTCAAAACGTCATTACAATGTGTACTTCCAAGACGTCCATGAAGGCAGACTATTATTTTAAAAATTCAGACACAATTACAACATTGGCTTCAAAGAGATCTATCGTTAGGGGTCGACTACTAATTACAAAAGCAGAAGGCCTTTCTAGAATGACTTATGAAGCTCTAGACCTTCATCTAGACAGAAATAATCTAGACAGTAAACGTCTAGACTGTAAACATCTACAGTAAACATCTAGACAGTAAACATCTAGACTGTAAACATCTAGACAGTAAACATCTAGACAGTAAACGTCTAGACTGTAAACATCTACAGTAAACATCTAGACAGTAAACATCTAGACTGTAAACATCTAGACAGTAAACATCTAGACTGTAAACATCTAGACTGTAAACATCTAGACAGTAAACATCTAGACAGTAATCATCTAGACTGTAAACATCTAGACTGTAAACATCTAGACTGTAAACATCTAGACAGTAAACATCTAGACAGTAATCATCTAGACTGTAAACATCTAGACGGTAAACATCTAGACGGTAAACATCTAGACGGTAAACATCTAGACTGTAAACATCTAGACAGTCAACATCTAGACTGTAAACATCTAGACAGTAAACGTCTAGACAGTAAACGTCTAGACAGTAAACGTCTAGACAGTAAACATCTAGACAGTAAACATCTAGATAGAAATCATCTAGACAGTAAACATCTAGACAGTAAACGTCTAGACAGTAAACATCTAGACTGTAAACATCTAGACAGTAAAGATCTAGACAGTAAACATCTAGATAGAAATCATCTAGACGGTAAACATCTAGACAGTAAACGTCTAGACAGTAAACATCTAGATAGAAATCATCTAGACAGTAAACATCTAGACAGTAAACATCTAGACAGTAAACGTCTAGACAGTAAACATCTAGACTGTAAACATCTAGACAGTAAACATCTAGACAGTAAACATCTAGACTGTAAACGTCTAGACAGTAAACATATAGACTGTAAACATCTAGACTGTGAACGTCTAGACAGTAAACATCTACAGTAAACATCTAGACAGTAAACATGTAGACTGTAAACATCTAGACAGTAAACATCTAGACTGTAAACATCTAGACTGTAAACATCTAGACTGTAAACATCTAGACAGTAAACATCTAAACTGTAAACATCTATACTGTAAACATCTAGACTGTAAACATCTAAACTTTAAACATCTAGACTGTAAACATCTAGACTGTAAACATCTAGACTGTAAACATCTACAGTAAAAATCTAGACAGTAAACATCTAGACAGTAAACATCTAGACAGTAAACATCTAGACTGTAAACATCTAGACTAAACATCTACAGTAAACATCTAGATAGAAATCATCTAGACAGTAAACATCTAGACTGTAAACGTCTAGACAGTAAACATCTAGACTGTAAACATCTAGACAGTAAACATCTAGACTGTAAACGTCTAGACAGTAAACATATAGACTGTAAACGTCTAGACAGTAGACATCTAGATAGAAATAATCTAGACAGTAAACGTCTAGACAGTAAACATCTAGACTGTAAACTTCTACAGTAAACATCTAGACTGTAAACATCTAGACTGTAAACGTCTACAGTAAACATCTAGACAGTAAACATCTAGACAGTAAACATCTAGACTGTAAACGTCTACAGTAAACATCTAGACTGTAAACATCTAGACAGTAAACATCTAGACTGTAAACATAAAGACAGTAAACATCTAGACTGTAAACATCTAGACAGTAAACATCTAGACTGTAAACATCTAGACAGTAAACATCTAGACTGTAAACATCTACAGTAAACATCTAGACAGTAAACATCTAGACTGTAAACATCTAGACTGTGAACGTCTAGACAGTAAACATCTACAGTGAACATCTAGACAGTAAACATCTACAGTAAACATCTAGACAGTAAACATCTAGACAGTAAACATCTACAGTAAACATCTAGACTGTAAACATCTAGACAGTAAACATCTAGACTGTAAACATCTAGACAGTAAACATGTAGACTGTAAACATCTAGACAGTAAACATCTAGACAGTAAACATCTAGACTGTAAACATCTAGACTGTAAACATCTACAGTAAACGTCTAGACTGTAAACATCTAGACTGTAAACATCTACAGTAAACATCTAGACTGTAAACGTCTAGACAATAAATATCTAGACAGTAAACATCTAGACTGTAAACATCTAGACAGTAAACATCTAGACAGTAAACATCTAGATAGAAATCATCTAGACAGTAAACATCTAGACAGTAAACATCTAGACAGTAAACATCTAGACTGTAAACATCTAGACAGGAAACATCTAGACAGTAAACATCTACAGTAAACATCTAGACAGTAAACATCTATACTGTAAACATCTAAACTTTAAACATCTAGACTGTAAACATCTAGACTGTAAACATCTAGACAGTAAACATCTACAGTAAACATCTAGACAGTAAACATCTAGACTGTAAACATCTAGACAGTAAAAATCTAGACAGTAAACATCTACAGTAAACATGTAGACAGTAAACATCTACAGTAAACATCTAGACAGTAAACATCTAGACAGTAAACATCTACAGTAAACATCTAGACAGTAAACATCTACAGTAAACATCTAGATAGAAATCATCTAGACAGTAAACATCTAGACAGTAAACGTCTAGACAGTAAACATCTAGACTGTAAACATCTAGACAGTAAACATCTAGACTGTAAACGTCTAGACAGTAAACATATAGACTAAACATCTAGACAGTAGATATCTAGATAGAAATAATCTAGACAGTAAACGTCTAGACAGTAAACATCTAGACTGTAAACGTCTACAGTAAACATCTACACTGTAAACATCTAGACTGTAAACGTCTACAGTAAACATCTAGACAGTAAACATCTAGACAGTAAACATCTAGACAGTAAACATCTAGACTGTAAACGTCTACAGTAAACATCTAGACTGTAAACATCTAGACAGTCAACATCTAGACAGTAAATATCTAGACTGTAAACATCTACAGTAAACATCTAGACTGTAAACATCTAGACAGTAAACATCTACAGTAAACATCTAGACTGTAAACGTCTAGACAGTAAACATCTAGACTGTAAACATCTAGACAGTAAACATCTAGACAGTAAACATCTAGATAGAAATCATCTAGACAGTAAACATCTAGACAGTAAACGTCTAGACAGTAAACATCTAGACAGTAAACATCTAGACAGTAAACGTCTAGACAGTAAACATCTAGACAGTAAACATCTAGATAGAAATCATCTAGACTGTAAACATCTAGACAGTAAACATGTAGACTGTAAACATCTAGACAGTAAACATCTAGACAGTAAACATCTAGACAGAAATCATCTAGACAGTAAACATCTAGACAGTAAACATCTAGACAGTAAACATCTAGACTGTAAACATCTAGACTGTAAACATCTATACTGTAAACATCTAAACTTTAAACATCTAGACTGTAAACATCTAGACTGTAAACATCTAGACAGTAAACATCTACAGTAAACATCTAGACAGTAGACATCTAGACTGTAAACATCTAGACAGTAAACATCTAGACAGTAAACATCTACAGTAAACATCTAGACAGTAAACATCTACAGTAAACATCTAGACAGTAAACATCTAGACAGTAAACATCTACAGTAAACATCTAGACAGTAAACATCTACAGTAAACATCTAGATAGAAATCATCTAGACAGTAAACATCTAGACAGTAAACATCTAGACAGTAAACGTCTAGACAGTAAACATCTAGACGGTAAACATCTAGACAGTAAACATCTAGACTGTAAACGTCTAGACAGTAAACATATAGACTGTAAACATCTAGACAGTAGATATCTAGATAGAAATAATCTAGACAGTAAACGTCTAGACAGTAAACATCTAGACTGTAAACGTCTACAGTAAACATCTAGACTGTAAACATCTAGACTGTAAACGTCTACAGTAAACATCTAGACAGTAAACATCTAGACAGTAAACATCTAGACTGTAAACGTCTACAGTAAACATCTAGACTGTAAACATCTAGACAGTAAACATCTAGACAGTAAACATCTAGACTGTAAACATCTACAGTAAACATCTAGATAGAAATCATCTAGACAGTAAACATCTAGACAGTAAACATCTAGACAGTAAACGTCTAGACAGTAAACATCTAGACAGTAAACGTCTAGACAGTAAACATCTAGATAGAAATCATCTAGACAGTAAACATCTAGACAGTAAACGTCTAGACAGTAAACATCTAGACTGTAAACATCTAGACAGTAAACATCTAGACTGTAAACGTCTAGACAGTAAACATATAGACTGTAAACATCTAGACAGTAGACATCTAGATAGAAATAATCTAGACAGTAAACGTCTAGACAGTAAACATCTAGACTGTAAACGTCTACAGTAAACATCTAGACTGTAAACATCTAGACTGTAAACGTCTACAGTAAACATCTAGACAGTAAACATCTAGACAGTAAACATCTAGACTGTAAACGTCTACAGTAAACATCTAGACTGTAAACATCTAGACAGTAAACATCTAGACAGTAAACATCTAGACTGTAAACATCTAGACAGTGAACATCTAGACAGTAAACATCTAGACTGTAAACATCTACAGTAAACATCTAGACAGTAAACATCTAGACTGTAAACATCTAGACTGTGAACGTCTAGACAGTAAACATCTACAGTAAACATCTAGACAGTAAACATCTAGACAGTAAACATCTACAGTAAACATCTAGACAGTAAACATCTAGACAGTAAACATCTACAGTAAACATCTAGACTGTAAACATCTAGACAGTAAACATCTAGACTGTAAACATCTAGACAGTAAACATGTAGACAGTAAACATCTAGACTGTAAACATCTAGACAGTAAACATCTAGACTGTAAACATCTAGACAGTAAACATCTAGACTGTAAACATCTATACTGTAAACATCTAGACTTTAAACATCTAAACTTTAAACATCTAGACTGTAAACATCTAGACTGTAAACATCTAGACAGTAAACATCTACAGTAAACATCTAGACAGTAAACATCTAGACTGTAAACATGTAGACAGTAAACATCTACAGTAAACATCTAGACAGTAAACATCTAGACTGTAAACATCTAGACAGTAAACATCTATACTGTAAACATCTAGACTGTAAACATCTAGACTGTAAACATCTACAGTAAACATCTAGACTGTAAACATCTAGACAGTAAACATCTAGACTGTAAACATCTAGACTGTAAACGTCTAGACAGTAAACATCTACAGTAAACATCTAGACAGTAAACATATAGACAGTAAACATCTACAGTAAACATCTAGACTGTAAACATCTAGACAGTAAACATCTAGACTGTAAACATCTAGATAGAAATCATCTAGACAGTAAACATCTAGACTGTAAACGTCTAGACAGTAAACATCTAGACAGTAAACATCTAGATAGAAATCATCTAGACAGTAAACGTCTAGACAGTAAACATCTAGACTGTAAACGTCTACAGTAAAAATCTAGACTGTAAACGTCTACAGTAGACATCTAGACAGTAAACATCTAGATAGAAATCATCTAGACAGTAAACGTCTAGACAGTAAACATCTAGACTGTAATCGTCTACAGTAAACATCTAGACTGTTAACGTCTAGACAGTAAACATCTAGACTGTAAACATCTACAGTAAACATCTAGACAGTAAACATCTAGACTGTAAACGTCTAGACAGTAAACATCTACAGTAAACATCTACAGTAAACATCTAGACTGTAAACATCTAGACAGTAAACATCTAGACTGTAAACATCTAGACAGTAAACATCTAGACAGTAAACATCTACAGTAAACATCTAGACAGTAAACATCTAGACAGTAAACATCTACAGTAAACATCTAGACTGTAAACATCTAGACAGTAAACATCTAGACTGTAAACATCTAGACTGTAAACGTCTACAGTAAACATCTAGACTGTAAACATCTAGACAGTAAACATCTACACAGTAAACATCTACAGTGAACATCTAGACTGTAAACATCTAGACAGTAAACATCTACAGTAAACATCTAGACTGTAAACGTCTAGACAGTAAATATCTAGACAGTAAACATCTAGACTGTAAACATCTAGACAGTAAACATCTAGACAGTAAACATCTAGACAGTAAACATCTAGACTGTAAACAACTAGACTGTAAACATCTAGACAGTAAACATCTAGACAGTAAACATCTAGATTGTAAACATCTAGACTGTAAACGTCTAGACTATAAACGTCTAGACTATAAACGTCTAGACTGTAAACGTCTAGACTGTAAACGTCTAGACAGAAAACATCTAGACTGTAAACGTCTAGACTGTAAACGTCTAGACAGAAAACATCTAGACAGTAAACATCTAGACAGTAAACATCTAGTCTGTAAACATCTAGACTGTAAACATCTAGACAGTAAACATCTAGACAGTAAACATCTAGATTGTAAACGTCTAGACAGTAAACATCTAGACTGTAAACATCTAGACAGTAAACGTCTAGACAGTAAACATCTAGACAGTAAACATCTAGACAGTAAACGTCTAGACAGTAAACATCTAGACAGTAAACATCTAGATAGAAATCATCTAGACAGTAAACATCTAGACAGTAAACGTCTAGACAGTAAACATCTAGACAGTAAACATCTAGATAGAAATCATCTAGACTGTAAACATCTAGACAGTAAACATCTAGACGGTAAACATCTAGACTGTAAACATCTACACAGTAAACATCTACAGTAAACGTCTAGACTGTAAACATCTAGACAGTAAACATCTAGACAGTAAACATCTAGACAATAAACGTCTAGACAGTAAACATCTAAATAGAAATCATCTAGACAGTAAACATCTAGACAGTAAACATCTAGACAATAAAAATCTAGATAGAAATCATCTAGACAGTAAACATCTACACTGTAAACATCTAGACAGTAAACATCTAGATAGAAATCATCTAGACAGTAAACATCTAGACAGTAAACATCTAGACAGTAAACGTCTAGACAGTAAACATCTAGACTGTAAACATCTAGACAGTAAACATCTAGATAGAAATCATCTAGACAGTAAACATCTAGACAGTAAACGTCTAGACAGTAAACATCTAGACAGTAAACATCTAGATAGAAATCATCTAGACAGTAAACATCTAGACAGTAAACATCTAGACAGTAAACGTCTAGACAGTAAACATCTAGACAGTAAACGTCTAGACAGTAAACATCTAGATAGAAATCATCTAGACAGTAAACATCTAGACAGTAAACGTCTAGACAGTAAACATCTAGACTGTAAACATCTAGACAGTAAACATCTAGACTGTAAACGTCTAGACAGTAAACATATAGACTGTAAACATCTAGACAGTAGACATCTAGATAGAAATAATCTAGACAGTAAACGTCTAGACAGTAAACATCTAGACTGTAAACGTCTACAGTAAACATCTAGACTGTAAACATCTAGACTGTAAACGTCTACAGTAAACATCTAGACAGTAAACATCTAGACAGTAAACATCTAGACTGTAAACGTCTACAGTAAACATCTAGACAGTAAACATCTAGACAGTAAACATCTAGACTGTAAACATCTAGACAGTGAACATCTAGACAGTAAACATCTAGACTGTAAACATCTACAGTAAACATCTAGACAGTAAACATCTAGACTGTAAACATCTAGACTGTGAACGTCTAGACAGTAAACATCTACAGTAAACATCTAGACAGTAAACATCTAGACAGTAAACATCTACAGTAAACATCTAGACAGTAAACATCTAGACAGTAAACATCTACAGTAAACATCTAGACTGTAAACATCTAGACAGTAAACATCTAGACTGTAAACATCTAGACAGTAAACATGTAGACAGTAAACATCTAGACTGTAAACATCTAGACAGTAAACATCTAGACTGTAAACATCTAGACAGTAAACATCTAGACTGTAAACATCTATACTGTAAACATCTAGACTTTAAACATCTAAACTTTAAACATCTAGACTGTAAACATCTAGACTGTAAACATCTAGACAGTAAACATCTACAGTAAACATCTAGACAGTAAACATCTAGACTGTAAACATGTAGACAGTAAACATCTACAGTAAACATCTAGACAGTAAACATCTAGACTGTAAACATCTAGACAGTAAACATCTATACTGTAAACATCTAGACTGTAAACATCTAGACTGTAAACATCTACAGTAAACATCTAGACTGTAAACATCTAGACTGTAAACGTCTAGACAGTAAACATCTACAGTAAACATCTAGACAGTAAACATATAGACAGTAAACATCTACAGTAAACATCTAGACTGTAAACATCTAGACAGTAAACATCTAGACTGTAAACATCTAGATAGAAATCATCTAGACAGTAAACATCTAGACTGTAAACGTCTAGACAGTAAACATCTAGACAGTAAACATCTAGATAGAAATCATCTAGACAGTAAACGTCTAGACAGTAAACATCTAGACTGTAAACGTCTACAGTAAAAATCTAGACTGTAAACGTCTACAGTAGACATCTAGACAGTAAACATCTAGATAGAAATCATCTAGACAGTAAACGTCTAGACAGTAAACATCTAGACTGTAATCGTCTACAGTAAACATCTAGACTGTTAACGTCTAGACAGTAAACATCTAGACTGTAAACGTCTACAGTAAACATCTAGACAGTAAACATCTAGACTGTAAACGTCTACAGTAAACATCTAGACAGTAAACATCTAGACAGTAAAAATCTAGACTGTAAACGTCTAGACAGTAAACATCTAGACTGTAAACATCTACAGTAAACATCTAGACAGTAAACATCTAGACTGTAAACGTCTAGACAGTAAACATCTACAGTAAACATCTACAGTAAACATCTAGACTGTAAACATCTAGACAGTAAACATCTAGACTGTAAACATCTAGACAGTAAACATCTAGACAGTAAACATCTACAGTAAACATCTAGACAGTAAACATCTAGACAGTAAACATCTACAGTAAACATCTAGACTGTAAACATCTAGACAGTAAACATCTAGACTGTAAACATCTAGACTGTAAACGTCTACAGTAAACATCTAGACTGTAAACATCTAGACAGTAAACATCTACACAGTAAACATCTACAGTGAACATCTAGACTGTAAACATCTAGACAGTAAACATCTACAGTAAACATCTAGACTGTAAACGTCTAGACAGTAAATATCTAGACAGTAAACATCTAGACTGTAAACATCTAGACAGTAAACATCTAGACAGTAAACATCTAGACAGTAAACATCTAGACTGTAAACAACTAGACTGTAAACATCTAGACAGTAATCATCTAGACTGTAAACATCTAGACAGTAAACATCTAGACAGTAAACATCTAGATTGTAAACGTCTAGACTATAAACGTCTAGACTGTAAACGTCTAGACTGTAAACGTCTAGACAGAAAACATCTAGACTGTAAACGTCTAGACTGTAAACGTCTAGACAGAAAACATCTAGACAGTAAACATCTAGACAGTAAACATCTAGTCTGTAAACATCTAGACTGTAAACATCTAGACAGTAAACATCTAGACAGTAAACATCTAGATTGTAAACGTCTAGACAGTAAACATCTAGACTGTAAACATCTAGACTGTAAACATCTACACAGTAAACATCTACAGTAAACGTCTAGACTGTAAACATCTAGACAGTAAACATCTACAGTAAACATCTAGACTGTAAACGTCTAGACAGTAAATATCTAGACAGTAAACATTTAGACAGTAAACATTTAGACAGTAAACATCTAGATAGAAATCATCTAGACAGTAAACATCTAGACAGTAAACATCTAGACAGTAAACATCTAGACAGTAAACGTCTAGACAGTAAACATCTAGACAGTAAACATCTAGATAGAAATCATCTAGACAGTAAACATCTAGACAGTAAACGTCTAGACAGTAAACATCTAGACAGTAAACATCTAGATAGAAATCATCTAGACTGTAAACATCTAGACAGTAAACATCTAGACGGTAAACATCTAGACTGTAAACATCTACAAAGTAAACATCTACAGTAAACGTCTAGACTGTAAACATCTAGACAGTAAACATCTACAGTAAACATCTAGACTGTAAACGTCTAGACAGTAAATATCTAGACAGTAAACATCTAGACTGTAAACATCTAGACAGTAAACATTTAGACAGTAAACATCTAGATAGAAATCATCTAGACAGTAAACATCTAGACAGTAAACGTCTAGACAGTAAACATCTAGACAGTAAACATCTAGACAGTAAACGTCTAGACAGTAAACATCTAGACAGTAAACATCTAGATAGAAATCATCTAGACAGTAAACATCTAGACAGTAAACATCTAGACAGAAATCATCTAGACAGTAAACATCTAGACAGTAAACATCTAGACAGTAAACGTCTAGACAGTAAACATCTAGACAGTAAACATCTAGATAGAAATCATCTAGACAATAAACACCTAGACAGTAAACATCTAGACAGTAAACATCTAGACAATAAACGTCTAGACAGTAAACATCTAAATAGAAATCATCTAGACAGTAAACATCTAGACAGTAAACATCTAGACAATAAAAATCTAGATAGAAATCATCTAGACAGTAAACATCTACACTGTAAACATCTAGACAGTAAACATCTAGATAGAAATCATCTAGACAGTAAACATCTAGACAGTAAACATCTAGACAGTAAACGTCTAGACAGTAAACATCTAGACAGTAAACGTCTAGACTGTAAACATCTAGACAGTAAACATCTAGATAGAAATCATCTAGACAGTAAACATCTAGACAGTAAACATCTAGACAGTAAACGTCTAGACAGTAAACATCTAGACAGTAAACATCTAGACTGTAAACATCTAGACAGTAAACATCTAGATAGAAATCATCTAGACAGTAAACATCTAGACAGTAAACGTCTAGACAGTAAACATCTAGACAGTAAACATCTAGATAGAAATCATCTAGACAGTAAACATCTAGACAGTAAACATCTAGACAGTAAACGTCTAGACAGTAAACATCTAGACAGTAAACGTCTAGACAGTAAACATCTAGATAGAAATCATCTAGACAGTAAACATCTAGACAGTAAACGTCTAGACAGTAAACATCTAGACTGTAAACATCTAGACAGTAAACATCTAGACTGTAAACGTCTAGACAGTAAACATATAGACTGTAAACATCTAGACAGTAGACATCTAGATAGAAATAATCTAGACAGTAAACGTCTAGACAGTAAACATCTAGACTGTAAACGTCTACAGTAAACATCTAGACTGTAAACATCTAGACTGTAAACGTCTACAGTAAACATCTAGACAGTAAACATCTAGACAGTAAACATCTAGACTGTAAACGTCTACAGTAAACATCTAGACTGTAAACATCTAGACAGTAAACATCTAGACAGTAAACATCTAGACTGTAAACATCTAGACAGTGAACATCTAGACAGTAAACATCTAGACTGTAAACATCTACAGTAAACATCTAGACAGTAAACATCTAGACTGTAAACATCTAGACTGTGAACGTCTAGACAGTAAACATCTACAGTAAACATCTAGACAGTAAACATCTAGACAGTAAACATCTACAGTAAACATCTAGACAGTAAACATCTACAGTAAACATCTAGACTGTAAACATCTAGACAGTAAACATCTAGACTGTAAACATCTAGACAGTAAACATGTAGACAGTAAACATCTAGACTGTAAACATCTAGACAGTAAACATCTAGACTGTAAACATCTAGACTGTAAACATCTAGACAGTAAACATCTAGACTGTAAACATCTATACTGTAAACATCTAGACTTTAAACATCTAAACTTTAAACATCTAGACTGTAAACATCTAGACTGTAAACATCTAGACAGTAAACATCTACAGTAAACATCTAGACAGTAAACATCTAGACTGTAAACATGTAGACAGTAAACATCTACAGTAAACATCTAGACAGTAAACATCTAGACTGTAAACATCTAGACAGTAAACATCTATACTGTAAACATCTAGACTGTAAACATCTAGACTGTAAACATCTACAGTAAACATCTAGACTGTAAACATCTAGACAGTAAACATCTAGACTGTAAACATCTAGACAGTAAACATCTAAGGTGAACATCTAGACAGTAAACATATAGACAGTAAACATCTACAGTAAACATCTAGACTGTAAACATCTAGACAGTAAACATCTAGACTGTAAACATCTAGATAGAAATCATCTAGACAGTAAACATCTAGACTGTAAACGTCTAGACAGTAAACATCTAGACAGTAAACATCTAGATAGAAATCATCTAGACAGTAAACGTCTAGACAGTAAACATCTAGACTGTAAACGTCTACAGTAAACATCTAGACTGTAAACGTCTACAGTAGACATCTAGACAGTAAACATCTAGATAGAAATCATCTAGACAGTAAACGTCTAGACAGTAAACATCTAGACTGTAATCGTCTACAGTAAACATCTAGACTGTTAACGTCTAGACAGTAAACATCTAGACTGTAAACGTCTACAGTAAACATCTAGACTGTAAACGTCTACAGTAAACATCTAGACAGTAAACATCTAGACAGTAAAAATCTAGACTGTAAACGTCTAGACAGTAAACATCTAGACTGTAAACATCTACAGTAAACATCTAGACAGTAAACATCTAGACTGTAAACGTCTAGACAGTAAACATCTACAGTAAACATCTACAGTAAACATCTAGACTGTAAACATCTAGACAGTAAACATCTAGACTGTAAACATCTAGACAGTAAACATCTAGACAGTAAACATCTACAGTAAACATCTAGACAGTAAACATCTAGACAGTAAACATCTACAGTAAACATCTAGACTGTAAACATCTAGACAGTAAACATCTAGACTGTAAACATCTAGACTGTAAACGTCTACAGTAAACATCTAGACTGTAAACATCTAGACAGTAAACATCTACACAGTAAACATCTACAGTAAACATCTAGACTGTAAACATCTAGACAGTAAACATCTACAGTAAACATCTAGACTGTAAACGTCTAGACAGTAAATATCTAGACAGTAAACATCTAGACTGTAAACATCTAGACAGTAAACATCTAGACAGTAAACATCTAGACAGTAAACGTCTAGACAGTAAACATCTACACAGTAAACATCTAGACAGAAATCATCTAGACAGTAAACATCTAGACAGTAAACGTCTAGACAGTAAACATCTAGACAGTTAACATCTAGATAGAAATCATCTAGACAGTAAACATCTAAACAGTAAACATCTAGACTGTAAACATCTAGACTGTAAACGTCTAGACAGTAAACATGTAGACAGTAAACATCTAGATAGAAATAATCTAGACAATAAACATCTAGACAGTAAACATCTAGACAGTAAACATCTAGACAGTAAACGTCTAGACAGTAAACATCTAGATAGAAATCATCTAGACAGTAAACATCTAGACTGTAAACATCTAGACAGTAAACATCTAGATAGAAATCATCTAGACAGTAAACATCTAGACAGTAAACGTCTAGACAGTAAACATCTAGACAGTAAACATCTAGATAGAAATCATCTAGACAGTAAACATCTAGACAGTAAACATCTAGAAAGTAAACGTCTAGACAGTAAACATCTAGACAGTAAACATCTAGATAGAAATCATCTAGACAGTAAACATCTAGACAGTAAACGTCTAGACAGTAAACGTCTAGACAGTAAACATCTAGACAGTAAACATCTAGATAGAAATCATATAGACAGTAAACATCTAGACAGTAAACGTCTAGACAGTAAACATCTAGACAGTAAACATCTAGACAGTAAACATCTAGATAGAACTCATCTAGACAGTAAACATCTAGACAGTAAACGTCTAGACAGTAAACGTCTAGACAGTAAACATGTAGATAGAAATCATATAGACAGTAAACATCTAGACAGTAAACGTCTAGACAGTAAACATCTAGACAGTAAACATCTAGACAGTAAACATCTAGAAAGAAATCATCTAGACAGTAAACATCTAGACAGCAAACGTCTAGACAGTAAACGTCTAGACAGTAAACGTCTAGACAGTAAACATCTAGATAGAAATCATCTAGGCAGTAAACATCTAGACAGTAAACGTCTAGACAGTAAACATCTAGACAGTAAACATCTAGATAGAAATCATCTAGACAGTAAACATCTAGACAGTAAACATCTAGACAGTAAACGTGTAGACAGTAAACATCTAGATAGAAATCATCTAGACAGTAAACATCTAGATAGAAATCATCTAGACAGTAAACATCTAGACAGTAAACATCCAGACAATAAACATCTAGATAGAAATCATCTAGACAGTAAACATCTAGACTGTAAACATCTAGACAGTAAACATCTAGATAGAAATCATCTAGACAGTAAACATCTAGACAGTAAACGTCTAGACAGTAAACGTCTAGACAGTAAACATCTAGACTGTAAACATCTAGATAGAAATCATCTAGACAGTAAACATCTAGACAGTAAACATCTAGAGAGTAAACGTCTATACAGTAAACATCTAGACAGTAAACATCTAGACAGTAAACATCTAGATAGAAATCATCTAGACAGTAAACATCTAGACAGTAAACATCTAGATAGAAATCATATAGACAGTAAACATCTAGACAGTAAACATCTAGACAGTAAACATCTAGACAGTAAACATCTAGATAGAAATCATCTAGACAGTAAACATCTAGACAGTAAACATCTAGACAGTAAACGTCTAGACAGTAAACATCTAGACAGTAAACATCTAGATAGAAATCATCTAGACAGTAAACATCTAGACAGTAAACGTCTAGACAGTAAACATCTAGACAGTAAACATCTAGACAGTAAACGTCTAGACAGTAAACATCTAGACAGTGAACATCTAGATAGAAATCATATAGACAATAAACATCTAGACAGTAAACGTCTAGACAGTAAACATCTACACAGTAAACATTTAGATAGAAATCATCTAGACAGTAAACATCTAGACAATAAACGTCTAGACAGTAAACATCTAGACAGTAAACATCTAGATAGAAATCATCTAGACAGTAAACATCTAGACAGTAAACATCTAGACAGTAAACGTGTAGACAGTAAACACCTAGATAGAAATCATCTAGACAGTAAACATCTAGATAGAAATCATCTAGACAGTAAACATCTAGACAGTAAACATCCAGACAATAAACATCTAGATAGAAATCATCTAGACAGTAAACATCTAGACTGTAAACGTCTAGACAGTAAACATCTAGACTGTAAACATCTAGACAGTAAACATCTAGACTGTAAACGTCTAGACAGTAAACATATAGACTGTAAACATCTAGACAGTAGACATCTAGATAGAAATAATCTAGACAGTAAACGTCTAGATAGTAAACATCTAGACTGTAAACGTCTACAGTAAACATCTAGACTGTAAACATCTAGACTGTAAACGTCTACAGTAAACATCTAGACAGTAAACATCTAGACAGTAAACATCTAGACTGTAAACGTCTACAGTAAACATCTAGACAGTAAACATCTAGACAGTAAACATCTACAGTAAACATCTAGACAGTAAACATCTAGACTGTAAACATCTAGACTGTGAACGTCTAGACAGTAAACATCTACAGTAAACATCTAGACAGTAAACATCTAGACAGTAAACATCTACAGTAAACATCTAGACAGTAAACATCTAGACTGTAAACATCTAGACAGTAAACATCTAGACGGTAAACATCTAGACAGTAAACATCTAGACTGTAAACATCTAGACAGTAAACATGTAGACAGTAAACATCTAGACTATAAACATCTAGACTGTAAACATCTAGACAGTAAACATCTAGACTGTAAACATCTAGAGAGTAAACATCTATACTGTAAACATCTAGACTGTAAACATCTACAGTAAACATCTAGACTGTAAACATCTAGACAGTAAACATCTAGACTGTAAACATCTAGACTGTAAACGTCTAGACAGTAAACATCTACAGTAAACATCTAGACAGTAAACATCTAGACAGTAAACATCTACAGTAAACATCTAGACTGTAAACATCTAGACAGTAAACATCTAGACTGTAAACATCTAGATAGAAATCATCTAGACAGTAAACATCTAGACTGTAAACGTCTAGACAGTAAACATGTAGACAGTAAACATCTAGATAGAAATCATCTAGACAGTAAACGTCTAGACAGTAAACATCTAGACTGTAGACGTCTACAGTAAACATCTAGACTGTAAACGTCTACAGTAGACATCTAGACAGTAAACATCTAGATAGAAATCATCTAGACAGTAAACGTCTAGACAGTAAACATCTAGACTGTAATCGTCTACAGTAAACATCTAGACTGTTAACGTCTAGACAGTAAACATCTAGACTGTAAACGTCTACAGTAAACATCTAGACAGTAAACATCTAGACTGTAAACGTCTACAGTAAACATCTAGACAGTAAACATCTAGACAGTAAAAATCTAGACTGTAAACGTCTAGACAGTAAACATCTAGACAGTAAACATCTAGACTGTAAACATCTACAGTAAACATCTAGACAGTAAACATCTAGACTGTAAACATCTAGATAGAAATCATATAGACAATAAACATCTAGACAGTAAACGTCTAGACAGTAAACATCTACACAGTAAACATTTAGATAGAAATCATCTAGACAGTAAACATCTAGATAGAAATCATCTAGACAGTAAACATCTAGACAGTGAACATCCAGACAATAAACATCTAGATAGAAATCATCTAGACAGTAAACATCTAGACTGTAAACGTCTAGACAGTAAACATCTAGACTGTAAACATCTAGACAGTAAACATCTAGACTGTAAACGTCTAGACAGTAAACATATAGACTGTAAACATCTAGACAGTAAACATTTAGATAGAAATAATCTAGACAGTAAACGTCTAGACAGTAAACATCTAGACTGTAAACGTCTACAGTAAACATCTAGACTGTAAACATCTAGACTGTAAACGTCTACAGTAAACATCTAGACAGTAAACATCTAGACAGTAAACAACTAGACTGTAAACGTCTACAGTAAACATCTAGACTGTAAACATCTAGACAGTAAACATCTAGACAGTAAACATCTAGACTGTAAACATCTAGACAGTAAACATCTAGACAGTAAACATCTAGACTGTAAACATCTACAGTAAACATCTAGACAGTAAACATCTAGACTGTAAACATCTAGACTGTGAACGTCTAGACAGTAAACATCTACAGTAAACATCTAGACAGTAAACATCTAGACAGTAAACATCTACAGTAAACATCTAGACAGTAAACATCTAGACAGTAAACATCTACAGTAAACATCTAGACTGTAAACATCTAGACAGTAAACATCTAGACTGTAAACATCTAGACAGTAAACATGTAGACAGTAAACATCTAGACTGTAAACATCTAGACAGTAAACATCTAGACTGTAAACATCTAGACTGTAAACATCGAGACAGTAAACATCTAGACTGTAAACATCTATACTGTAAACATCTAGACTGTAAACATCTAGACAGTAAACATCTACAGTAAACATCTAGACAGTAAACATCTAGACTGTAAACATGTAGACAGTAAACATCTACAGTAAACATCTAGACAGTAAACATCTAGACTGTAAACATCTAGACAGTAAACATCTATACTGTTAACATCTAGACTGTAAACATCTAGACTGTAAACATCTACAGTAAACATCTAGACTGTAAACATCTAGACAGTAAACATCTAGACTGTAAACATCTAGACTGTAAACGTCTAGACAGTAAACATCTACAGTAAACATCTAGACAGTAAACATCTAGACAGTAAACATCTAGACTGTAAACATCTAGATAGAAATAATCTAGACAGTAAACATCTAGACTGTAAACGTCTAGACAGTAAACATCTAGACAGTAAACATCTAGATAGAAATCATCTAGACAGTAAACGTCTAGACAGTAAACATCTAGACTGTAAACGTCTACAGTAAACATCTAGACTGTAAACGTCTACAGTAGACATCTAGACAGTAAACATCTAGATAGAAATCATCTAGACAGTAAACGTCTAGACAGTAAACATCTAGACTGTAATCGTCTACAGTAAACATCTAGACTGTTAACGTCTAGACAGTAAACATCTAGCCTGTAAACGTCTACAGTAAACATCTAGACAGTAAACATCTAGACTGTAAACGTCTACAGTAAACATCTAGACAGTAAACATCTAGACAGTAAAAATCTAGACTGTAAACGTCTAGACAGTAAACATCTAGACAGTAAACATCTAGACTGTAAACATCTACAGTAAACATCTAGACAGTAAACATCTAGACTGTAAACGTCTAGACAGTAAACATCTACAGTAAACATCTAGACAGTAAACATCTACAGTAAACATCTAGACTGTAAACATCTAGACAGTAAACATCTAGACAGTAAACATCTACAGTAAACATCTAGACAGTAAACATCTAGACAGTAAACATCTACAGTAAACATCTAGACTGTAAACATCTAGACAGTAAACATCTAGACTGTAAACGTCTACAGTAAACATCTAGACTGTAAACATCTAGACAGTAAACATCTAGACAGTAAACATCTACAGTAAACATCTAGACTGTAAACATCTAGACAGTAAACATCTACAGTAAACATCTAGACTGTAAACGTCTAGACAGTAAATATCTAGACAGTAAACATCTAGACTGTAAACATCTAGACAGTAAACATCTAGATAGAAATCATCTAGACAGTAAACATCTAGACAGTAAACATCCAGACAATAAACATCTAGATAGAAATCATCTAGACAGCAAACATCTAGACTGTAAACGTCTAGACAGTAAACATCTAGACTGTAAACATCTAGACAGTAAACAACTAGACTGTAAACGTCTAGACAGTAAACATATAGACTGTAAACATCTAGACAGTAGACATCTAGATAGAAATAATCTAGACAGTAAACGTCTAGACAGTAAACATCTAGACTGTAAACGTCTACAGTAAACATCTAGACTGTAAACATCTAGACTGTAAACGTCTACAGTAAACATCTAGACAGTAAACATCTAGACAGTAAACATCTAGACTGTAAACGTCTACAGTAAACATCTAGACAGTAAACATCTAGACAGTAAACATCTACAGTAAACATCTAGACAGTAAACATCTAGACTGTAAACATCTAGACTGTGAACGTCTAGACAGTAAACATCTACAGTAAACATCTAGACAGTAAACATCTAGACAGTAAACATCTACAGTAAACATCTAGACAGTAAACATCTAGACTGTAAACATCTAGACAGTAAACATCTAGACTGTAAACATCTAGACAGTAAACATCTAGACTGTAAACATGTAGACAGTAAACATCTAGACTGTAAACATCTAGACTGTAAACATGTAGACTGTAAACATCTAGACAGTAAACATCTAGACTGTAAACATCTAGACAGTAAACATCTATACTGTAAACATCTAGACTGTAAACATCTACAGTAAACATCTAGACAGTAAACATCTAGACTGTAAACATCTAGACTGTAAACGTCTAGACAGTAAACATCTACAGTAAACATCTAGACAGTAAACATCTAGACAGTAAACATCTACAGTAAACATCTAGACTGTAAACATCTAGACAGTAAACATCTAGACTGTAAACATCTAGATAGAAATCATCTAGACAGTAAACATCTAGACTGTAAACGTCTAGACAGTAAACATGTAGACAGTAAACATCTAGATAGAAATCATCTAGACAGTAAACGTCTAGACAGTAAACATCTAGACTGTAAACGTCTACAGTAAACATCTAGACTGTAAACGTCTACAGTAGACATCTAGACAGTAAACATCTAGATAGAAATCATCTAGACAGTAAACATCTAGACTGTAATCGTCTACAGTAAACATCTAGACTGTTAACGTCTACACAGTAAACATCTAGACTGTAAACGTCTACAGTAAACATCTAGACAGTAAACATCTAGACTGTAAACGTCTACAGTAAACATCTAGACAGTAAACATCTAGACAGTAAAAATCTAGACTGTAAACGTCTAGACAGTAAACATCTAGACAGTAAACATCTAGACTGTAAACATCTACAGTAAACATCTAGACAGTAAACATCTAGACTGTAAACATCTAGATAGAAATCATATAGACAATAAACATCTAGACAGTAAACGTCTAGACAGTAAACATCTACACAGTAAACATTTAGATAGAAATCATCTAGACAGTAAACATCTAGATAGAAATCATCTAGACAGTAAACATCTAGACAGTGAACATCCAGACAATAAACATCTAGATAGAAATCATCTAGACAGTAAACATCTAGACTGTAAACGTCTAGACAGTAAACATCTAGACTGTAAACATCTAGACAGTAAACATCTAGACTGTAAACGTCTAGACAGTAAACATATAGACTGTAAACATCTAGACAGTAGACATCTAGATAGAAATAATCTAGACAGTAATCGTCTAGACAGTAAACATCTAGACTGTAAACGTCTACAGTAAACATCTAGACTGTAAACATCTAGACTGTAAACGTCTACAGTAAACATCTAGACAGTAAACATCTAGACAGTAAACATCTAGACTGTAAACGTCTACAGTAAACATCTAGACTGTAAACATCTAGACAGTAAACATCTAGACAGTAAACATCTACAGTAAACATCTAGACTGTAAACATCTAGACAGTAAACATCTAGACTGTAAACATCTAGACAGTAAACATGTAGACAGTAAACATCTAGACTGTAAACATCTAGACAGTAAACATCTAGACTGTAAACATCTAGACTGTAAACATCGAGACAGTAAACATCTAGACTGTAAACATCTATACTGTAAACATCTAGACTGTAAACATCTAGACTGTAAACATCTAGACAGTAAACATCTACAGTAAACATCTAGACAGTAAACATCTAGACTGTAAACATGTAGACAGTAAACATCTACAGTAAACATCTAGACAGTAAACATCTAGACTGTAAACATCTATACTGTTAACATCTAGACTGTAAACATCTAGACTGTAAACATCTACAGTAAACATCTAGACAGTAAACATCTAGACTGTAAACATCTAGACTGTAAACGTCTAGACAGTAAACATCTACAGTAAACATCTAGACAGTAAACATCTAGACAGTAAACATCTAGACTGTAAACATCTAGATAGAAATCATCTAGACAGTAAACATCTAGACTGTAAACGTCTAGACAGTAAACATCTAGACAGTAAACATCTAGATAGAAATCATCTAGACAGTGAACGTCTAGACAGTAAACATCTAGACTGTAAACGTCTACAGTAAACATCTAGACTGTAAACGTCTACAGTAGACATCTAGACAGTAAACATCTAGATAGAAATCATCTAGACAGTAAACGTCTAGACAGTAAACATCTAGACTGTAATCGTCTACAGTAAACATCTAGACTGTTAACGTCTAGACAGTAAACATCTAGCCTGTAAACGTCTACAGTAAACATCTAGACAGTAAACATCTAGACTGTAAACGTCCACAGTAAACATCTAGACAGTAAACATCTAGACAGTAAAAATCTAGACTGTAAACGTCTAGACAGTAAACATCTAGACAGTAAACATCTAGACTGTAAACATCTACAGTAAACATCTAGACAGTAAACATCTAGACTGTAAACGTCTAGACAGTAAACATCTACAGTAAACATCTAGACAGTAAACATCTACAGTAAACATCTAGACAGTAAACATCTAGACAGTAAACATCTAGACTGTAAACATCTAGACAGTAAACATCTAGACAGTAAACATCTACAGTAAACATCTAGACAGTAAACATCTAGACAGTAAACATCTACAGTAAACATCTAGACTGTAAACATCTAGACAGTAAACATCTAGACTGTAAACGTCTACAGTAAACATCTAGACTGTAAACATCTAGACAGTAAACATCTAGACAGTAAACATCTACAGTAAACATCTAGACTGTAAACATCTAGACAGTAAACATCTACAGTAAACATCTAGACTGTAAACGTCTAGACAGTAAATATCTAGACAGTAAACATCTAGACTGTAAACATCTAGACAGTAAACATCTAGACAGTAAACATCTAGACAGTTAACATCTAGATAGAAATCATCTAGACAGTAAACATCTAAACAGTAAACATCTCACTGTAAACATCTAGACAGTAAACGTCTAGACAGTAAACATGTAGACAGTAAACATCTAGATAGAAATCATCTAGACAATAAACATCTAGACAGTAAACATCTAGACAGTAAACATCTAGATAGAAATCATCTAGACAGTAAACATCTAGATAGAAATCATCTAGACAGTAAACATCTAGACAGTAAACATCTAGACAATAAACATCTAGATAGAAATCATCTAGACAGTAAATATCTAGACTGTAAACATCTAGACAGTAAACATCTAGATAGAAATCATCTAGACAGTAAACATCTAGACAGTAAACGTCTAGACAGTAAACATCCAGACAGTAAACATCTAGATAGAAATCATCTAGACAGTAAACATCTAGACAGTAAACATCTAGACAGTAAACGTCTAGACAGTAAACATCTAGACAGTAAACATCTAGATAGAAATCATCTAGACAGTAAACATCTAGACAGTAAACGTCTATACAGTCAACGTCTAGACAGTAAACATCTAGATAGAAATCATATAGACAGTAAACATCTAGACAGTAAACGTCTAGACAGTAAACATCTAGACAGTAAACATCTAGACAGTAAACATCTAGATAGAAATCATCTAGACAGTAAACATCTAGACAGTAAACGTCTAGACAGTAAACGTCTAGACAGTAAACGTCTAGACAGTAAACATGTAGATAGAAATCATATAGACAGTAAACATCTAGACAGTAAACGTCTAGACAGTAAACATCTAGACAGTAAACATCTAGACAGTAAACATCTAGAAAGAAATCATCTAGACAGTAAACATCTAGACAGCAAACGTCTAGACAGTAAACGTCTAGACAGTAAACGTCTAGACAGTAAACATCTAGATAGAAATCATCTAGACAGTAAACATCTAGACAGTAAACGTCTAGACAGTAAACATCTAGACAGTAAACATCTAGACAGTAAACATCTAGATAGAAATCATCTAGACAGTAAACATCTAGACAGTAAACGTCTAGACAGTAAACATCTAGACAGTAAACATCTAGACAGTAAACGTCTAGACAGTAAACATCTAGACAGGAAACATCTAGATAGAAATCATCTAGACAGTAAACATCTAGATAGAAATCATCTAGACAGTAAACATCTAGACAGTAAACATCTAGACAGTAAACGTCTAGACAGTAAACATCTAGACAGTAAACATCTAGACAGTAAACATCTAGATAGAAATCATCTAGACAGTAAACATCTAGACAGTAAACATCTAGACAGTAAACGTCTAGACAGTAAACATCTAGACAGTAAACATCTAGATAGAAATCATCTAGACAGTAAACATCTAGACAGTAAACATCTAGACAGTAAACGTGTAGACAGTAAACATCTAGATAGAAATCATCTAGACAGTAAACATCTAGATAGAAATCATGTAGACAGTAAACATCTAGACAGTAAACATCCAGACAATAAACATCTAGATAGAAATCATCTAGACAGTAAACATCTAGACTGTAAACATCTAGACAGTAGACATCTAGATAGAAATCATCTAGACAGTAAACATCTAGACAGTAAACGTCTAGACAGTAAACGTCTAGACAGTAAACATCTAGACTGTAAACATCTAGATAGAAATCATCTAGACAGTAAACATCTAGACAGTAAACATCTAGACAGTAAACGTCTATACAGTAAACATCTAGACAGTAAACATCTAGACAGTAAACATCTAGATAGCAATCATCTAGACAGTAAACATCTAGACAGTAAACATCTAGATAGAAATCATATAGACAGTAAACATCTAGACAGTAAACGTCTAGACAGTAAACATCTAGACAGTAAACATCTAGATAGAAATCATCTAGACAGTAAACATCTAGACAGTAAACGTCTAGACAGTAAACATCTAGACAGTAAACACCTAGACAGTAAACGTCTAGACAGTAAACATCTAGGCAGTAAACATCTAGATAGAAATCATCTAGACAGTAAACATCTAGACAGTAAACATCTAGACAGTAAACGTGTAGACAGTAAACATCTAGATAGAAATCATCTAGACAGTAAACATCTAGATAGAAATCATCTAGACAGTAAACATCTAGACAGTAAACATCCAGACAATAAACATCTAGATAGAAATCATCTAGACAGTAAACATCTAGACTGTAAACATCTAGACAGTAAACATCTAGATAGAAATCATCTAGACAGTAAACATCTAGACAGTAAACGTCTAGACAGTAAACGTCTAGACAGTAAACATCTAGACTGTAAACATCTAGATAGAAATCATCTAGACAGTAAACATCTAGACAGTAAACATCTAGACAGTAAACGTCTATACAGTAAACATCTAGACAGTAAACATCTAGACAGTAAACATCTAGATAGCAATCATCTAGACAGTAAACATCTAGACAGAAATCATATAGACAGTAAACATCTAGACAGTAAACGTCTAGACAGTAAACATCTAGACAGTAAACATCTAGATAGAAATCATCTAGACAGTAAACATCTAGACAGTAAACACCTAGACAGTAAACGTCTAGACAGTAAACATCTAGACAGTAAACATCTAGATAGAAATCATCTAGACAGTAAACATCTAGACAGTAAACATCTAGATAGAAATCATCTAGACAGTAAACATCTAGACAGTAAACATCTAGACAGTAAACGTCTAGACAGTAAACATCTAGACAGTAAACATCTAGATAGAAATCATCTAGACAGTAAACATCTAGACAGTAAACGTCTAGACAGTAAACATCTAGACAGTAAACATCTAGACAGTAAACGTCTAGACAGTAAACATCTAGACAGTGAACATCTAGATAGAAATCATATAGACAATAAACATCTAGACAGTAAACGTCTAGACAGTAAAAATCTACACAGTAAACATTTAGATAGAAATCATCTAGACAGTAAACATCTAGACAGTAAACATCTAGACAGTAAACATCTAGACAGTAAACGTCTAGACAGTAAACATCTAGACAGTAAACATCTAGATAGAAATCATCTAGACAGTAAACATCTAGACAGTAAACATCTAGACAGTAAACGTGTAGACAGTAAACATCTAGATAGAAATCATCTAGACAGTAAACATCTAGATAGAAATCATCTAGACAGTAAACATCTAGACAGTAAACATCCAGACAATAAACATCTAGATAGAAACCATCTAGACAGTAAACATCTAGACTGTAAACATCTAGACAGTAAACATCTAGACAGTAAACGTCTAGACAGTAAACATCTAGACAGTAAACATCTAGATAGAAATCATCTAGACAGTAAACATCTAGACAGTAAACGTGCAGACAGTAAACATCTAGATAGAAATCATCTAGACAGTAAACATCTAGATAGAAATCATCTAGACAGTAAACATCTAGACAGTAAACATCCAGACAATAAACATCTAGATAGAAATCATTTAGACAGTAAACATCTAGACTGTAAACATCTAGACAGTAAACATCTAGATAGAAATCATCTAGACAGTAAACATCTAGACAGTAAACGTCTAGACAGTAAACGTCTAGACAGTAAACATCTAGACTGTAAACATCTAGATAGAAATCATCTAGACAGTAAACATCTAGACAGTAAACATCTAGACAGTAAACGTCTATACAGTAAACATCTAGACAGTAAACATCTAGATAGAAATCATCTAGACAGTAAACATCTAGACAGTAAACATCTAGATAGAAATCATATAGACAGTAAACATCTAGACAGTAAACGTCTAGACAGTAAACATCTAGACAGTAAACATCTAGATAGAAATCATCTAGACAGTAAACATCTAGACAGTAAACGTCTAGACAGTAAACATCTAGACAGTAAACACCTAGACAGTAAACGTCTAGACAGTAAACATCTAGACAGTAAACATCTAGATAGAAATCATCTAGACAGTAAACATCTAGACAGTAAACATCTAGATAGAAATCATCTAGACAGTAAACATCTAGACAGTAAACATCTAGACAGTAAACGTCTAGACAGTAAACATCTAGACAGTAAACATCTAGATAGAAATCATCTAGACAGTAAACATCTAGACAGTAAACGTCTAGACAGTAAACATCTAGACAGTAAACATCTAGACAGTAAACGTCTAGACAGTAAACATCTAGACAGTGAACATCTAGATAGAAATCATATAGACAATAAACATCTAGACAGTAAACGTCTAGACAGTAAACATCTACACAGTAAACATTTAGATAGAAATCATCTAGACAGTAAACATCTAGACAGTAAACATCTAGATAGAAATCATCTAGACAGTAAACATCTAGACAGTAAACATCTAGACAGTAAACATCTAGACAGTGAACGTCTAGACAGTAAACATCTAGATAGAAATCATCTAGACAGTAAACATCTAGACAGTAAACATCTAGACAGTAAACGTCTAGACAGTAAACATCTAGACTGTAAACATCTAGACAGTAAACATCTAGACTGTAAACATCTAGACAGTAAACATCTAGACTGTAAACGTCTAGACAGTAAACATATAGACTGTAAACATCTAGACAGTAGACATCTAGATAGAAATAATCTAGACAGTAAACGTCTAGACAGTAAACATCTAGACTGTAAACGTCTACAGTAAACATCTAGACTGTAAACATCTAGACTGTAAACGTCTACAGTAAACATCTAGACAGTAAACATCTAGACAGTAAACATCTAAACAGTAAACATCTAGACTGTAAACATCTAGACAGTAAACGTCTAGACAGTAAACATGTAGACAGTAAACATCTAGATAGAAATCATCTAGACAATAAACATCTAGACAGTAAACATCTAGACAGTAAACATCTAGATAGAAATCATCTAGACAGTAAACATCTAGATAGAAATCATCTAGACAGTAAACATCTAGACAGTAAACATCTAGACAATAAACATCTAGATAGAAATCATCTAGACAGTAAATATCTAGACTGTAAACATCTAGACAGTAAACATCTAGATAGAAATCATCTAGAAAGTAAACATCTAGACAGTAAACGTCTAGACAGTAAACATCTAGACAGTAAACATCTAGATAGAAATCATCTAGACAGTAAACATCTAGACAGTAAACATCTAGACAGTAAACGTCTAGACAGTAAACATCTAGACAGTAAACATCTAGATAGAAATCATCTAGACAGTAAACATCTAGACAGTAAACGTCTATACAGTCAACGTCTAGACAGTAAACATCTAGATAGAAATCATATAGACAGTAAACATCTAGACAGTAAACGTCTAGACAGTAAACATCTAGACAGTAAACATCTAGACAGTAAACATCTAGATAGAAATCATCTAGACAGTAAACATCTAGACAGTAAACGTCTAGACAGTAAACGTCTAGACAGTAAACATGTAGATAGAAATCATATAGACAGTAAACATCTAGACAGTAAACGTCTAGACAGTAAACATCTAGACAGTAAACATCTAGACAGTAAACATCTAGAAAGAAATCATCTAGACAGTAAACATCTAGACAGCAAACGTCTAGACAGTAAACGTCTAGACAGTAAACGTCTAGACAGTAAACATCTAGATAGAAATCATCTAGACAGTAAACATCTAGACAGTAAACATCTAGACAGTAAACATCTAGATAGAAATCATCTAGACAGTAAACATCTAGACAGTAAACGTCTAGACAGTAAACATCTAGACAGTAAACATCTAGACAGTAAACGTCTAGACAGTAAACATCTAGACAGGAAACATCTAGATAGAAATCATCTAGACAGTAAACATCTAGATAGAAATCATCTAGACAGTAAACATCTAGACAGTAAACATCTAGACAGTAAACGTCTAGACAGTAAACATCTAGACAGTAAACATCTAGACAGTAAACATCTAGATAGAAATCATCTAGACAGTAAACATCTAGACAGTAAACATCTAGACAGTAAACGTCTAGACAGTAAACATCTAGACAGTAAACATCTAGATAGAAATCATCTAGACAGTAAACATCTAGACAGTAAACATCTAGACAGTAAACGTGTAGACAGTAAACATCTAGATAGAAATCATCTAGACAGTAAACATCTAGATAGAAATCATCTAGACAGTAAACATCTAGACAGTAAACATCCAGACAATAAACATCTAGATAGAAATCATTTAGACAGTAAACATCTAGACTGTAAACATCTAGACAGTAAACATCTAGATAGAAATCATCTAGACAGTAAACATCTAGACAGTAAACGTCTAGACAGTAAACGTCTAGACAGTAAACATCTAGACTGTAAACATCTAGATAGAAATCACCTAGACAGTAAACATCTAGACAGTAAACATCTAGACAGTAAACGTCTATACAGTAAACATCTAGACAGTAAACATCTAGACAGTAAACATCTAGATAGCAATCATCTAGACAGTAAACATCTAGACAGTAAACATCTAGATAGAAATCATATAGACAGTAAACATCTAGACAGTAAACGTCTAGACAGTAAACATCTAGACAGTAAACATCTAGATAGAAATCATCTAGACAGTAAACATCTAGACAGTAAACGTCTAGACAGTAAACATCTAGACAGTAAACACCTAGACAGTAAACGTCTAGACAGTAAACATCTAGGCAGTAAACATCTAGATAGAAATCATCTAGACAGTAAACATCTAGACAGTAAACGTGTAGACAGTAAACATCTAGATAGAAATCATCTAGACAGTAAACATCTAGATAGAAATCATCTAGACAGTAAACATCTAGACAGTAAACATCCAGACAATAAACATCTAGATAGAAATAATCTAGACAGTAAACATCTAGACTGTAAACATCTAGACAGTAAACGTCTAGACAGTAAACGTCTAGACAGTAAACATCTAGACTGTAAACATCTAGATAGAAATCATCTAGACAGTAAACATCTAGACAGTAAACATCTAGACAGTAAACGTCTATACAGTAAACATCTAGACAGTAAACATCTAGACAGTAAACATCTAGATAGCAATCATCTAGACAGTAAACATCTAGACAGTAAACATCTAGATAGAAATCATATAGACAGTAAACATCTAGACAGTAAACGTCTAGACAGTAAACATCTAGACAGTAAACATCTAGATAGAAATCATCTAGACAGTAAACATCTAGACAGTAAACACCTAGACAGTAAACGTCTAGACAGTAAACATCTAGACAGTAAACATCTAGATAGAAATCATCTAGACAGTAAACATCTAGACAGTAAACATCTAGATAGAAATCATCTAGACAGTAAACATCTAGACAGTAAACATCTAGACAGTAAACGTCTAGACAGTAAACATCTAGACAGTAAACATCTAGATAGAAATCATCTAGACAGTAAACATCTAGACAGTAAACGTCTAGACAGTAAACATCTAGACAGTAAACATCTAGACAGTAAACGTCTAGACAGTAAACATCTAGACAGTGAACATCTAGATAGAAATCATATAGACAATAAACATCTAGACAGTAAACGTCTAGACAGTAAACATCTACACAGTAAACATTTAGATAGAAATCATCTAGACAGTAAACATCTAGACAGTAAACATCTAGACAGTAAACATCTAGACAGTAAACGTCTAGACAGTAAACATCTAGACAGTAAACATCTAGATAGAAATCATCTAGACAGTAAACATCTAGACAGTAAACATCTAGACAGTAAACGTGTAGACAGTAAACATCTAGATAGAAATCATCTAGACAGTAAACATCTAGATAGAAATCATCTAGACAGTAAACATCTAGACAGTAAACATCCAGACAATAAACATCTAGATAGAAATCATCTAGACTGTAAACATCTAGACAGTAAACATCTAGACAGTAAACGTCTAGACAGTAAACATCTAGACAGTAAACATCTAGATAGAAATCATCTAGACAGTAAACATCTAGACAGTAAACATCTAGACAGTAAACGTGCAGACAGTAAACATCTAGATAGAAATCATCTAGACAGTAAACATCTAGATAGAAATCATCTAGACAGTAAACATCTAGACAGTAAACATCCAGACAATAAACATCTAGATAGAAATCATTTAGACAGTAAACATCTAGACTGTAAACATCTAGACAGTAAACATCTAGATAGAAATCATCTAGACAGTAAACATCTAGACAGTAAACGTCTAGACAGTAAACGTCTAGACAGTAAACATCTAGACTGTAAACATCTAGATAGAAATCATCTAGACAGTAAACATCTAGACAGTAAACATCTAGACAGTAAACGTCTATACAGTAAACATCTAGACAGTAAACATCTAGACAGTAAACATCTAGATAGAAATCATCTAGACAGTAAACATCTAGACAGTAAACATCTAGATAGAAATCATATAGACAGGAAACATCTAGACAGTAAACGTCTAGACAGTAAACATCTAGACAGTAAACATCTAGATAGAAATCATCTAGACAGTAAACATCTAGACAGTAAACGTCTAGACAGTAAACATCTAGACAGTAAACACCTAGACAGTAAACGTCTAGACAGTAAACATCTAGACAGTAAACATCTAGATAGAAATCATCTAGACAGTAAACATCTAGACAGTAAACATCTAGATAGAAATCATCTAGACAGTAAACATCTAGACAGTAAACATCTAGACAGTAAACGTCTAGACAGTAAACATCTAGACAGTAAACATCTAGATAGAAATCATCTAGACAGTAAACATCTAGACAGTAAACGTCTAGACAGTAAACATCTAGACAGTAAACATCTAGACAGTAAACGTCTAGACAGTAAACATCTAGACAGTGAACATCTAGATAGAAATCATATAGACAATAAACATCTAGACAGTAAACGTCTAGACAGTAAACATCTACACAGTAAACATTTAGATAGAAATCATCTAGACAGTAAACATCTAGACAGTAAACATCTAGACAGTAAACATCTGGACAGTGAACATCTAGATAGAAATCATATAGACAGTAAACGTCTAGACAGTAAACATCTAGATAGAAATCATATAGACAGTAAACATCTAGACAGTAAACGTCTAGACAGTAAACATCTAGATAGAAATCATCTAGACAGTAAACATCTAGACAGTAAACATCTAGACAGTAAACATCTAGACAGTAAACGTCTAGACAGTAAACATCTAGATAGAAATCATCTAGACAGTAAACATCTAGACAGTAAACATCTAGACAGTAAACGTCTAGACAGTAAACATCTAGACTGTAAACATCTAGACAGTAAACATCTAGACTGTAAACATCTAGACAGTAAACATCTAGACTGTAAACGTCTAGACAGTAAACATATAGACTGTAAACATCTAGACAGTAGACATCTAGATAGAAATAATCTAGACAGTAAACGTCTAGACAGTAAACATCTAGACTGTAAACGTCTACAGTAAACATCTAGACTGTAAACATCTAGACTGTAAACATCTAGACTGTAAACGTCTAGACTGTAAACATCTAGACTGTAAACATCTACAGTAAACATCTAGACAGTAAACATCTAGACAGTAAACATCTAGACTGTAAACGTCTACAGTAAACATCTAGACAGTAAACATCTAGACAGTAAACATCTAGACTGTAAACATCTAGACAGTAAACATCTAGACTGTAAACATCTACAGTAAACATCTAGACAGTAAACATCTAGACTGTGAACGTCTAGACAGTAAACATCTAGACAGTAAACATCTACAGTAAACATCTAGACAGTAAACATCTAGACTGTAAACATCTAGACTGTAAACATCTATACTGTAAACATCTAAACTTTAAACATCTAGACTGTAAACATCTAGACTGTAAACATCTAGACAGTAAACATCTACAGTAAACATCTAGACTGTAAACATCTAGACAGTAAACATCTAGACAGTAAACATCTACAGTAAACATCTAGACAGTAAACATCTACAGTAAACATCTAGACAGTAAACATCTAGACAGTAAACATCTACAGTAAACATCTAGACAGTAAACATCTACAGTAAACATCTAGATAGAAATCATCTAGACAGTAAACATCTAGACAGTAAACATCTAGACAGTAAACGTCTAGACAGTAAACATCTAGACTGTAAACATCTAGACTGTAAACGTCTAGACAGTAAACATATAGACTGTAAACATCTAGACTGTAAACGTCTACAGTATACATCTAGACTGTAAACATCTAGACTGTAAACGTCTACAGTAAACATCTAGACAGTAAACATCTAGACTGTAAACGTCTACAGTAAACATCTAGACAGTAAACATCTAGACAGTAAACATCTACAGTAAACATCTAGACAGTAAACATCTACAGTAAACATCTAGATAGAAATCATCTAGACAGTAAACATCTAGACAGTAAACATCTAGACAGTAAACGTCTAGACAGTAAACATCTAGACTGTAAACATCTAGACTGTAAACGTCTAGACAGTAAACGTCTAGACAGTAAACATCTAGACTGTAAACGTCTACAGTATACATCTAGACTGTAAACATCTAGACTGTAAACGTCTACAGTAAACATCTAGACAGTAAACATCTAGACTGTAAACGTCTACAGTAAACATCTAGACTGTAAACATCTAGACAGTAAACATCTAGACAGTAAACATCTAGACTGTAAACATCTACAGTAAACATCTAGACTGTAAACAACTAGACAGTAAACATCTACAGTAAACATCTAGACTGTAAACGTCTAGACAGTAAATATCTAGACAGTAAACATCTAGACTGTAAACATCTAGACAGTAAACATCTAGACAGTAAACATCTAGATAGAAATCATCTAGACAGTAAACATCTAGACAGTAAACGTCTAGACAGTAAACATCTAGACAGTAAACATCTAGACAGTAAACGTCTAGACAGTAAACATCTAGACAGTAAACATCTAGATAGAAATCATCTAGACTGTAAACATCTAGACAGTAAACATGTAGACTGTAAACATCTAGACAGTAAACATCTAGACAGTAAACATCTAGACTGTAAACATCTAGACAGTAAACATCTAGACAGTAAACATCTAGACTGTAAACATCTAGACTGTAAACATCTACACAGTAAACATCTACAGTAAACGTCTAGACAGAAATCATCTAGACAGTAAACATCTAGACAGTAAACATCTAGACAGTAAACCTCTAGACAGTAAACATCTAGACAGTAAACATCTAGATAGAAATCATCTAGACAATAAACATCTAGACAGTAAACATCTAGACAGTAAACATCTAGACAGTAAACGTCTAGACAATAAACATCTAGATAGAAATCATCTAGACAGTAAACATCTACACTGTAAACATCTAGACAGTAAACATCTAGATAGAAATCATCTAGACAGTAAACATCTAGACAGTAAACGTCTAGACAGTAAACATCTAGACTGTAAACATCTAGACAGTAAACATCTAGACAGTAAACATCTAGATAGAAATCATCTAGACAGTAAACATCTAGACAGTAAACGTCTAGACAGTAAACGTCTAGACAGTAAACATCTAGATAGAAATCATCTAGACAGTAAACATCTAGACAGTAAACATCTAGACAGTAAACGTCTAGACAGTAAACATCTAGACAGTAAACGTCTAGACAGTAAACATCTAGACTGTAAACATCTAGACAGTAAACGTCTAGACAGTAAACATCTAGATAGAAATCATCTAGACAGTAAACATCTAGACAGTAAACATCTAGACAGTAAACGTCTAGACAGTAAACATCTAGACTGTAAACATCTAGACAGTAAACATCTAGACTGTAAACGTCTAGACAGTAAACATATAGACTGTAAACATCTAGACAGTAGACATCTAGATAGAAATAATCTAGACAGTAAACGTCTAGACAGTAAACATCTAGACTGTAAACATCTAGACTGTAAACATCTTGACTGTAAATGTCTACAGTAAACATCTAGACAGTAAACATCTAGACTGTAAACGTCTACAGTAAACATCTAGACTGTAAACATCTAGACAGTAAACATCTAGACAGTAAACATCTAGACTGTAAACATCTAGACAGTAAACATCTAGACAGTAAACATCTAGACTGTAAACATCTACAGTAAACATCTAGACAGTAAACATCTAGACTGTAAACATCTAGACTGTGAACGTCTAGACAGTAAACATCTACAGTAAACATCTAGACAGTAAACATCTACAGTAAACATCTAGACAGTAAACATCTACAGTAAACCTCTAGACTGTAAACATCTAGACAGTAAACATCTAGACAGTAAACATGTAGACAGTAAACATCTAGACTGTAAACATCTAGACAGTAAACATCTAGACTGTAAACATCCAGACTGTAAACATCTAGACAGTAAACATCTAGACTGTAAACATCTATACTGTAAACATCTAGACTGTAAACATCTAAACTTTAAACATCTAGACTGTAAACATCTAGACAGTAAACATCTACAGTAAACATCTAGACAGTAAACATCTAGACTGTAAACATGTAGACAGTAAACATCTACAGTAAACATCTAGACAGTAAACATCTAGACTGTAAACATCTAGACAGTAAACATCTATACTGTAAACATCTAGACTGTAAACATCTAGACTGTAAACATCTACAGTAAACATCTAGACTGTAAACATCTAGACAGTAAACATCTAGACTGTAAACATCTAGACTGTAAACGTCTAGACAGTAAACATCTACAGTAAACATCTAGACAGTAAACATCTAGACAGTAAACATCTAGACTGTAAACGTCTAGACAGTAAACATCTAGACAGTAAACATCTAGATAGAAATCATCTAGACAGTAAACGTCTAGACAGTAAACATCTAGACTGTAAACGTCTACAGTAAACATCTAGACTGTAAACGTCTACAGTAGACATCTAGACAGTAAACATCTAGATAGAAATCATCTAGACAGTAAACGTCTAGACAGTTAACATCTAGACTGTAATCGTCTACAGTAAACATCTAGACTGTTAACGTCTAGACAGTAAACATCTAGACTGTAAACGTCTACAGTAAACATCTAGAAAGTAAACATCTAGACTGTAAACGTCTACAGTAAACATCTAGACAGTAAACATCTAGACAGTAAAAATCTAGACTGTAAACGTCTAGACAGTAAACATCTAGACAGTAAACATCTAGACTGTAAACATCTACAGTAAACATCTAGACAGTAAACATCTAGACTGTAAACGTCTAGACAGTAAACATCTACAGTAAACATTTAGACAGTAAACATCTAGACAGTAAACATCTAGACTGTAAACGTCTAGACAGTAAACATCTACAGTAAACATCTAGACAGTAAACATCTACAGTAAACATCTAGACTGTAAACATCTAGACAGTAAACATCTAGACTGTAAACATCTAGACAGTAAACATCTAGACAGTAAACATCTACAGTAAACATCTAGACAGTAAACATCTAGACAGTAAACATCTACAGTAAACATCTAGACTGTAAACATCTAGACAGTAAACATCTAGACTGTAAACACCTAGACAGTAAACATCTACACCGTAAACATCTAGACTGTAAACATCTAGACAGTAAACATCTACACAGTAAACATCTACAGTAAACATCTAGACTGTAAACATCTAGACAGTAAACATCTACAGTAAACATCTAGACTGTAAACGTCTAGACAGTAAATATCTAGACAGTAAACATCTAGACTGTAAACATCTAGACAGTAAACATCTAGACAGTAAACGTCTAGACAGTAAACATCTACACAGTAAATATCTAGACAGAAATCATCTAGACAGTAAACATCTAGACAGTAAACGTCTAGACAGTAAACGTCTAGACAGTAAACATCTAGACAGTTAACATCTAGATAGAAATCATCTAGACAGTAAACATCTAAACAGTAAACATCTAGACTGTAAACATCTAGACAGTAAACGTCTAGACAGTAAACATGTAGACAGTAAACATCTAGATAGAAATCATCTAGACAATAAACATCTAGACAGTAAACATCTAGACAGTAAACGTCTAGACAGTAAACATCTAGATAGAAATCATCTAGACAGTAAACATCTAGATAGTAAACATCTAGACAATAAACATCTAGATAGAAATCATCTAGACAGTAAACATCTAGACTGTAAACATCTAGACAGTAAACATCTAGATAGAAATCATCTAGACAGTAAACATCTAGACAGTAAACGTCTAGACAGTAAACATCTAGATAGAAATCATCTAGACAGTAAACATCTAGACAGTAAACGTCTAGACAGTAAACGTCTAGACAGTAAACATCTAGACAGTAAACATCTAGATAGAAATCATCTAGACAGTAAACATCTAGACAGTAAACGTCTAGACAGTAAACGTCTAGACAGTAAACATCTAGACAGTAAACATCTAGATAGAAATCATATAGACAGTAAACATCTAGACAGTAAACGTCTAGACAGTAAACATCTAGACAGTAAACATCTAGACAGTAAACATCTAGATAGAAATCATCTAGACAGTGAACGTCTAGACAGTAAACGTCTAGACAGTAAACGTCTAGACAGTAAACATGTAGATAGAAATCATATAGACAGTAAACATCTAGACAGTAAACATCTAGACAGTAAACATCTAGAAAGAAATCATCTAGACAGTAAACATCTAGACAGCAAACGTCTAGACAGTAAACGTCTAGACAGTAAACGTCTAGACAGTAAACATCTAGATAGAAATCATCTAGACAGTAAACATCTAGACAGTAAACGTCTAGACAGTAAACATCTAGACAGTAAACATCTAGATAGAAATCATCTAGACAGTAAACATCTAGACAGTAAACGTCTAGACAGTAAACATCTAGACAGTAAACATCTAGACAGTAAACGTCTAGACAGTAAACATCTAGACAGGAAACATCTAGACAGTAAACGTCTAGCCAGTAAACATCTAGACAGTAAACATCTAGACAGTAAACATCTAGATAGAAATCATCTAGACAGTAAACATCTAGACAGTAAACGTCTAGACAGTAAACATCTAGACAGTAAACATCTAGACAGTAAACGTCTATACAGTAAACATCTAGACAGTAAACATCTAGACAGTAAACATCTAGATAGAAATCATCTAGACAGTAAACATCTAGACTGTAAACATCTAGATAGAAATCATCTAGACAGTAAACATCTAGACTGTAAACGTCTAGACAGTAAACATCTAGACAGTAAACATCTAGATAGAAATCATCTAGACAGTAAACGTCTAGACAGTAAACATCTAGACTGTAAACGTCTACAGTAAACATCTAGACTGTAAACGTCTACAGTAGACATCTAGACAGTAAACATCTAGATAGAAATCATCTAGACTGTAAACGTCTAGACAGTAAACATCTAGACTGTAATCGTCTACAGTAAACATCTAGACTGTTAACGTCTAGACAGTAAACATCTAGACTGTAAACGTCTACAGTAAACATCTAGAAAGTAAACATCTAGACTGTAAACGTCTACAGTAAACATCTAGACAGTAAACATCTAGACAGTAAAAATCTAGACTGTAAACGTCTAGACAGTAAACATCTAGACAGTAAACATCTAGACTGTAAACATCTACAGTAAACATCTAGACTGTAAACGTCTAGACAGTAAACATCTACAGTAAACATCTAGACAGTAAATATCTACAGTAAACATCTAGACAGTAAACATCTAGACTGTAAACGTCTAGACAGTAAACATCTACAGTAAACATCTAGACAGTAAACATCTACAGTAAACATCTAGACTGTAAACATCTAGACAGTAAACATCTAGACTGTAAACATCTAGACAGTAAAAATCTAGACAGTAAACATCTACAGTAAACATCTAGACAGTAAACATCTAGACAGTAAACATCTACAGTAAACATCTAGACTGTAAACATCTAGACAGTAAACATCTACACAGTAAACATCTAGACTGTAAACATCTAGACAGTAAACATCTACACAGTAAACATCTACAGTAAACATCTAGACTGTAAACATCTAGACAGTAAACATCTACAGTAAACATCTAGACTGTAAACGTCTAGACAGTAAACATCTAGACTGTAAACATCTAGACAGTAAACATCTAGACAGTAAACGTCTAGACTGTAAAGATCTACAGAGTAAACATCTAGACAGAAATCATCTAGACAGTAAACATCTAGACAGTAAACGTCTAGACAGTAAACATCTAGACAGTTAACATCTAGATAGAAATCATTTAGACAGTAAATATCTAAACAGTAAACATCTAGACTGTAAACATTTAGACAGTAAACGTCTAGACAGTAAACATGTAGACAGTAAACATCTAGATAGAAATCATCTAGACAATAAACATCTAGACAGTAAACATCTAGACAGTAAACGTCTAGACAGTAAACATCTAGATAGAAATCATCTAGACAGTAAACATCTAGATAGAAATCATCTAGACAGTAAACATCTAGACAGTAAAAATCTAGACAATAAACATCTAGATAGAAATCATCTAGACAGTAAACATCTAGACTGTAAACATCTAGACAGTAAACATCTAGATAGAAATCATCTAGACAGTAAACATATAGACAGTAAACGTCTAGACAGTAAACATCTAGACAGTAAACACCTAGATAGAAATCATCTAGACAGTAAACATCTAGACAGTAAACATCTAGACAGTAAACGTCTAGACAGTAAACATCTAGACAGTAAACATCTAGATAGAAATCATCTAGACAGTAAACATCTAGACAGTAAACGTCTAGACAGTAAACGTCTAGACAGTAAACATCTAGACAGTAAACATCTAGATAGAAATCATATAGACAGTAAACATCTAGACAGTAAACGTCTAGACAGTAAACATCTAGACAGTAAACATCTAGACAGTAAACATCTAGATAGAAATCATCTAGACAGTAAACGTCTAGACAGTAAACGTCTAGACAGTAAACATGTAGATAGAAATCATATAGACAGTAAACATCTAGACAGTAAACATCTAGACAGTAAACATCTAGAAAGAAATCATCTAGACAGTAAACATCTAGACAGCAAACGTCTAGACAGTAAACGTCTAGACAGTAAACGTCTAGACAGTAAACATCTAGATAGAAATCATCTAGACAGTAAACATCTAGACAGTAAACGTCTAGACAGTAAACATCTAGACAGTAAACATCTAGACAGTAAACATCTAGATAGAAATCATCTAGACAGTAAACATCTAGACAGTAAACGTCTAGACAGTAAACATCTAGACAGTAAACATCTAGACAGTAAACGTCTAGACAGTAAACATCTAGACAGGAAACATCTAGATAGAAATCATCTAGACAGTAAACATCTAGATAGAAATCATCTAGACAGTAAACATCTAGACAGTAAACATCTAGACAGTAAACTTCTAGACAGTAAACATCTAGACAGTAAACATCTAGACAGTAAACATCTAGATAGAAATCATCTAGACAGTAAACATCTAGACAGTAAACGTCTAGACAGTAAACATCTAGACAGTAAACATCTAGACAGTAAACGTCTAGACAGTAAACATCTAGATAGAAATCATCTAGACAGTAAACATCTAGACAGTAAACATCTAGACAGTAAACGTGTAGACAGTAAACATCTAGATAGAAATCATCTAGACAGTAAACATCTAGATAGAAATCATCTAGACAGTAAACATCTAGACAGTAAACATCCAGACAATAAACATCTAGATAGAAATCATCTAGACAGTAAACATCTAGACTGTAAACATCTAGACAGTAAACATCTTGATAGAAATCATCTAGACAGTAAACATCTAGACAGTAAACGTCTAGACAGTAAACGTCTAGACAGTAAACATCTAGACTGTAAACATCTAGATAGAAATCATCTAGACAGTAAACATCTAGACAGTAAACATCCAGACAATAAAAATCTAGATAGAAATCATCTAGACAGTAAACATCTAGACTGTAAACATCTAGACAGTAAACATCTAGATAGAAATCATCTAGACAGTAAACATCTAGACAGTAAACGTCTAGACAGTAAACGTCTAGACAGTAAACATCTAGACTGTAAACATCTAGATAGAAATCATCTAGACAGTAAACATCTAGACAGTAAACATCTAGACAGTAAACATCTAGACAGTAAACGTCTAGACAGTAAACATCTAGACAGTAAACATCTAGATAGAAATCATCTAGACAGTAAACATCTAGACAGTAAACGTCTAGACAGTAAACGTCTAGACAGTAAACATCTAGACAGTAAACATCTAGATAGAAATCATATAGACAGTAAACATCTAGACAGTAAACGTCTAGACAGTAAACATCTAGACAGTAAACATCTAGACAGTAAACATCTAGATAGAAATCATCTAGACAGTAAACGTCTAGACAGTAAACGTCTAGACAGTAAACATGTAGATAGAAATCATATAGACAGTAAACATCTAGACAGTAAACATCTAGACAGTAAACATCTAGAAAGAAATCATCTAGACAGTAAACATCTAGACAGCAAACGTCTAGACAGTAAACGTCTAGACAGTAAACGTCTAGACAGTAAACATCTAGATAGAAATCATCTAGACAGTAAACATCTAGACAGTAAACGTCTAGACAGTAAACATCTAGACAGTAAACATCTAGACAGTAAACATCTAGATAGAAATCATCTAGACAGTAAACATCTAGACAGTAAACGTCTAGACAGTAAACATCTAGACAGTAAACATCTAGACAGTAAACGTCTAGACAGTAAACATCTAGACAGGAAACATCTAGATAGAAATCATCTAGACAGTAAACATCTAGATAGAAATCATCTAGACAGTAAACATCTAAACAGTAAACATCTAGACAGTAAACTTCTAGACAGTAAACATCTAGACAGTAAACATCTAGACAGTAAACATCTAGATAGAAATCATCTAGACAGTAAACATCTAGACAGTAAACGTCTAGACAGTAAACATCTAGACAGTAAACATCTAGACAGTAAACGTCTAGACAGTAAACATCTAGACAGTAAACATCTAGATAGAAATCATCTAGACAGTAAACATCTAGACAGTAAACATCTAGACAGTAAACGTGTAGACAGTAAACATCTAGATAGAAATCATCTAGACAGTAAACATCTAGATAGAAATCATCTAGACAGTAAACATCTAGACAGTAAACATCCAGACAATAAACATCTAGATAGAAATCATCTAGACAGTAAACATCTAGACTGTAAACATCTAGACAGTAAACATCTTGATAGAAATCATCTAGACAGTAAACATCTAGACAGTAAACGTCTAGACAGTAAACGTCTAGACAGTAAACATCTAGACTGTAAACATCTAGATAGAAATCATCTAGACAGTAAACATCTAGACAGTAAACATCTAGACAGTAAACGTCTATACAGTAAACATCTAGAAAGTAAACATCTAGACAGTAAACATCTAGATAGAAATCATCTAGACAGTAAACATCTAGACAGTAAACATCTAGATAGAAATCATATAGACAGTAAACATCTAGACAGTAAACGTCTAGACAGTAAACATCTAGACAGTAAACATCTAGATAGAAATCATCTAGACAGTAAACATCTAGACAGTAAACGTCTAGACAGTAAACATCTAGACAGTAAACACCTAGACAGTAAACGTCTAGACAGTAAACATCTAGACAGTAAACATCTAGATAGAAATCATCTAGACAGTAAACATCTAGACAGTAAACATCTAGATAGAAATCATCTAGACAGTAAACATCTAGATAGAAATCATCTAGACAGTAAACATCTAGATAGAAATCATCTAGACAGTAAACATCTAAACAGTAAACATCTAGACAGTAAACTTCTAGACAGTAAACATCTAGACAGTAAACATCTAGACAGTAAACATCTAGATAGAAATCATCTAGACAGTAAACATCTAGACAGTAAACGTCTAGACAGTAAACATCTAGACAGTAAACATCTAGACAGTAAACGTCTAGACAGTAAACATCTAGACAGTAAACATCTAGATAGAAATCATCTAGACAGTAAACATCTAGACAGTAAACATCTAGACAGTAAACGTGTAGACAGTAAACATCTAGATAGAAATCATCTAGACAGTAAACATCTAGATAGAAATCATCTAGACAGTAAACATCTAGACAGTAAACATCCAGACAATAAACATCTAGATAGAAATCATCTAGACAGTAAACATCTAGACTGTAAACATCTAGACAGTAAACATCTTGATAGAAATCATCTAGACAGTAAACATCTAGACAGTAAACGTCTAGACAGTAAACGTCTAGACAGTAAACATCTAGACTGTAAACATCTAGATAGAAATCATCTAGACAGTAAACATCTAGACAGTAAACATCTAGACAGTAAACGTCTATACAGTAAACATCTAGAAAGTAAACATCTAGACAGTAAACATCTAGATAGAAATCATCTAGACAGTAAACATCTAGACAGTAAACATCTAGATAGAAATCATATAGACAGTAAACATCTAGACAGTAAACGTCTAGACAGTAAACATCTAGACAGTAAACATCTAGATAGAAATCATCTAGACAGTAAACATCTAGACAGTAAACGTCTAGACAGTAAACATCTAGACAGTAAACACCTAGACAGTAAACGTCTAGACAGTAAACATCTAGACAGTAAACATCTAGATAGAAATCATCTAGACAGTAAACATCTAGACAGTAAACATCTAGATAGAAATCATCTAGACAGTAAACATCTAGACAGTAAACATCTAGACAGTAAACGTCTAGACAGTAAACATCTAGACAGTAAACATCTAGATAGAAATCATCTAGACAGTAAACATCTAGACAGTAAACATCTAGACAGTAAACGTGTAGACAGTAAACATCTAGATAGAAATCATCTAGACAGTAAACATCTAGATAGAAATCATCTAGACAGTAAACATCTAGACAGTAAACATCCAGACAATAAAAATCTAGATAGAAATCATCTAGACAGTAAACATCTAGACTGTAAACATCTAGACAGTAAACATCTAGATAGAAATCATCTAGACAGTAAACATCTAGACAGTAAACGTCTAGACAGTAAACGTCTAGACAGTAAACATCTAGACTGTAAACATCTAGATAGAAATCATCTAGACAGTAAACATCTAGACAGTAAACATCTAGACAGTAAACGTCTATACAGTAAACATCTAGACAGTAAACATCTAGACAGTAAACATCTAGATAGAAATCATCTAGACAGTAAACATCTAGACAGTAAACATCTAGATAGAAATCATATAGACAGTAAACATCTAGACAGTAAACGTCTAGACAGTAAACATCTAGACAGTAAACATCTAGATAGAAATCATCTAGACAGTGAACATCTAGACAGTAAACGTCTAGACAGTAAACATCTAGACAGTAAACACCTAGACAGTAAACGTCTAGACAGTAAACATCTAGACAGTAAACATCTAGATAGAAATCATCTAGACAGTAAACATCTAGACAGTAAACATCTAGATAGAAATCATCTAGACAGTAAACATCTAGACAGTAAACATCTAGACAGTAAACGTCTAGACAGTAAACATCTAGACAGTAAACATCTAGATAGAAATCATCTAGACAGTAAACATCTAGACAGTAAACGTCTAGACAGTAAACATCTAGACAGTAAACATCTAGACAGTAAACGTCTAGACAGTAAACATCTAGACAGTGAACATCTAGATAGAAATCATATAGACAATAAACATCTAGACAGTAAACGTCTAGACAGTAAACATCTACACAGTAAACATTTAGATAGAAATCATCTAGACAGTAAACATCTAGACAGTAAACATCTAGACAGTAAACGTCTAGACAGTAAACATCTAGACAGTAAACATCTAGATAGAAATCATCTAGACAGTAAACATCTAGACAGTAAACATCTAGACAGTAAACGTGTAGACAGTAAACATCTAGATAGAAATCATCTATACAGTAAACATCTAGATAGAAATCATCTAGACAGTAAACATCTAGACAGTAAACATCCAGACAATAAACATCTAGATAGAAATCATCTAGACAGTAAACATCTAGACTGTAAACATCTAGACAGTAAACATCTAGACAGTAAACGTCTAGACAGTAAACATCTAGACAGTAAACAACTAGATAGAAATCATCTAGACAGTAAACATCTAGACAGTAAACATCTAGACAGTAAACGTGTAGACAGTAAACATCTAGATAGAAATCATCTAGACAGTAAACATCTAGATAGAAATCATCTAGACAGTAAACATCTAGACAGTAAACATCCAGACAATAAACATCTAGATAGAAATCATCTAGACAGTAAACATCTAGACTGTAAACATCTAGACAGTAAACATCTAGATAGAAATCATCTAGACAGTAAACATCTAGACAGTAAACGTCTAGACAGTAAACGTCTAGACAGTAAACATCTAGATAGAAATCATCTAGACAGTAAACATCTAGACAGTAAACATCTAGACAGTAAACGTCTATACAGTAAACATCTAGACAGTAAACATCTAGACAGTAAACATCTAGATAGAAATCATCTAGACAGTAAACATCTAGACAGTAAACATCTAGATAGAAATCATATAGACAGTAAACATCTAGACAGTAAACGTCTAGACAGTAAACATCTAGACAGTAAACATCTAGATAGAAATCATCTAGACAGTAAACATCTAGACAGTAAACGTCTAGACAGTAAACATCTAGACAGTAAACACCTAGACAGTAAACGTCTAGACAGTAAACATCTAGACAGTAAACATCTAGATAGAAATCATCTAGACAGTAAACATCTAGACAGTAAACATCTAGATAGAAATCATCTAGACAGTAAACATCTAGACAGTAAACATCTAGACAGTAAACGTCTAGACAGTAAACATCTAGACAGTAAACATCTAGATAGAAATCATCTAGACAGTAAACATCTAGACAGTAAACGTCTAGACAGTAAACATCTAGACAGTAAACATCTAGACAGTAAACGTCTAGACAGTAAACATCTAGATAGAAATCATATAGACAATAAACATCTAGACAGTAAACGTCTAGACAGTAAACATCTACACAGTAAACATTTAGATAGAAATCATCTAGACAGTAAACATCTAGACAGTAAACATCTGGACAGTGAACATCTAGATAGAAATCATATAGACAGTAAACGTCTAGACAGTAAACATCTAGATAGAAATCATATAGACAGTAAACATCTAGACAGTAAACGTCTAGACAGTAAACATCTAGATAGAAATCATCTAGACAGTAAACATCTAGACAGTAAACATCTAGACAGTAAACATCTAGACAGTAAACGTCTAGACAGTAAACATCTAGATAGAAATCATCTAGACAGTAAACATCTAGACAGTAAACATCTAGACAGTAAACGTCTAGACAGTAAACATCTAGACTGTAAACATCTAGACAGTAAACATCTAGACTGTAAACGTCTAGACAGTAAACATATAGACTGTAAACATCTAGACAGTAAACATCTAGATAGAAATCATCTAGACAGTAAACGTCTAGACAGTAAACATCTAGACTGTAAACGTCTACAGTAAACATCTAGACTGTAAACATCTAGACTGTAAACGTCTACAGTAAACATCTAGACAGTAAACATCTAGACTGTAAACGTCTACAGTAAACATCTAGACTGTAAACATCTACAGTAAACATCTAGACAGTAAACATCTAGACTGTGAACGTCTAGACAGTAAACATCTACAGTAAACATCTAGACAGTAAACATCTACAGTAAACATCTAGACTGTAAACATCTAGACAGTAAACATCTAGACTGTAAACATCTAGACAGTAAACATGTATACTGTAAACATCTAGACAGTAAACATGTAGACTGTAAACATCTAGACTGTAAACATCTAGACTGTAAACATCTAGACAGTGAACATCTAGACAGTAAACATCTAAACTGTAAACATCTAGACTGTAAACATCTACAGTAAACATCTAGACAGTAAACATCTAGACTGTAAACATCTAGACAGTAAACATCTACAGTAAACATCTAGACAGTAAACATCTACAGTAAACATCTAGACTGTAAACATCTAGACAGTAAACATCTAGACTGTAAACATCTAGACTGTAAACGTCTAGACAGTAAACATCTACAGTAAACATCTAGATAGAAATCATCTAGACAGTAAACATCTAGACAGTAAACATCTAGACAGTAAACGTCTATACAGTAAACATCTAGACAGTAAACATCTAGACAGTAAACATCTAGATAGAAATCATCTAGACAGTAAACATCTAGACAGTAAACATCTAGATAGAAATCATATAGACAGTAAACATCTAGACAGTAAACGTCTAGACAGTAAACATCTAGACAGTAAACATCTAGATAGAAATCATCTAGACAGTAAACATCTAGACAGTAAACGTCTAGACAGTAAACATCTAGACAGTAAACACCTAGACAGTAAACGTCTAGACAGTAAACATCTAGACAGTAAACATCTAGATAGAAATCATCTAGACAGTAAACATCTAGACAGTAAACATCTAGATAGAAATCATCTAGACAGTAAACATCTAGACAGTAAACATCTAGACAGTAAACGTCTAGACAGTAAACATCTAGACAGTAAACATCTAGACAGTAAACGTCTAGACAGTAAACATCTAGACAGTGAACATCTAGATAGAAATCATATAGACAATAAACATCTAGACAGTAAACGTCTAGACAGTAAACATCTACACAGTAAACATTTAGATAGAAATCATCTAGACAGTAAACATCTAGACAGTAAACATCTAGACAGTAAACGTCTAGACAGTAAACATCTAGACAGTAAACATCTAGATAGAAATCATCTAGACAGTAAACATCTAGACAGTAAACATCTAGACAGTAAACGTGTAGACAGTAAACATCTAGATAGAAATCATCTATACAGTAAACATCTAGATAGAAATCATCTAGACAGTAAACATCTAGACAGTAAACATCCAGACAATAAACATCTAGATAGAAATCATCTAGACAGTAAACATCTAGACTGTAAACATCTAGACAGTAAACATCTAGACAGTAAACGTCTAGACAGTAAACATCTAGACAGTAAACATCTAGATAGAAATCATCTAGACAGTAAACATCTAGACAGTAAACATCTAGACAGTAAACGTGTAGACAGTAAACATCTAGATAGAAATCATCTAGACAGTAAACATCTAGATAGAAATCATCTAGACAGTAAACATCTAGACAGTAAACATCCAGACAATAAACATCTAGATAGAAATCATCTAGACAGTAAACATCTAGACTGTAAACATCTAGACAGTAAACATCTAGATAGAAATCATCTAGACAGTAAACATCTAGACAGTAAACGTCTAGACAGTAAACGTCTAGACAGTAAACATCTAGATAGAAATCATCTAGACAGTAAACATCTAGACAGTAAACATCTAGACAGTAAACGTCTATACAGTAAACATCTACACAGTAAACATCTAGACAGTAAACATCTAGATAGAAATCATCTAGACAGTAAACATCTAGACAGTAAACATCTAGATAGAAATCATATAGACAGTAAACATCTAGACAGTAAACGTCTAGACAGTAAACATCTAGACAGTAAACATCTAGATAGAAATCATCTAGACAGTAAACATCTAGACAGTAAACGTCTAGACAGTAAACATCTAGACAGTAAACACCTAGACAGTAAACGTCTAGACAGTAAACATCTAGACAGTAAACATCTAGATAGAAATCATCTAGACAGTAAACATCTAGACAGTAAACATCTAGATAGAAATCATCTAGACAGTAAACATCTAGACAGTAAACATCTAGACAGTAAACGTCTAGACAGTAAACATCTAGACAGTAAACATCTAGATAGAAATCATCTAGACAGTAAACATCTAGACAGTAAACGTCTAGACAGTAAACATCTAGACAGTAAACATCTAGACAGTAAACGTCTAGACAGTAAACATCTAGATAGAAATCATATAGACAATAAACATCTAGACAGTAAACGTCTAGACAGTAAACATCTACACAGTAAACATTTAGATAGAAATCATCTAGACAGTAAACATCTAGACAGTAAACATCTGGACAGTGAACATCTAGATAGAAATCATATAGACAGTAAACGTCTAGACAGTAAACATCTAGATAGAAATCATATAGACAGTAAACATCTAGACAGTAAACTTCTAGACAGTAAACATCTAGATAGAAATCATCTAGACAGTAAACATCTAGACAGTAAACATCTAGACAGTAAACATCTAGACAGTAAACGTCTCGACAGTAAACATCTAGATAGAAATCATCTAGACAGTAAACATCTAGACAGTAAACATCTAGACAGTAAACGTCTAGACAGTAAACATCTAGACTGTAAACATCTAGACAGTAAACATCTAGACTGTAAACGTCTAGACAGTAAACATATAGACTGTAAACATCTAGACAGTAAACATCTAGATAGAAATCATCTAGACAGTAAACGTCTAGACAGTAAACATCTAGACTGTAAACGTCTACAGTAAACATCTAGACTGTAAACATCTAGACTGTAAACGTCTACAGTAAACATCTAGACAGTAAACATCTAGACTGTAAACGTCTACAGTAAACATCTAGACTGTAAACATCTACAGTAAACATCTAGACAGTAAACATCTAGACTGTAAACATCTAGACTGTGAACGTCTAGACAGTAAACATCTACAGTAAACATCTAGACAGTAAACATCTACAGTAAACATCTAGACTGTAAACATCTAGACAGTAAACATCTAGACTGTAAACATCTAGACAGTAAACATGTATACTGTAAACATCTAGACAGTAAACATGTAGACTGTAAACATCTAGACTGTAAACATCTAGACTGTAAACATCTAGACAGTGAACATCTAGACAGTAAACATCTAAACTGTAAACATCTAGACTGTAAACATCTACAGTAAACATCTAGACAGTAAACATCTACAGTAAACATCTAGACAGTAAACATCTACAGTAAACATCTAGACTGTAAACATCTAGACAGTAAACATCTAGACTGTAAACATCTAGACTGTAAACGTCTAGACAGTAAACATCTACAGTAAACATCTAGATAGAAATCATCTAGACAGTAAACATCTAGACAGTAAACATCTAGACAGTAAACGTCTATACAGTAAACATCTAGACAGTAAACATCTAGACAGTAAACATCTAGATAGAAATCATCTAGACAGTAAACATCTAGACAGTAAACATCTAGATAGAAATCATATAGACAGTAAACATCTAGACAGTAAACGTCTAGACAGTAAACATCTAGACAGTAAACATCTAGATAGAAATCATCTAGACAGTAAACATCTAGACAGTAAACGTCTAGACAGTAAACATCTAGACAGTAAACACCTAGACAGTAAACGTCTAGACAGTAAACATCTAGACAGTAAACATCTAGATAGAAATCATCTAGACAGTAAACATCTAGACAGTAAACATCTAGATAGAAATCATCTAGACAGTAAACATCTAGACAGTAAACATCTAGACAGTAAACGTCTAGACAGTAAACATCTAGACAGTAAACATCTAGATAGAAATCATCTAGACAGTAAACATCTAGACAGTAAACGTCTAGACAGTAAACATCTAGACAGTAAACATCTAGACAGTAAACGTCTAGACAGTAAACATCTAGATAGAAATCATATAGACAATAAACATCTAGACAGTAAACGTCTAGACAGTAAACATCTACACAGTAAACATTTAGATAGAAATCATCTAGACAGTAAACATCTAGACAGTAAACATCTGGACAGTGAACATCTAGATAGAAATCATATAGACAGTAAACGTCTAGACAGTAAACATCTAGATAGAAATCATATAGACAGTAAACATCTAGACAGTAAACGTCTAGACAGTAAACATCTAGATAGAAATCATCTAGACAGTAAACATCTAGACAGTAAACATCTAGACAGTAAACATCTAGACAGTAAACGTCTAGACAGTAAACATCTAGATAGAAATCATCTAGACAGTAAACATCTAGACAGTAAACATCTAGACAGTAAACGTCTAGACAGTAAACATCTAGACTGTAAACATCTAGACAGTAAACATCTAGACTGTAAACGTCTAGACAGTAAACATATAGACTGTAAACATCTAGACAGTAAACATCTAGATAGAAATCATCTAGACAGTAAACGTCTAGACAGTAAACATCTAGACTGTAAACGTCTACAGTAAACATCTAGACTGTAAACATCTAGACTGTAAACGTCTACAGTAAACATCTAGACAGTAAACATCTAGACTGTAAACGTCTACAGTAAACATCTAGACTGTAAACATCTACAGTAAACATCTAGACAGTAAACATCTAGACTGTGAACGTCTAGACAGTAAACATCTACAGTAAACATCTAGACAGTAAACATCTACAGTAAACATCTAGACTGTAAACATCTAGACAGTAAACATCTAGACTGTAAACATCTAGACAGTAAACATGTATACTGTAAACATCTAGACAGTAAACATGTAGACTGTAAACATCTAGACTGTAAACATCTAGACTGTAAACATCTAGACAGTGAACATCTAGACAGTAAACATCTAAACTGTAAACATCTAGACTGTAAACATCTACAGTAAACATCTAGACAGTAAACATCTAGACTGTAAACATCTAGACAGTAAACATCTACAGTAAACATCTAGACAGTAAACATCTACAGTAAACATCTAGACTGTAAACATCTAGACAGTAAACATCTAGACTGTAAACATCTAGACTGTAAACGTCTAGACAGTAAACATCTACAGTAAACATCTAGATAGAAATCATCTAGACAGTAAACATCTAGACAGTAAACATCTAGACAGTAAACGTCTATACAGTAAACATCTAGACAGTAAACATCTAGACAGTAAACATCTAGATAGAAATCATCTAGACAGTAAACATCTAGACAGTAAACATCTAGATAGAAATCATATAGACAGTAAACATCTAGACAGTAAACGTCTAGACAGTAAACATCTAGACAGTAAACATCTAGATAGAAATCATCTAGACAGTAAACATCTAGACAGTAAACGTCTAGACAGTAAACATCTAGACAGTAAACGTCTAGACAGTAAACATCTAGACAGTAAACATCTAGATAGAAATCATCTAGACAGTAAACATCTAGACAGTAAACATCTAGATAGAAATCATCTAGACAGTAAACATCTAGACAGTAAACATCTAGACAGTAAACGTCTAGACAGTAAACATCTAGACAGTAAACATCTAGACAGTAAACGTCTAGACAGTAAACATCTAGACAGTGAACATCTAGATAGAAATCATATAGACAATAAACATCTAGACAGTAAACGTCTAGACAGTAAACATCTACACAGTAAACATTTAGATAGAAATCATCTAGACAGTAAACATCTAGACAGTAAACATCTAGACAGTAAACGTCTAGACAGTAAACATCTAGACAGTAAACATCTAGATAGAAATCATCTAGACAGTAAACATCTAGACAGTAAACATCTAGACAGTAAACGTGTAGACAGTAAACATCTAGATAGAAATCATCTATACAGTAAACATCTAGATAGAAATCATCTAGACAGTAAACATCTAGACAGTAAACATCCAGACAATAAACATCTAGATAGAAATCATCTAGACAGTAAACATCTAGACTGTAAACATCTAGACAGTAAACATCTAGACAGTAAACGTCTAGACAGTAAACATCTAGACAGTAAACATCTAGATAGAAATCATCTAGACAGTAAACATCTAGACAGTAAACATCTAGACAGTAAACGTGTAGACAGTAAACATCTAGATAGAAATCATCTAGACAGTAAACATCTAGATAGAAATCATCTAGACAGTAAACATCTAGACAGTAAACATCCAGACAATAAACATCTAGATAGAAATCATCTAGACAGTAAACATCTAGACTGTAAACATCTAGACAGTAAACATCTAGATAGAAATCATCTAGACAGTAAACATCTAGACAGTAAACGTCTAGACAGTAAACGTCTAGACAGTAAACATCTAGATAGAAATCATCTAGACAGTAAACATCTAGACAGTAAACATCTAGACAGTAAACGTCTATACAGTAAACATCTAGACAGTAAACATCTAGACAGTAAACATCTAGATAGAAATCATCTAGACAGTAAACATCTAGACAGTAAACATCTAGATAGAAATCATATAGACAGTAAACATCTAGACAGTAAACGTCTAGACAGTAAACATCTAGACAGTAAACATCTAGATAGAAATCATCTAGACAGTAAACATCTAGACAGTAAACGTCTAGACAGTAAACATCTAGACAGTAAACACCTAGACAGTAAACGTCTAGACAGTAAACATCTAGACAGTAAACATCTAGATAGAAATCATCTAGACAGTAAACATCTAGACAGTAAACATCTAGATAGAAATCATCTAGACAGTAAACATCTAGACAGTAAACATCTAGACAGTAAACGTCTAGACAGTAAACATCTAGACAGTAAACATCTAGATAGAAATCATCTAGACAGTAAACATCTAGACAGTAAACATCTAGACAGTAAACATCTAGACAGTAAACGTCTAGACAGTAAACATCTAGATAGAAATCATATAGACAATAAACATCTAGACAGTAAACGTCTAGACAGTAAACATCTACACAGTAAACATTTAGATAGAAATCATCTAGACAGTAAACATCTAGACAGTAAACATCTGGACAGTGAACATCTAGATAGAAATCATATAGACAGTAAACGTCTAGACAGTAAACATCTAGATAGAAATCATATAGACAGTAAACATCTAGACAGTAAACTTCTAGACAGTAAACATCTAGATAGAAATCATCTAGACAGTAAACATCTAGACAGTAAACATCTAGACAGTAAACATCTAGACAGTAAACATCTAGACAGTAAACGTCTAGACAGTAAACATCTAGATAGAAATCATCTAGACAGTAAACATCTAGACAGTAAACATCTAGACAGTAAACGTCTAGACAGTAAACATCTAGACTGTAAACATCTAGACAGTAAACATCTAGACTGTAAACGTCTAGACAGTAAACATATAGACTGTAAACATCTAGACAGTAAACATCTAGATAGAAATCATCTAGACAGTAAACGTCTAGACAGTAAACATCTAGACTGTAAACGTCTACAGTAAACATCTAGACTGTAAACATCTAGACTGTAAACGTCTACAGTAAACATCTAGACAGTAAACATCTAGACTGTAAACGTCTACAGTAAACATCTAGACTGTAAACATCTACAGTAAACATCTAGACAGTAAACATCTAGACTGTAAACATCTAGACTGTGAACGTCTAGACAGTAAACATCTACAGTAAACATCTAGACAGTAAACATCTACAGTAAACATCTAGACTGTAAACATCTAGACAGTAAACATCTAGACTGTAAACATCTAGACAGTAAACATGTATACTGTAAACATCTAGACAGTAAACATGTAGACTGTAAACATCTAGACTGTAAACATCTAGACTGTAAACATCTAGACAGTGAACATCTAGACAGTAAACATCTAAACTGTAAACATCTAGACTGTAAACATCTACAGTAAACATCTAGACAGTAAACATCTAGACTGTAAACATCTAGACAGTAAACATCTACAGTAAACATCTAGACAGTAAACATCTACAGTAAACATCTAGACTGTAAACATCTAGACAGTAAACATCTAGACTGTAAACATCTAGACTGTAAACGTCTAGACAGTAAACATCTACAGTAAACATCTAGATAGAAATCATCTAGACAGTAAACATCTAGACAGTAAACATCTAGACAGTAAACGTCTATACAGTAAACATCTAGACAGTAAACATCTAGACAGTAAACATCTAGATAGAAATCATCTAGACAGTAAACATCTAGACAGTAAACATCTAGATAGAAATCATATAGACAGTAAACATCTAGACAGTAAACGTCTAGACAGTAAACATCTAGACAGTAAACATCTAGATAGAAATCATCTAGACAGTAAACATCTAGACAGTAAACGTCTAGACAGTAAACATCTAGACAGTAAACACCTAGACAGTAAACGTCTAGACAGTAAACATCTAGACAGAAAACATCTAGATAGAAATCATCTAGACAGTAAACATCTAGACAGTAAACATCTAGATAGAAATCATCTAGACAGTAAACATCTAGACAGTAAACATCTAGACAGTAAACATCTAGACTGTAAACGTCTACAGTAAACATCTAGACTGTAAACATCTACAGTAAACATCTAGACAGTAAACATCTAGACTGTAAACATCTAGACTGTGAACGTCTAGACAGTAAACATCTACAGTAAACATCTAGACAGTAAACATCTACAGTAAACATCTAGACTGTAAACATCTAGACAGTAAACATCTAGACTGTAAACATCTAGACAGTAAACATGTATACTGTAAACATCTAGACAGTAAACATGTAGACTGTAAACATCTAGACTGTAAACATCTAGACTGTAAACATCTAGACAGTGAACATCTAGACAGTAAACATCTAAACTGTAAACATCTAGACTGTAAACATCTACAGTAAACATCTAGACAGTAAACATCTAGACTGTAAACATCTAGACAGTAAACATCTACAGTAAACATCTAGACAGTAAACATCTACAGTAAACATCTAGACTGTAAACATCTAGACAGTAAACATCTAGACTGTAAACATCTAGACTGTAAACGTCTAGACAGTAAACATCTACAGTAAACATCTAGACAGTAAACATCTAGACAGTAAACATCTAGACAGTAAACATCTAGACTTTAAACATCTAGACAGTAAACATCTAGACTGTAAACATCTAGATAGAAATCGTCTAGACAGTAAACATCTAGACTGTAAACGTCTAGACAGTAAACATCTAGATAGAAATCATCTAGACAGTAAACATCTAGACAGTAAACATCTAGACTGTAAACGTCTAGACAGTAAACATCTAGATAGAAATCATCTAGACAGTAAACATCTAGACAGTAAACATCCAGACAATAAACATCTAGATAGAAATCATCTAGACAGTAAACATCTAGACTGTAAACATCTAGACAGTAAACATCTAGATACAAATCATCTAGACAGTAAACATCTAGACAGTAAACATCTAGACAGTAAACGTCTAGACAGTAAACATCTAGACTGTAAACATCTAGATAGAAATCATCTAGACAGTAAACATCTAGACAGTAAACATCTAGACAGTAAACGTCTATACAGTAAACATCTAGACAGTTAACATCTAGATAGAAATCATCTAGACAGTAAACATCTAGACAGTAAACATCTAGATAGAAATCATATAGACAGTAAACATCTAGACAGTAAACGTCTAGACAGTAAACATCTAGACAGTAAACATCTAGATAGAAATCATCTAGACAGTAAACATCTAGACAGTAAACGTCTAGACAGTGAACATCTAGACAGTAAACATCTAGACAGTAAACGTCTAGACAGTAAACATCTAGACAGTAAACATCTAGATAGAAATCATCTAGACAGTAAACATCTAGACAGTAAACATCTAGACAGTAAACGTCTAGACAGTAAACATCTAGACAGTAAACATCTAGATAGAAATCATCTAGACAGTCAACATCTAGACAGTAAACATCTAGACAGTAAACATCTAGACAGTAAACATCTAGACAGTAAACATCTAGATAGAAATCATATAGACAATAAACATCTAGACAGTAAACGTCTAGACAGTAAACATCTGGACAGTGAACATCTAGATAGAAATCATATAGACAGTAAACGTCTAGACAGTAAACATCTAGATAGAAATCATATAGACAGTAAACATCTAGACAGTAAACGTCTAGACAGTAAACATCTAGATAGAAATCATCTAGACAGTAAACATCTAGACAGTAAACATCTAGACAGTAAACATCTAGACAGTAAACGTCTAGACAGTAAACATCTAGATAGAAATCATCTAGACAGTAAACATCTAGACAGTAAACATCTAGACAGTAAACGTCTAGACAGTAAACATCTAGACTGTAAACATCTAGACAGTAAACATCTAGACTGTAAACGTCTAGACAGTAAACATATAGACTGTAAACATCTAGACAGTAAACATCTAGATAGAAATCATCTAGACAGTAAACGTCTAGACAGTAAACATCTAGACTGTAAACATCTAGACTGTAAACGTCTACAGTAAACATCTAGACAGTAAACATCTAGACTGTAAACGTCTACAGTAAACATCTAGACTGTAAACATCTACAGTAAACATCTAGACAGTAAACATCTAGACTGTAAACATCTAGACTGTGAACGTCTAGACAGTAAGCATCTACAGTAAACATCTAGACAGTAAACATCTACAGTAAACATCTAGACTGTAAACATCTAGACAGTAAACATCTAGACTGTAAACATCTAGACAGTAAACATGTAGACTGTAAACATCTAGACAGTAAACATGTAGACTGTAAACATCTAGACTGTAAACATCTAGACTGTAAACATCTAGACAGTAAACATCTAAACTGTAAACATCTAGACTGTAAACATCTACAGTAAACATCTAGACAGTAAACATCTAGACTGTAAACATCTAGACAGTAAACATCTACAGTAAACATCTAGACAGTAAACATCCACAGTAAACATCTAGACTGTAAACATCTAGACAGTAAACATCTAGACTGTAAACATCTAGACTGTAAACGTCTAGACAGTAAACATCTACAGTAAACATCTAGACAGTAAACATCTAGACAGTAAACATCTAGACTTTAAACATCTAGACAGTAAACATCTAGACTGTAAACATCTAGATAGAAATCGTCTAGACAGTAAACATCTAGACTGTAAACGTCTAGACAGTAAACATCTAGACTGTAAACATCTAGATAGAAATCATCTAGACAGTAAACGTCTAGACAGTAAACATCTAGACTGTAAACGTCTACAGTAAACATCTAGACTGTAAACATCTAGACTGTAAACGTCTACAGTAAACATCTAGACTGTAAACGTCTATAGTAAACATCTAGACAGTAAACATCTAGACTGTAAACGTCTACAGTAAACATCTAGACTGTAAACGTCTACAGTAGACATCTAGACAGTAAACATCTAGATAGAAATCATCTAGACAGTAAACGTCTAGACAGTAAACATCTAGACTGTAAACGTCTACAGTAAACATCTAGACTGTAAACGTCTACAGTAAACATCTAGACTGTAAACGTCTAGACAGTAAACATCTAGACTGTAAACGTCTACAGTAAACATCTAGACTGTAAACATCTAGACAGTAAACATCTACAGTAAACATCTAGACAGTAAACATCTAGACAGTAAACATCTACAGTAAACATCTAGACTGTAAACATCTAGACAGTAAACATCTAGACAGTAAACGTCTAGACAGTAAACATCTAGACTGTAAACGTCTACCGTAAACATCTAGACAGTAAACATCTAGTGAGGTAAACATCTAGACTGTAAACATCTAGACAGTAAACATCTAGACAGTAAACATCTAGACAGTAAACATCTAGATAGAAATCATCTAGACAGTAAACATATAGACAGTAAACATCTAGATAGAAATCATCTAGACAGTAAACATCTAGACAGTAAACATCTAGATAGAAATCATCTAGACAGTAAACATCTAGACAGTAAACATCTAGACAGTAAACATCTACAGTAAACATCTAGACAGTAAACATCTACAGTAAACATCTAGACTGTAAACATCTAGACAGTAAACATCTAGACCGTAAACATCTAGACTGTAAACGTCTAGACAGTAAACATCTACAGTAAACATCTAGACAGTAAACATCTAGACTTTAAACATCTAGACAGTAAACATCTAGACTGTAAACATCTAGATAGAAATCGTCTAGACAGTAAACATCTAGACTGTAAACGTCTAGACAGTAAACATCTAGACTGTAAACACCTAGATAGAAATCATCTAGACAGTAAACGTCTAGACAGTAAACATCTAGACTGTAAACGTCTACAGTAAACATCTAGACTGTAAACATCTAGACTGTAAACGTCTACATTAAACATCTAGACTGTAAACGTCTATAGTAAACATCTAGACAGTAAACATCTAGACTGTAAACGTCTACAGTAAACATCTAGACTGTAAACGTCTACAGTAGACATCTAGACAGTAAACATCTAGATAGAAATCATCTAGACAGTAAACGTCTAGACAGTAAACATCTAGACTGTAAACGTCTACAGTAAACATCTAGACTGTAAACGTCTACAGTAAACATCTAGACTGTAAACGTCTAGACAGTAAACATCTAGACTGTAAACGTCTACAGTAAACATCTAGACAGTAAACATCTAGACTGTAAACATCTAGACAGTAAACATCTACAGTAAACATCTAGACAGTAAACATCTAGACAGTAAACATCTACAGTAAACATCTAGACTGTAAACATCTAGACAGTAAACATCTAGACAGTAAACGTCTAGACAGTAAACATCTAGACTGTAAACGTCTACAGTAAACATCTAGACAGTAAACATCTAGTGAGGTAAACATCTAGACTGTAAACATCTAGACAGTAAACATCTAGACAGTAAACATCTAGACAGTAAACATCTAGATAGAAATCATCTAGACAGTAAACATCTAGACAGTAAACATCTAGATAGAAATCATCTAGACAGTAAACATCTACACAGTAAACATCTAGATAGAAATCATCTAGACAGTAAACATCTAGACAGTAAACATCTAGACAGTAAACGTCTAGACAGTAAACATCTAGACAGTAAACATCTAGATAGAAATCATCTAGACAGTAAACATCTAGACAGTAAACGTCTAGACAGTAAACATCTAGACAGTAAACATCTAGACAGTAAACGTCTAGACAGTAAACATCTAGACAGTAAACATCTAGATAGAAATCATCTAGACAGTAAACATCTACAGTAAACATCTAGACTGTAAACATCTAGACAGTAAACATCTAGATAGAAATCATCTAGACAGTAAACATCTAGATAGAAATCATCTAGACAGTAAACATCTAGACAGTAAACATCTAGACAATAAACATCTAGATAGAAATCATCTAGACAGTAAACATCTAGACTGTAAACATCTAGACAGTAAACATCTAGACGTAAACATCTACAGTAAACATCTAGACAGTAAACATCTAGACTATAAACATCTAGACTGTGAACGTCTAGTCAACATCTACAGTAAACATCTAGACAGTAAACATCTACAGTAAACATCTAGACAGTAAACATCTAGACAGTAAACATCTAGACTGTAAACATCTAGACAGTAAACATCTAGACTGTGAACATCTAGACAGTAAACATCTAGACAGTGAACATCTAGATAGAAATCATATAGACAGTAAACGTCTAGACAGTAAACATCTAGATAGAAATCATATAGACAGTAAACATCTAGACAGTAAACGTCTAGACAGTAAACATCTAGATAGAAATCATCTAGACAGTAAACATCTAGACAGTAAACATCTAGACAGTAAACGTCTAGACAGTAAACATCTAGATAGAAATCATCTAGACAGTAAACATCTAGACAGTAAACATCTAGACAGTAAACGTCTAGACAGTAAACATCTAGACTGTAAACATCTAGACAGTAAACATCTAGACTGTAAACATCTAGACAGTAAACAACTAGACAGTAAACATCTACAGTAAACATCTAGACAGTAAACATCTAGACTGTAAACATCTAGACTGTGAACGTCTAGACAGTAAACATCTACATTAAACATCTAGACAGTAAACATCTACAGTAAACATGTAGACTGTAAACATCTAGACAGTAAACATCTAGACAGTAAACATCTAAACTGTAAACATTTAGACTGTAAACATCTACAGTAAACATCTAGACAGTAAACATCTAGACTGTAAACATCTAGACAGTAAACATCTACAGTAAACATCTAGACAGTAAACATCTACAGTAAACATCTAGACTGTAAACATCTAGACAGTAAACATCTAGACTGTAAACATCTAGACTGTAAACGTCTAGACAGTAAACATCTACAGTAAACATCTAGACAGTAAACATCTAGACTGTAAACATCTAGATAGAAATCGTCTAGACAGTAAACATCTAGACTGTAAACATCTAGACAGTAAACATCTAGACTGTAAACATCTAGATAGAAATCATCTAGACAGTAAACGTCTAGACAGTAAACATCTAGACTGTAAACGTCTACAGTAAACATCTAGACTGTAAACATCTAGACTGTAAACGTCTACAGTAAACATCTAGACTGTAAACGTCTATAGTAAACATCTAGACAGTAAACATCTAGACAGTAAACATCTACAGTAAACATGTAGACTGTAAACATCTAGACAGTAAACATGTAGACTGTAATCATCTAGACTGTAAACATCTAGACAGTAAACATCTGGACAGTGAACATCTAGATAGAAATCATATAGACAGTAAACGTCTAGACAGTAAACATCTAGATAGAAATCATATAGACAGTAAACATCTAGACAGTAAACGTCTAGACAGTAAACATCTAGATAGAAATCATCTAGACAGTAAACATCTAGACAGTAAACATCTAGACAGTAAACATCTAGACAGTAAACGTCTAGACAGTAAACATCTAGATAGAAATCATCTAGACAGTAAACATCTAGACAGTAAACATCTAGACAGTAAACGTCTAGACAGTAAACATCTAGACTGTAAACATCTAGACAGTAAACATCTAGACTGTAAACGTCTAGACAGTAAACATATAGACTGTAAACATCTAGACAGTAAACATCTAGATAGAAATCATCTAGACAGTAAACGTCTAGACAGTAAACATCTAGACTGTAAACGTCTACAGTAAACATCTAGACTGTAAACATCTAGACTGTAAACGTCTACAGTAAACATCTAGACAGTAAACATCTAGACTGTAAACGTCTACAGTAAACATCTAGACTGTAAACATCTACAGTAAACATCTAGACAGTAAACATCTAGACTGTAAACATCTAGACTGTGAACGTCTAGACAGTAAACATCTACAGTAAACATCTAGACAGTAAACATCTACAGTAAACATCTAGACTGTAAACATCTAGACAGTAAACATCTAGACTGTAAACATCTAGACAGTAAACATGTATACTGTAAACATCTAGACAGTAAACATGTAGACTGTAAACATCTAGACTGTAAACATCTAGACTGTAAACATCTAGACAGTGAACATCTAGACAGTAAACATCTAAACTGTAAACATCTAGACTGTAAACATCTACAGTAAACATCTAGACAGTAAACATCTAGACTGTAAACATCTAGACAGTAAACATCTACAGTAAACATCTAGACAGTAAACATCTACAGTAAACATCTAGACTGTAAACATCTAGACAGTAAACATCTAGACTGTAAACATCTAGACTGTAAACGTCTAGACAGTAAACATCTACAGTAAACATCTAGACAGTAAACATCTAGACAGTAAACATCTAGACAGTAAACATCTAGACTTTAAACATCTAGACAGTAAACATCTAGACTGTAAACATCTAGATAGAAATCGTCTAGACAGTAAACATCTAGACTGTAAACGTCTAGACAGTAAACATCTAGATAGAAATCATCTAGACAGTAAACATCTAGACAGTAAACATCCAGACAATAAACATCTAGATAGAAATCATCTAGACAGTAAACATCTAGACTGTAAACATCTAGACAGTAAACATCTAGATACAAATCATCTAGACAGTAAACATCTAGACAGTAAACATCTAGACAGTAAACGTCTAGACAGTAAACATCTAGACTGTAAACATCTAGATAGAAATCATCTAGACAGTAAACATCTAGACAGTAAACATCTAGACAGTAAACGTCTATACAGTAAACATCTAGACAGTTAACATCTAGATAGAAATCATCTAGACAGTAAACATCTAGACAGTAAACATCTAGATAGAAATCATATAGACAGTAAACATCTAGACAGTAAACGTCTAGACAGTAAACATCTAGACAGTAAACATCTAGATAGAAATCATCTAGACAGTAAACATCTAGACAGTAAACGTCTAGACAGTAAACATCTAGACAGTAAACATCTAGACAGTAAACGTCTAGACAGTAAACATCTAGACAGTAAACATCTAGATAGAAATCATCTAGACAGTAAACATCTAGACAGTAAACATCTAGACAGTAAACGTCTAGACAGTAAACATCTAGACAGTAAACATCTAGATAGAAATCATCTAGACAGTCAACATCTAGACAGTAAACATCTAGACAGTAAACATCTAGACAGTAAACATCTAGACAGTAAACATCTAGATAGAAATCATATAGACAATAAACATCTAGACAGTAAACGTCTAGACAGTAAACATCTGGACAGTGAACATCTAGATAGAAATCATATAGACAGTAAACGTCTAGACAGTAAACATCTAGATAGAAATCATATAGACAGTAAACATCTAGACAGTAAACGTCTAGACAGTAAACATCTAGATAGAAATCATCTAGACAGTAAACATCTAGACAGTAAACATCTAGACAGTAAACATCTAGACAGTAAACGTCTAGACAGTAAACATCTAGATAGAAATCATCTAGACAGTAAACATCTAGACAGTAAACATCTAGACAGTAAACGTCTAGACAGTAAACATCTAGACTGTAAACATCTAGACAGTAAACATCTAGACTGTAAACGTCTAGACAGTAAACATATAGACTGTAAACATCTAGACAGTAAACATCTAGATAGAAATCATCTAGACAGTAAACGTCTAGACAGTAAACATCTAGACTGTAAACGTCTACAGTAAACATCTAGACTGTAAACATCTAGACTGTAAACGTCTACAGTAAACATCTAGACAGTAAACATCTAGACTGTAAACGTCTACAGTAAACATCTAGACTGTAAACATCTACAGTAAACATCTAGACAGTAAACATCTAGACTGTAAACATCTAGACTGTGAACGTCTAGACAGTAAGCATCTACAGTAAACATCTAGACAGTAAACATCTACAGTAAACATCTAGACTGTAAACATCTAGACAGTAAACATCTAGACTGTAAACATCTAGACAGTAAACATGTAGACTGTAAACATCTAGACAGTAAACATGTAGACTGTAAACATCTAGACTGTAAACATCTAGACTGTAAACATCTAGACAGTAAACATCTAGACAGTAAACATCTAAACTGTAAACATCTAGACTGTAAACATCTACAGTAAACATCTAGACAGTAAACATCTAGACTGTAAACATCTAGACAGTAAACATCTACAGTAAACATCTAGACAGTAAACATCCACAGTAAACATCTAGACTGTAAACATCTAGACAGTAAACATCTAGACTGTAAACATCTAGACTGTAAACGTCTAGACAGTAAACATCTACAGTAAACATCTAGACAGTAAACATCTAGACAGTAAACATCTAGACTTTAAACATCTAGACAGTAAACATCTAGACTGTAAACATCTAGATAGAAATCGTCTAGACAGTAAACATCTAGACTGTAAACGTCTAGACAGTAAACATCTAGACTGTAAACATCTAGATAGAAATCATCTAGACAGTAAACGTCTAGACAGTAAACATCTAGACTGTAAACGTCTACAGTAAACATCTAGACTGTAAACATCTAGACTGTAAACGTCTACAGTAAACATCTAGACTGTAAACGTCTACAGTAAACATCTAGACTGTAAACGTCTACAGTAGACATCTAGACAGTAAACATCTAGATAGAAATCATCTAGACAGTAAACGTCTAGACAGTAAACATCTAGACTGTAAACGTCTACAGTAAACATCTAGACTGTAAACGTCTACAGTAAACATCTAGACTGTAAACGTCTAGACAGTAAACATCTAGACTGTAAACGTCTACAGTAAACATCTAGACTGTAAACATCTAGACAGTAAACATCTACAGTAAACATCTAGACAGTAAACATCTAGACAGTAAACATCTACAGTAAACATCTAGACTGTAAACATCTAGACAGTAAACATCTAGACAGTAAACGTCTAGACAGTAAACATCTAGACTGTAAACGTCTACCGTAAACATCTAGACAGTAAACATCTAGTGAGGTAAACATCTAGACTGTAAACATCTAGACAGTAAACATCTAGACAGTAAACATCTAGACAGTAAACATCTAGATAGAAATCATCTAGACAGTAAACATATAGACAGTAAACATCTAGATAGAAATCATCTAGACAGTAAACATCTAGACAGTAAACATCTAGATAGAAATCATCTAGACAGTAAACATCTAGACAGTAAACATCTAGACAGTAAACATCTACAGTAAACATCTAGACAGTAAACATCTACAGTAAACATCTAGACTGTAAACATCTAGACAGTAAACATCTAGACCGTAAACATCTAGACTGTAAACGTCTAGACAGTAAACATCTACAGTAAACATCTAGACAGTAAACATCTAGACTTTAAACATCTAGACAGTAAACATCTAGACTGTAAACATCTAGATAGAAATCGTCTAGACAGTAAACATCTAGACTGTAAACGTCTAGACAGTAAACATCTAGACTGTAAACACCTAGATAGAAATCATCTAGACAGTAAACGTCTAGACAGTAAACATCTAGACTGTAAACGTCTACAGTAAACATCTAGACTGTAAACATCTAGACTGTAAACGTCTACATTAAACATCTAGACTGTAAACGTCTATAGTAAACATCTAGACAGTAAACATCTAGACTGTAAACGTCTACAGTAAACATCTAGACTGTAAACGTCTACAGTAGACATCTAGACAGTAAACATCTAGATAGAAATCATCTAGACAGTAAACGTCTAGACAGTAAACATCTAGACTGTAAACGTCTACAGTAAACATCTAGACTGTAAACGTCTACAGTAAACATCTAGACTGTAAACGTCTAGACAGTAAACATCTAGACTGTAAACGTCTACAGTAAACATCTAGACAGTAAACATCTAGACTGTAAACATCTAGACAGTAAACATCTACAGTAAACATCTAGACAGTAAACATCTAGACAGTAAACATCTACAGTAAACATCTAGACTGTAAACATCTAGACAGTAAACATCTAGACAGTAAACGTCTAGACAGTAAACATCTAGACTGTAAACGTCTACAGTAAACATCTAGACAGTAAACATCTAGTGAGGTAAACATCTAGACTGTAAACATCTAGACAGTAAACATCTAGACAGTAAACATCTAGACAGTAAACATCTAGATAGAAATCATCTAGACAGTAAACATCTAGACAGTAAACATCTAGATAGAAATCATCTAGACAGTAAACATCTACACAGTAAACATCTAGATAGAAATCATCTAGACAGTAAACATCTAGACAGTAAACATCTAGACAGTAAACGTCTAGACAGTAAACATCTAGACAGTAAACATCTAGATAGAAATCATCTAGACAGTAAACATCTAGACAGTAAACGTCTAGACAGTAAACATCTAGACAGTAAACATCTAGACAGTAAACGTCTAGACAGTAAACATCTAGACAGTAAACATCTAGATAGAAATCATCTAGACAGTAAACATCTACAGTAAACATCTAGACTGTACACATCTAGACAGTAAACATCTAGATAGAAATCATCTAGACAGTAAACATCTAGATAGAAATCATCTAGACAGTAAACATCTAGACAGTAAACATCTAGACAATAAACATCTAGATAGAAATCATCTAGACAGTAAACATCTAGACTGTAAACATCTAGACAGTAAACATCTAGACGTAAACATCTACAGTAAACATCTAGACAGTAAACATCTAGACTATAAACATCTAGACTGTGAACGTCTAGTCAACATCTACAGTAAACATCTAGACAGTAAACATCTACAGTAAACATCTAGACAGTAAACATCTAGACAGTAAACATCTAGACTGTAAACATCTAGACAGTAAACATCTAGACTGTGAACATCTAGACAGTAAACATCTAGACAGTGAACATCTAGATAGAAATCATATAGACAGTAAACGTCTAGACAGTAAACATCTAGATAGAAATCATATAGACAGTAAACATCTAGACAGTAAACGTCTAGACAGTAAACATCTAGATAGAAATCATCTAGACAGTAAACATCTAGACAGTAAACATCTAGACAGTAAACGTCTAGACAGTAAACATCTAGATAGAAATCATCTAGACAGTAAACATCTAGACAGTAAACATCTAGACAGTAAACGTCTAGACAGTAAACATCTAGACTGTAAACATCTAGACAGTAAACATCTAGACTGTAAACATCTAGACAGTAAACAACTAGACAGTAAACATCTACAGTAAACATCTAGACAGTAAACATCTAGACTGTAAACATCTAGACTGTGAACGTCTAGACAGTAAACATCTACATTAAACATCTAGACAGTAAACATCTACAGTAAACATGTAGACTGTAAACATCTAGACAGTAAACATCTAGACAGTAAACATCTAAACTGTAAACATTTAGACTGTAAACATCTACAGTAAACATCTAGACAGTAAACATCTAGACTGTAAACATCTAGACAGTAAACATCTACAGTAAACATCTAGACAGTAAACATCTACAGTAAACATCTAGACTGTAAACATCTAGACAGTAAACATCTAGACTGTAAACATCTAGACTGTAAACGTCTAGACAGTAAACATCTACAGTAAACATCTAGACAGTAAACATCTAGACAGTAAACATCTAGACTGTAAACATCTAGATAGAAATCGTCTAGACAGTAAACATCTAGACTGTAAACATCTAGACAGTAAACATCTAGACTGTAAACATCTAGATAGAAATCATCTAGACAGTAAACGTCTAGACAGTAAACATCTAGACTGTAAACGTCTACAGTAAACATCTAGACTGTAAACATCTAGACTGTAAACGTCTACAGTAAACATCTAGACTGTAAACGTCTATAGTAAACATCTAGACAGTAAACATCTAGACAGTAAACATCTACAGTAAACATGTAGACTGTAAACATCTAGACAGTAAACATGTAGACTGTAATCATCTAGACTGTAAACATCTAGACAGTAAACATCTAGACAGTAAACATCTAAACTGTAAACATTTAGACTGTAAACATCTACAGTAAACATCTAGACAGTAAACATCTAGACTGTAAACATCTAGACAGTAAACATCTACAGTAAACATCTAGACAGTAAACATCTACAGTAAACATCTAGACTGTAAACATCTAGACAGTAAACATCTAGACTGTAAACATCTAGACTGTAAACGTCTAGACAGTGAACATCTACAGTAAACATCTAGACAGTAAACATCTAGACAGTAAACATCTAGACTGTAAACATCTAGATAGAAATCGTCTAGACAGTAAACATCTAGACTGTAAACATCTAGACAGTAAACATCTAGACTGTAAACATCTAGATAGAAATCATCTAGACAGTAAACGTCTAGACAGTAAACATCTAGACTGTAAACGTCTACAGTAAACATCTAGACTGTAAACATCTAGACTGTAAACGTCTACAGTAAACATCTAGACTGTAAACGTCTATAGTAAACATCTAGACAGTAAACATCTAGACTGTAAACGTCTACAGTAAACATCTAGACTGTAAACGTCTACAGTAGACATCTAGACAGTAAACATCTAGATAGAAATCATCTAGACAGTAAACGTCTAGACAGTAAACATCTAGACTGTAAACGTCTACAGTAAACATCTAGACTGTAAACGTCTGCAGTAAACATCTAGACTGTAAACATCTAGACTGTAAACGTCTACAGTAAACATCTAGACTGTCAACGTCTATAGTAAGCATCTAGACAGTAAACATCTAGACTGTAAACGTCTACAGTAAACATCTAGACTGTAAACGTCTACAGTAGACATCTAGACAGTAAACATCTAGATAGAAATCATCTAGACAGTAAACGTCTAGACAGTAAACATCTAGACTGTAAACGTCTACAGTAAACATCTAGACTGTAAACGTCTACAGTAAACATCTAGACAGTAAACATCTACAGTAAACATCTAGACTGTAAACATCTAGACTGTAAACATCTAGACAGTAAACTTCTAGACTGTAAACGTCTAGACAGTAAACATATAGACTGTAAACATCTAGACAGTAAACGTCTAGATAGAAATCATCTAGACAGTAAACGTCTAGACAGTAAACATCTAGACTGTAAACGTCTACAGTAAACATCTAGACTGTAAACATCTAGACTGTAAACGTCTACAGTAAACATCTAGACAGTAAACATCTAGACTGTGAACGTCTACAGTAAACATCTAGACTGTAAACATCTAGACAGTAAACATCTAGACTGTAAACATCTAGACAGTAAACATCTAGACAGTAAACATCTACAGTAAACATCTAGACAGTAAACATCTAGACTGTAAACATCTAGACTGTGAACGTCTAGACAGTAAACATCTACATTAAACATCTAGACAGTAAACATCTACAGTAAACATGTAGACTGTAAACATCTAGACAGTAAACATGTAGACTGTAATCATCTAGACTGTAAACATCTAGACAGTAAACGTCTAGACAGTAAACATCTAGACTGTAAACGTCTACAGTAAACATCTAGACTGTAAACGTCTACAGTAAACATCTAGACTGTAAACATCTAGACTGTAAACATCTAGACAGTAAACATCTAGACTGTAAACATCTAGATAGAAATCATCTAGACAGTAAACATCTAGACAGTAAACATCTAGACAGTAAACGTCTATACAGTAAACATCTAGACTGTAAACGTCTACAGTAAACATCTAGACAGTAAACATCTACAGTAAACATCTAGACTGTAAACATCTAGACTGTAAACATCTAGAAAGTAAACATCTAGACTGTAAACATCTAGATAGAAATCATCTAGACAGTAAACATCTAGACAGTAAACATCTAGACAGTAAACGTCTATACAGTAAACATCTAGACAGTAAACATCTAGACAGTAAACATCTAGATAGAAATCATCTAGACAGTAAACATCTAGACAGTAAACATCTAGATAGAAATCATATAGACAGTAAACATCTAGACAGTAAACGTCTAGACAGTAAACATCTAGACAGTAAACATCTAGATAGAAATCATCTAGACAGTAAACATCTAGACAGTAAACGTCTAGACAGTAAACATCTAGACAGTAAACACCTAGACAGTAAACGTCTAGACAGTAAACATCTAGACAGTGAACATCTAGATAGAAATCATCTAGACAGTAAACATCTAGACAGTAAACATCTAGATAGAAATCATCTAGACAGTAAACATCTAGACAGTAAACGTCTAGACAGTAAACATCTAGACAGTAAACATCTAGATAGAAATCATCTAGACAGTAAACATCTAGACAGTAAACGTCTAGACAGTAAACATCTAGACAGTAAACATCTAGACAGTAAAAGTCTAGACAGTAAACATCTAGACAGTGAACATCTAGATAGAAATCATCTAGACAGTAAACATCTAGACAGTAAACATCTAGACAGTAAACATCTAGACAGTAAACGTCTAGACAGTAAACATCTAGACAGTAAACATCTAGATAGAAATCATCTAGACAGTAAACATCTACAGTAAACATCTAGACTGTAAACATCTAGACAGTAAACATCTAGATAGAAATCATCTAGACAGTAAACATCTAGATAGAAATCATCTAGACAGTAAACATCTAGACAGTAAACATCTAGACAATAAACATCTAGATAGAAATCATCTAGACAGTAAACATCTAGACTGTAAACATCTAGACAGTAAACATCTAGACGTAAACATCTACAGTAAACATCTAGACAGTAAACATCTAGACTGTAAACATCTAGACTGTGAACGTCTAGTCAACATCTACAGTAAACATCTAGACAGTAAACATCTACAGTAAACATCTAGACAGTAAACATCTAGACAGTAAACATCTAGACAGTAAACATCTAGACTGTAAACATCTAGACAGTAAACATCTAGACTGTGAACATCTAGACAGTAAACATCTAGACAGTGAACATCTAGATAGAAATCATATAGACAGTAAACGTCTAGAAAGTAAACATCTAGATAGAAATCATATAGACAGTAAACATCTAGACAGTAAACGTCTAGACAGTAAACATCTAGATAGAAATCATCTAGACAGTAAACATCTACAGTGAACATCTAGACAGTAAACATCTAGACAGTAAACGTCTAGACAGTAAACATCTAGACTGTAAACATCTAGACAGTAAACTTCTAGACTGTAAACGTCTAGACAGTAAACATATAGACTGTAAACATCTAGACAGTAAACATCTAGATAGAAATCATCTAGACAGTAAACGTCTAGACAGTAAACATCTAGACTGTAAACGTCTACAGTAAACATCTAGACTGTAAACATCTAGACTGTAAACGTCTACAGTAAACATCTAGACAGTAAACATCTAGACTGTAAACGTCTACAGTAAACATCTAGACTGTAAACATCTAGACTGTAAACGTCTACAGTAAACATCTAGACTGTAAACGTCTATAGTAAGCATCTAGACAGTAAACATCTAGACTGTAAACGTCTACAGTAAACATCTAGACTGTAAACGTCTACAGTAGACATCTAGACAGTAAACATCTAGATAGAAATCATCTAGACAGTAAACGTCTAGACAGTAAACATCTAGACTGTAAACGTCTACAGTAAACATCTAGACTGTAAACGTCTACAGTAAACATCTAGACAGTAAACATCTAGACTGTAAACATCTAGACTGTAAACATCTAGACAGTAAACATCTACAGTAAACATCTAGACAGTAAACATCTAGACTGTAAACATCTAGACAGTAAACATCTAGACTGTAAACATCTAGACAGTAAACAACTAGACAGTAAACATCTACAGTAAACATCTAGACAGTAAACATCTAGACAGTAAACATCTAGACTGTGAACGTCTAGACAGTAAACATCTACATTAAACATCTAGACAGTAAACATCTACAGTAAACATGTAGACTGTAAACATCTAGACAGTAAACATGTAGACTGTAATCATCTAGACTGTAAACATCTAGACAGTAAACATCTAGACAGTAAACATCTAAACTGTAAACATTTAGACTGTAAACATCTACAGTAAACATCTAGACAGTAAACATCTAGACTGTAAACATCTAGACAGTAAACATCTACAGTAAACATCTAGACAGTAAACATCTACAGTAAACATCTAGACTGTAAACATCTAGACAGTAAACATCTAGACTGTAAACATCTAGACTGTAAACGTCTAGACAGTAAACATCTACAGTAAACATCTAGACAGTAAACATCTAGACAGTAAACATCTAGACTGTAAACATCTAGATAGAAATCGTCTAGACAGTAAACATCTAGACTGTAAACATCTAGACAGTAAACATCTAGACTGTAAACATCTAGATAGAAATCATCTAGACAGTAAACGTCTAGACAGTAAACATCTAGACTGTAAACGTCTACAGTAAACATCTAGACTGTAAACATCTAGACTGTAAACGTCTACAGTAAACATCTAGACTGTAAACGTCTATAGTAAACATCTAGACAGTAAACATCTAGACAGTAAACATCTACAGTAAACATGTAGACTGTAAACATCTAGACAGTAAACATGTAGACTGTAATCATCTAGACTGTAAACATCTAGACAGTAAACATCTAGACAGTAAACATCTAAACTGTAAACATTTAGACTGTAAACATCTACAGTAAACATCTAGACAGTAAACATCTAGACTGTAAACATCTAGACAGTAAACATCTACAGTAAACATCTAGACAGTAAACATCTACAGTAAACATCTAGACTGTAAACATCTAGACAGTAAACATCTAGACTGTAAACATCTAGACTGTAAACGTCTAGACAGTGAACATCTACAGTAAACATCTAGACAGTAAACATCTAGACAGTAAACATCTAGACTGTAAACATCTAGATAGAAATCGTCTAGACAGTAAACATCTAGACTGTAAACATCTAGACAGTAAACATCTAGACTGTAAACATCTAGATAGAAATCATCTAGACAGTAAACGTCTAGACAGTAAACATCTAGACTGTAAACGTCTACAGTAAACATCTAGACTGTAAACATCTAGACTGTAAACGTCTACAGTAAACATCTAGACTGTAAACGTCTATAGTAAACATCTAGACAGTAAACATCTAGACTGTAAACGTCTACAGTAAACATCTAGACTGTAAACGTCTACAGTAGACATCTAGACAGTAAACATCTAGATAGAAATCATCTAGACAGTAAACGTCTAGACAGTAAACATCTAGACTGTAAACGTCTACAGTAAACATCTAGACTGTAAACGTCTGCAGTAAACATCTAGACTGTAAACATCTAGACTGTAAACGTCTACAGTAAACATCTAGACTGTCAACGTCTATAGTAAGCATCTAGACAGTAAACATCTAGACTGTAAACGTCTACAGTAAACATCTAGACTGTAAACGTCTACAGTAGACATCTAGACAGTAAACATCTAGATAGAAATCATCTAGACAGTAAACGTCTAGACAGTAAACATCTAGACTGTAAACGTCTACAGTAAACATCTAGACTGTAAACGTCTACAGTAAACATCTAGACAGTAAACATCTACAGTAAACATCTAGACTGTAAACATCTAGACAGTAAACTTCTAGACTGTAAACGTCTAGACAGTAAACATATAGACTGTAAACATCTAGACAGTAAACGTCTAGATAGAAATCATCTAGACAGTAAACGTCTAGACAGTAAACATCTAGACTGTAAACGTCTACAGTAAACATCTAGACTGTAAACATCTAGACTGTAAACGTCTACAGTAAACATCTAGACAGTAAACATCTAGACTGTAAACGTCTACAGTAAACATCTAGACTGTAAACATCTAGACAGTAAACATCTAGACTGTAAACATCTAGACAGTAAACATCTAGACAGTAAACATCTACAGTAAACATCTAGACAGTAAACATCTAGACTGTAAACATCTAGACTGTGAACGTCTAGACAGTAAACATCTACATTAAACATCTAGACAGTAAACATCTACAGTAAACATGTAGACTGTAAACATCTAGACAGTAAACATGTAGACTGTAATCATCTAGACTGTAAACATCTAGACAGTAAACGTCTAGACAGTAAACATCTAGACTGTAAACGTCTACAGTAAACATCTAGACTGTAAACGTCTACAGTAAACATCTAGACTGTAAACATCTAGACTGTAAACATCTAGACAGTAAACATCTAGACTGTAAACATCTAGATAGAAATCATCTAGACAGTAAACATCTACAGTAAACATCTAGACTGTAAACATCTAGACTGTAAACATCTAGAAAGTAAACATCTAGACTGTAAACATCTAGATAGAAATCATCTAGACAGTAAACATCTAGACAGTAAACATCTAGACAGTAAACGTCTATACAGTAAACATCTAGACAGTAAACATCTAGACAGTAAACATCTAGATAGAAATCATCTAGACAGTAAACATCTAGACAGTAAACATCTAGATAGAAATCATATAGACAGTAAACATCTAGACAGTAAACGTCTAGACAGTAAACATCTAGACAGTAAACATCTAGATAGAAATCATCTAGACAGTAAACATCTAGACAGTAAACGTCTAGACAGTAAACATCTAGACAGTAAACACCTAGACAGTAAACGTCTAGACAGTAAACATCTAGACAGTGAACATCTAGATAGAAATCATCTAGACAGTAAACATCTAGACAGTAAACATCTAGATAGAAATCATCTAGACAGTAAACATCTAGACAGTAAACGTCTAGACAGTAAACATCTAGACAGTAAACATCTAGATAGAAATCATCTAGACAGTAAACATCTAGACAGTAAACGTCTAGACAGTAAACATCTAGACAGTAAACATCTAGACAGTAAAAGTCTAGACAGTAAACATCTAGACAGTGAACATCTAGATAGAAATCATCTAGACAGTAAACATCTAGACAGTAAACATCTAGACAGTAAACATCTAGACAGTAAACGTCTAGACAGTAAACATCTAGACAGTAAACATCTAGATAGAAATCATCTAGACAGTAAACATCTACAGTAAACATCTAGACTGTAAACATCTAGACAGTAAACATCTAGATAGAAATCATCTAGACAGTAAACATCTAGATAGAAATCATCTAGACAGTAAACATCTAGACAGTAAACATCTAGACAATAAACATCTAGATAGAAATCATCTAGACAGTAAACATCTAGACTGTAAACATCTAGACAGTAAACATCTAGACGTAAACATCTACAGTAAACATCTAGACAGTAAACATCTAGACTGTAAACATCTAGACTGTGAACGTCTAGTCAACATCTACAGTAAACATCTAGACAGTAAACATCTACAGTAAACATCTAGACAGTAAACATCTAGACAGTAAACATCTAGACAGTAAACATCTAGACTGTAAACATCTAGACAGTAAACATCTAGACTGTGAACATCTAGACAGTAAACATCTAGACAGTGAACATCTAGATAGAAATCATATAGACAGTAAACGTCTAGAAAGTAAACATCTAGATAGAAATCATATAGACAGTAAACATCTAGACAGTAAACGTCTAGACAGTAAACATCTAGATAGAAATCATCTAGACAGTAAACATCTACAGTGAACATCTAGACAGTAAACATCTAGACAGTAAACGTCTAGACAGTAAACATCTAGACTGTAAACATCTAGACAGTAAACTTCTAGACTGTAAACGTCTAGACAGTAAACATATAGACTGTAAACATCTAGACAGTAAACATCTAGATAGAAATCATCTAGACAGTAAACGTCTAGACAGTAAACATCTAGACTGTAAACGTCTACAGTAAACATCTAGACTGTAAACATCTAGACTGTAAACGTCTACAGTAAACATCTAGACAGTAAACATCTAGACTGTAAACGTCTACAGTAAACATCTAGACTGTAAACATCTAGACTGTAAACGTCTACAGTAAACATCTAGACTGTAAACGTCTATAGTAAGCATCTAGACAGTAAACATCTAGACTGTAAACGTCTACAGTAAACATCTAGACTGTAAACGTCTACAGTAGACATCTAGACAGTAAACATCTAGATAGAAATCATCTAGACAGTAAACGTCTAGACAGTAAACATCTAGACTGTAAACGTCTACAGTAAACATCTAGACTGTAAACGTCTACAGTAAACATCTAGACAGTAAACATCTAGACTGTAAACATCTAGACTGTAAACATCTAGACAGTAAACATCTACAGTAAACATCTAGACAGTAAACATCTAGACTGTAAACATCTAGACAGTAAACATCTAGACTGTAAACATCTAGACAGTAAACAACTAGACAGTAAACATCTACAGTAAACATCTAGACAGTAAACATCTAGACAGTAAACATCTAGACTGTGAACGTCTAGACAGTAAACATCTACATTAAACATCTAGACAGTAAACATCTACAGTAAACATGTAGACTGTAAACATCTAGACAGTAAACATGTAGACTGTAATCATCTAGACTGTAAACATCTAGACAGTAAACATCTAGACAGTAAACATCTAAACTGTAAACATTTAGACTGTAAACATCTACAGTAAACATCTAGACAGTAAACATCTAGACTGTAAACATCTAGACAGTAAACATCTACAGTAAACATCTAGACAGTAAACATCTACAGTAAACATCTAGACTGTAAACATCTAGACAGTAAACATCTAGACTGTAAACATCTAGACTGTAAACGTCTAGACAGTAAACATCTACAGTAAACATCTAGACAGTAAACATCTAGACAGTAAACATCTAGACTGTAAACATCTAGATAGAAATCGTCTAGACAGTAAACATCTAGACTGTAAACATCTAGACAGTAAACATCTAGACTGTAAACATCTAGATAGAAATCATCTAGACAGTAAACGTCTAGACAGTAAACATCTAGACTGTAAACGTCTACAGTAAACATCTAGACTGTAAACATCTAGACTGTAAACGTCTACAGTAAACATCTAGACTGTAAACGTCTATAGTAAACATCTAGACAGTAAACATCTAGACAGTAAACATCTACAGTAAACATGTAGACTGTAAACATCTAGACAGTAAACATGTAGACTGTAATCATCTAGACTGTAAACATCTAGACAGTAAACATCTAGACAGTAAACATCTAAACTGTAAACATTTAGACTGTAAACATCTACAGTAAACATCTAGACAGTAAACATCTAGACTGTAAACATCTAGACAGTAAACATCTACAGTAAACATCTAGACAGTAAACATCTACAGTAAACATCTAGACTGTAAACATCTAGACAGTAAACATCTAGACTGTAAACATCTAGACTGTAAACGTCTAGACAGTGAACATCTACAGTAAACATCTAGACAGTAAACATCTAGACAGTAAACATCTAGACTGTAAACATCTAGATAGAAATCGTCTAGACAGTAAACATCTAGACTGTAAACATCTAGACAGTAAACATCTAGACTGTAAACATCTAGATAGAAATCATCTAGACAGTAAACGTCTAGACAGTAAACATCTAGACTGTAAACGTCTACAGTAAACATCTAGACTGTAAACATCTAGACTGTAAACGTCTACAGTAAACATCTAGACTGTAAACGTCTATAGTAAACATCTAGACAGTAAACATCTAGACTGTAAACGTCTACAGTAAACATCTAGACTGTAAACGTCTACAGTAGACATCTAGACAGTAAACATCTAGATAGAAATCATCTAGACAGTAAACGTCTAGACAGTAAACATCTAGACTGTAAACGTCTACAGTAAACATCTAGACTGTAAACGTCTGCAGTAAACATCTAGACTGTAAACATCTAGACTGTAAACGTCTACAGTAAACATCTAGACTGTCAACGTCTATAGTAAGCATCTAGACAGTAAACATCTAGACTGTAAACGTCTACAGTAAACATCTAGACTGTAAACGTCTACAGTAGACATCTAGACAGTAAACATCTAGATAGAAATCATCTAGACAGTAAACGTCTAGACAGTAAACATCTAGACTGTAAACGTCTACAGTAAACATCTAGACTGTAAACGTCTACAGTAAACATCTAGACAGTAAACATCTACAGTAAACATCTAGACTGTAAACATCTAGACAGTAAACTTCTAGACTGTAAACGTCTAGACAGTAAACATATAGACTGTAAACATCTAGACAGTAAACGTCTAGATAGAAATCATCTAGACAGTAAACGTCTAGACAGTAAACATCTAGACTGTAAACGTCTACAGTAAACATCTAGACTGTAAACATCTAGACTGTAAACGTCTACAGTAAACATCTAGACAGTAAACATCTAGACTGTAAACGTCTACAGTAAACATCTAGACTGTAAACATCTAGACAGTAAACATCTAGACTGTAAACATCTAGACAGTAAACATCTAGACAGTAAACATCTACAGTAAACATCTAGACAGTAAACATCTAGACTGTAAACATCTAGACTGTGAACGTCTAGACAGTAAACATCTACATTAAACATCTAGACAGTAAACATCTACAGTAAACATGTAGACTGTAAACATCTAGACAGTAAACATGTAGACTGTAATCATCTAGACTGTAAACATCTAGACAGTAAACGTCTAGACAGTAAACATCTAGACTGTAAACGTCTACAGTAAACATCTAGACTGTAAACGTCTACAGTAAACATCTAGACTGTAAACATCTAGACTGTAAACATCTAGACAGTAAACATCTAGACTGTAAACATCTAGATAGAAATCATCTAGACAGTAAACATCTAGACAGTAAACATCTAGACAGTAAACGTCTATACAGTAAACATCTAGACTGTAAACGTCTACAGTAAACATCTAGACAGTAAACATCTACAGTAAACATCTAGACTGTAAACATCTAGACTGTAAACATCTAGAAAGTAAACATCTAGACTGTAAACATCTAGATAGAAATCATCTAGACAGTAAACATCTAGACAGTAAACATCTAGACAGTAAACGTCTATACAGTAAACATCTAGACAGTAAACATCTAGACAGTAAACATCTAGATAGAAATCATCTAGACAGTAAACATCTAGACAGTAAACATCTAGATAGAAATCATATAGACAGTAAACATCTAGACAGTAAACGTCTAGACAGTAAACATCTAGACAGTAAACATCTAGATAGAAATCATCTAGACAGTAAACATCTAGACAGTAAACGTCTAGACTGTAAACATCTAGACAGTAAACACCTAGACAGTAAACGTCTAGACAGTAAACATCTAGACAGTGAACATCTAGATAGAAATCATCTAGACAGTAAACATCTAGACAGTAAACATCTAGATAGAAATCATCTAGACAGTAAACATCTAGACAGTAAACGTCTAGACAGTAAACATCTAGACAGTAAACATCTAGATAGAAATCATCTAGACAGTAAACATCTAGACAGTAAACGTCTAGACAGTAAACATCTAGACAGTAAACATCTAGACAGTAAAAGTCTAGACAGTAAACATCTAGACAGTGAACATCTAGATAGAAATCATCTAGACAGTAAACATCTAGACAGTAAACATCTAGACAGTAAACATCTAGACAGTAAACGTCTAGACAGTAAACATCTAGACAGTAAACATCTAGATAGAAATCATCTAGACAGTAAACATCTACAGTAAACATCTAGACTGTAAACATCTAGACAGTAAACATCTAGATAGAAATCATCTAGACAGTAAACATCTAGATAGAAATCATCTAGACAGTAAACATCTAGACAGTAAACATCTAGACAATAAACATCTAGATAGAAATCATCTAGACAGTAAACATCTAGACTGTAAACATCTAGACAGTAAACTTCTAGACGTAAACATCTACAGTAAACATCTAGACAGTAAACATCTAGACTGTAAACATCTAGACTGTGAACGTCTAGTCAACATCTACAGTAAACATCTAGACAGTAAACATCTACAGTAAACATCTAGACAGTAAACATCTAGACAGTAAACATCTAGACAGTAAACATCTAGACTGTAAACATCTAGACAGTAAACATCTAGACTGTGAACATCTAGACAGTAAACATCTAGACAGTGAACATCTAGATAGAAATCATATAGACAGTAAACGTCTAGAAAGTAAACATCTAGATAGAAATCATATAGACAGTAAACATCTAGACAGTAAACGTCTAGACAGTAAACATCTAGATAGAAATCATCTAGACAGTAAACATCTACAGTGAACATCTAGACAGTAAACATCTAGACAGTAAACGTCTAGACAGTAAACATCTAGACTGTAAACATCTAGACAGTAAACTTCTAGACTGTAAACGTCTAGACAGTAAACATATAGACTGTAAACATCTAGACAGTAAACATCTAGATAGAAATCATCTAGACAGTAAACGTCTAGACAGTAAACATCTAGACTGTAAACGTCTACAGTAAACATCTAGACTGTAAACATCTAGACTGTAAACGTCTACAGTAAACATCTAGACAGTAAACATCTAGACTGTAAACGTCTACAGTAAACATCTAGACTGTAAACATCTAGACTGTAAACGTCTACAGTAAACATCTAGACTGTAAACGTCTATAGTAAGCATCTAGACAGTAAACATCTAGACTGTAAACGTCTACAGTAAACATCTAGACTGTAAACGTCTACAGTAGACATCTAGACAGTAAACATCTAGATAGAAATCATCTAGACAGTAAACGTCTAGACAGTAAACATCTAGACTGTAAACGTCTACAGTAAACATCTAGACTGTAAACGTCTACAGTAAACATCTAGACAGTAAACATCTAGACTGTAAACATCTAGACTGTAAACATCTAGACTGTAAACATCTAGACAGTAAACATCTACAGTAAACATCTAGACTGTAAACATCTAGACTGTAAACATCTAGACTGTAAACATCTAGATAGAAATCATCTAGACAGTAAACATCTAGACAGTAAACATCTAGACAGTAAACGTCTATACAGTAAACATCTAGACAGTAAACATCTAGACAGTAAACATCTAGATAGAAATCATCTAGACTGTAAACATCTAGACAGTAAACATCTAGACTGTAAACATCTAGACAGTAAACATCTAGACAGTAAACATCTACAGTAAACATCTAGACAGTAAACATCTAGACTGTAAACATCTAGACTGTGAACGTCTAGACAGTAAACATCTACATTAAACATCTAGACAGTAAACATCTACAGTAAACATGTAGACTGTAAACATCTAGACAGTAAACATGTAGACTGTAATCATCTTGACTGTAAACATCTAGACAGTAAACGTCTAGACAGTAAACATCTAGACTGTAAACGTCTACAGTAAACATCTAGACTGTAAACGTCTACAGTAAACATCTAGACAGTAAACATCTAGACTGTAAACATCTAGACAGTAAACATCTAGACTGTAAACATCTAGATAGAAATCATCTAGACAGTAAACATCTAGACAGTAAACATCTAGACAGTAAACGTCTATACAGTAAACATCTAGACTGTAAACGTCTACAGTAAACATCTAGACAGTAAACATCTACAGTAAACATCTAGACTGTAAACATCTAGACTGTAAACATCTAGAAAGTAAACATCTAGACTGTAAACATCTAGATAGAAATCATCTAGACAGTAAACATCTAGACAGTAAACATCTAGACAGTAAACGTCTATACAGTAAACATCTAGACAGTAAACATCTAGACAGTAAACATCTAGATAGAAATCATCTAGACAGTAAACATCTAGACAGTAAACATCTAGATAGAAATCATATAGACAGTAAACATCTAGACAGTAAACGTCTAGACAGTAAACATCTAGACAGTAAACATCTAGATAGAAATCATCTAGACAGTAAACATCTAGACAGTAAACGTCTAGACAGTAAACATCTAGACAGTAAACACCTAGACAGTAAACGTCTAGACAGTAAACATCTAGACAGTGAACATCTAGATAGAAATCATCTAGACAGTAAACATCTAGACAGTAAACATCTAGATAGAAATCATCTAGACAGTAAACATCTAGACAGTAAACGTCTAGACAGTAAACATCTAGACAGTAAACATCTAGATAGAAATCATCTAGACAGTAAACATCTAGACAGTAAACATCTAGACAGTAAAAGTCTAGACAGTAAACATCTAGACAGTAAAAGTCTAGACAGTAAACATCTAGACAGTGAACATCTAGATAGAAATCATCTAGACAGTAAACATCTAGACAGTAAACATCTAGACAGTAAACATCTAGACAGTAAACGTCTAGACAGTAAACATCTAGACAGTAAACATCTAGATAGAAATCATCAAGACAGTAAACATCTACAGTAAACATCTAGACTGTAAACATCTAGACAGTAAACATCTAGATAGAAATCATCTAGACAGTAAACATCTAGATAGAAATCATCTAGACAGTAAACATCTAGACAGTAAACATCTAGACAATAAACATCTAGATAGAAATCATCTAGACAGTAAACATCTAGACTGTAAACATCTAGACAGTAAACATCTAGACGTAAACATCTACAGTAAACATCTAGACAGTAAACATCTAGACTGTAAACATCTAGACTGTGAACGTCTAGTCAACATCTACAGTAAACATCTAGACAGTAAACATCTACAGTAAACATCTAGACAGTAAACATCTAGACAGTAAACATCTAGACAGTAAACATCTAGACTGTAAACATCTAGACAGTAAACATCTAGACTGTGAACATCTAGACAGTGAACATCTAGACAGTGAACATCTAGATAGAAATCATATAGACAGTAAACGTCTAGAAAGTAAACATCTAGATAGAAATCATATAGACAGTAAACATCTAGACAGTAAACGTCTAGACAGTAAACATCTAGATAGAAATCATCTAGACAGTAAACATCTACAGTGAACATCTAGACAGTAAACATCTAGACAGTAAACGTCTAGACAGTAAACATCTAGACTGTAAACATCTAGACAGTAAACTTCTAGACTGTAAACGTCTAGACAGTAAACATATAGACTGTAAACATCTAGACAGTAAACATCTAGATAGAAATCATCTAGACAGTAAACGTCTAGACAGTAAACATCTAGACTGTAAACGTCTACAGTAAACATCTAGACTGTAAACATCTAGACTGTAAACGTCTACAGTAAACATCTAGACAGTAAACATCTAGACTGTAAACGTCTACAGTAAACATCTAGACTGTAAACATCTAGACTGTAAACGTCTACAGTAAACATCTAGACTGTAAACGTCTATAGTAAGCATCTAGACAGTAAACATCTAGACTGTAAACGTCTACAGTAAACATCTAGACTGTAAACGTCTACAGTAGACATCTAGACAGTAAACATCTAGATAGAAATCATCTAGACAGTAAACGTCTAGACAGTAAACATCTAGACTGTAAACGTCTACAGTAAACATCTAGACTGTAAACGTCTACAGTAAACATCTAGACAGTAAACATCTAGACTGTAAACATCTAGACTGTAAACATCTAGACTGTAAACATCTAGACAGTAAACATCTACAGTAAACATCTAGACAGTAAACATCTAGACTGTAAACATCTAGACAGTAAACATCTAGACTGTAAACATCTAGACAGTAAACAACTAGACAGTAAACATCTACAGTAAACATCTAGACAGTAAACATCTAGACTGTAAACATCTAGACTGTGAACGTCTAGACAGTAAACATCTACATTAAACATCTAGACAGTAAACATCTACAGTAAACATGTAGACTGTAAACATCTAGACAGTAAACATGTAGACTGTAATCATCTAGACTGTAAACATCTAGACAGTAAACATCTAGACAGTAAACATCTAAACTGTAAACATTTAGACTGTAAACATCTACAGTAAACATCTAGACTGTAAACATCTAGACAGTAAACATCTACAGTAAACATCTAGACAGTAAACATCTACAGTAAACATCTAGACTGTAAACATCTAGACAGTAAACATCTAGACTGTAAACATCTAGACTGTAAACGTCTAGACAGTAAACATCTACAGTAAACATCTAGACAGTAAACATCTAGACAGTAAACATCTAGACTGTAAACATCTAGATAGAAATCGTCTAGACAGTAAACATCTAGACTGTAAACATCTAGACAGTAAACATCTAGACTGTAAACATCTAGATAGAAATCATCTAGACAGTAAACGTCTAGACAGTAAACATCTAGACTGTAAACGTCTACAGTAAACATCTAGACTGTAAACATCTAGACTGTAAACGTCTACAGTAAACATCTAGACTGTAAACGTCTATAGTAAACATCTAGACAGTAAACATCTAGACAGTAAACATCTACAGTAAACATGTAGACTGTAAACATCTAGACAGTAAACATGTAGACTGTAATCATCTAGACTGTAAACATCTAGACAGTAAACATCTAGACAGTAAACATCTAAACTGTAAACATTTAGACTGTAAACATCTACAGTAAACATCTAGACAGTAAACATCTAGACTGTAAACATCTAGACAGTAAACATCTACAGTAAACATCTAGACAGTAAACATCTACAGTAAACATCTAGACTGTAAACATCTAGACAGTAAACATCTAGACTGTAAACATCTAGACTGTAAACGTCTAGACAGTGAACATCTACAGTAAACATCTAGACAGTAAACATCTAGACAGTAAACATCTAGACTGTAAACATCTAGATAGAAATCGTCTAGACAGTAAACATCTAGACTGTAAACATCTAGACAGTAAACATCTAGACTGTAAACATCTAGATAGAAATCATCTAGACAGTAAACGTCTAGACAGTAAACATCTAGACTGTAAACGTCTACAGTAAACATCTAGACTGTAAACATCTAGACTGTAAACGTCTACAGTAAACATCTAGACTGTAAACGTCTATAGTAAACATCTAGACAGTAAACATCTAGACTGTAAACGTCTACAGTAAACATCTAGACTGTAAACGTCTACAGTAGACATCTAGACAGTAAACATCTAGATAGAAATCATCTAGACAGTAAACGTCTAGACAGTAAACATCTAGACTGTAAACGTCTACAGTAAACATCTAGACTGTAAACGTCTACAGTAAACATCTAGACAGTAAACATCTACAGTAAACATCTAGACTGTAAACATCTAGACTGTAAACATCTAGACAGTAAACTTCTAGACTGTAAACGTCTAGACAGTAAACATATAGACTGTAAACATCTAGACAGTAAACGTCTAGATAGAAATCATCTAGACAGTAAACGTCTAGACAGTAAACATCTAGACTGTAAACGTCTACAGTAAACATCTAGACTGTAAACATCTAGACTGTAAACGTCTACAGTAAACATCTAGACAGTAAACATCTAGACTGTAAACGTCTACAGTAAACATCTAGACTGTAAACATCTAGACAGTAAACATCTAGACTGTAAACATCTAGACAGTAAACATCTAGACAGTAAACATCTACAGTAAACATCTAGACAGTAAACATCTAGACTGTAAACATCTAGACTGTGAACGTCTAGACAGTAAACATCTACATTAAACATCTAGACAGTAAACATCTACAGTAAACATGTAGACTGTAAACATCTAGACAGTAAACATGTAGACTGTAATCATCTAGACTGTAAACATCTAGACAGTAAACGTCTAGACAGTAAACATCTAGACTGTAAACGTCTACAGTAAACATCTAGACTGTAAACATCTACAGTAAACATCTAGACTGTAAACATCTAGACTGTAAACATCTAGACAGTAAACATCTAGACTGTAAACATCTAGATAGAAATCATCTAGACAGTAAACATCTAGACAGTAAACATCTAGACAGTAAACGTCTATACAGTAAACATCTAGACTGTAAACGTCTACAGTAAACATCTAGACAGTAAACATCTACAGTAAACATCTAGACTGTAAACATCTAGACTGTAAACATCTAGAAAGTAAACATCTAGACTGTAAACATCTAGATAGAAATCATCTAGACAGTAAACATCTAGACAGTAAACATCTAGACAGTAAACGTCTATACAGTAAACATCTAGACAGTAAACATCTAGACAGTAAACATCTAGATAGAAATCATCTAGACAGTAAACATCTAGACAGTAAACATCTAGATAGAAATCATATAGACAGTAAACATCTAGACAGTAAACGTCTAGACAGTAAACATCTAGACAGTAAACATCTAGATAGAAATCATCTAGACAGTAAACATCTAGACAGTAAACGTCTAGACAGTAAACATCTAGACAGTAAACACCTAGACAGTAAACGTCTAGACAGTAAACATCTAGACAGTGAACATCTAGATAGAAATCATCTAGACAGTAAACATCTAGACAGTAAACATCTAGATAGAAATCATCTAGACAGTAAACATCTAGACAGTAAACGTCTAGACAGTAAACATCTAGACAGTAAACATCTAGATAGAAATCATCTAGACAGTAAACATCTAGACAGTAAACGTCTAGACAGTAAACATCTAGACAGTAAACATCTAGACAGTAAAAGTCTAGACAGTAAACATCTAGACAGTGAACATCTAGATAGAAATCATCTAGACAGTAAACATCTAGACAGTAAACATCTAGACAGTAAACATCTAGACAGTAAACGTCTAGACAGTAAACATCTAGACAGTAAACATCTAGATAGAAATCATCTAGACAGTAAACATCTACAGTAAACATCTAGACTGTAAACATCTAGACAGTAAACATCTAGATAGAAATCATCTAGACAGTAAACATCTAGATAGAAATCATCTAGACAGTAAACATCTAGACAGTAAACATCTAGACAATAAACATCTAGATAGAAATCATCTAGACAGTAAACATCTAGACTGTAAACATCTAGACAGTAAACATCTAGACGTAAACATCTACAGTAAACATCTAGACAGTAAACATCTAGACTGTAAACATCTAGACTGTGAACGTCTAGTCAACATCTACAGTAAACATCTAGACAGTAAACATCTACAGTAAACATCTAGACAGTAAACATCTAGACAGTAAACATCTAGACAGTAAACATCTAGACTGTAAACATCTAGACAGTAAACATCTAGACTGTGAACATCTAGACAGTAAACATCTAGACAGTGAACATCTAGATAGAAATCATATAGACAGTAAACGTCTAGAAAGTAAACATCTAGATAGAAATCATATAGACAGTAAACATCTAGACAGTAAACGTCTAGACAGTAAACATCTAGATAGAAATCATCTAGACAGTAAACATCTACAGTGAACATCTAGACAGTAAACATCTAGACAGTAAACGTCTAGACAGTAAACATCTAGACTGTAAACATCTAGACAGTAAACTTCTAGACTGTAAACGTCTAGACAGTAAACATATAGACTGTAAACATCTAGACAGTAAACATCTAGATAGAAATCATCTAGACAGTAAACGTCTAGACAGTAAACATCTAGACTGTAAACGTCTACAGTAAACATCTAGACTGTAAACATCTAGACTGTAAACGTCTACAGTAAACATCTAGACAGTAAACATCTAGACTGTAAACGTCTACAGTAAACATCTAGACTGTAAACATCTAGACTGTAAACGTCTACAGTAAACATCTAGACTGTAAACGTCTATAGTAAGCATCTAGACAGTAAACATCTAGACTGTAAACGTCTACAGTAAACATCTAGACTGTAAACGTCTACAGTAGACATCTAGACAGTAAACATCTAGATAGAAATCATCTAGACAGTAAACGTCTAGACAGTAAACATCTAGACTGAAAACGTCTACAGTAAACATCTAGACTGTAAACGTCTACAGTAAACATCTAGACAGTAAACATCTAGACTGTAAACATCTAGACTGTAAACATCTAGACTGTAAACATCTACAGTAAACATCTAGACTGTAAACATCTAGACTGTAAACATCTAGACTGTAAACATCTAGATAGAAATCATCTAGACAGTAAACATCTAGACAGTAAACATCTAGACAGTAAACGTCTATACAGTAAACATCTAGACAGTAAACATCTAGACAGTAAACATCTAGATAGAAATCATCTAGACAGTAAACGTCTAGACAGTAAACATCTAGACAGTAAACATCTAGATAGAAATCATCTAGACAGTAAACATCTAGACAGTAAATGTCTAGACAGTAAACATCTAGACAGTAAACACCTAGACAGTAAACGTCTAGACAGTAAACATCTAGACAGTGAACATCTAGATAGAAATCATCTAGACAGTAAACATCTAGACAGTAAACATCTAGATAGAAATCATCTAGACAGTAAACATCTAGACAGTAAACATCTAGACAGTAAACGTCTAGACAGTAAACATCTAGACAGTAAACATCTAGATAGAAATCATCTAGACAGTAAACATCTAGACAGTAAACGTCTAGACAGTAAACATCTAGACAGTAAACATCTAGACAGTAAAAGTCTAGACAGTAAACATCTAGACAGTAAACATCTAGACAGTAAACGTCTAGACAGTAAACATCTAGACAGTAAACATCTAGATAGAAATCATCTAGACAGTAAACATCTAGACAGTAAACGTCTAGACAGTAAACATCTAGACTGTAAACATCTAGACTGTAAACGTCTACAGTAAACATCTAGACTGTAAACGTCTATAGTAAGCATCTAGACAGTAAACATCTAGACTGTAAACGTCTACAGTAAACATCTAGACTGTAAACGTCTACAGTAGACATCTAGACAGTAAACATCTAGATAGAAATCATCTAGACAGTAAACGTCTAGACAGTAAACATCTAGACTGTAAACGTCTACAGTAAACATCTAGACTGTAAACGTCTACAGTAAACATCTAGACAGTAAACATCTAGACTGTAAACATCTAGACTGTAAACATCTAGACTGTAAACATCTAGACAGTAAACATCTACAGTAAACATCTAGACTGTAAACATCTAGACTGTAAACATCTAGACTGTAAACATCTAGATAGAAATCATCTAGACAGTAAACATCTAGACAGTAAACATCTAGACAGTAAACGTCTATACAGTAAACATCTAGACAGTAAACATCTAGACAGTAAACATCTAGATAGAAATCATCTAGACAGTAAACGTCTAGACAGTAAACATCTAGACAGTAAACATCTAGATAGAAATCATCTAGACAGTAAACATCTAGACAGTAAATGTCTAGACAGTAAACATCTAGACAGTAAACACCTAGACAGTAAACGTCTAGACAGTAAACATCTAGACAGTGAACATCTAGATAGAAATCATCTAGACAGTAAACATCTAGACAGTAAACATCTAGATAGAAATCATCTAGACAGTAAACATCTAGACAGTAAACATCTAGACAGTAAACGTCTAGACAGTAAACATCTAGACAGTAAACATCTAGATAGAAATCATCTAGACAGTAAACATCTAGACAGTAAACGTCTAGACAGTAAACATCTAGACAGTAAACATCTAGACAGTAAAAGTCTAGACAGTAAACATCTAGACAGTAAACATCTAGACAGTAAACGTCTAGACAGTAAACATCTAGACAGTAAACATCTAGATAGAAATCATCTAGACAGTAAACATCTAGACAGTAAACGTCTAGACAGTAAACATCTAGACAGTAAACATCTAGACAGTAAAAGTCTAGACAGTAAACATCTAGACAGTGAACATCTAGATAGAAATCATATAGACAATAAACATCTAGACAATAAACATCTAGATAGAAATCATCTAGACAGTAAACGTCTAGACAGTAAACATCTAGACTGTAAACGTCTACAGTAAACATCTAGACTGTAAACATCTAGACTGTAAACGTCTACAGTAAACATCTAGACAGTAAACATCTAGACTGTAAACGTCTACAGTAAACATCTAGACTGTAAACATCTACAGTAAACATCTAGACAGTAAACATCTAGACTGTAAACATCTAGACTGTGAACGTCTAGACAGTAAACATCTACAGTAAACATCTAGACAGTAAACATCTACAGTAAACATCTAGACTGTAAACATCTAGACAGTAAACATCTAGACTGTAAACATCTAGACAGTAAACATGTAGACTGTAAACATCTAGACAGTAAACATGTAGACTGTAAACATCTAGACTGTAAACATCTAGACAGTAAACATCTAGACAGTAAACATCTAAACTGTAAACATCTAGACTGTAAACGTCTACAGTAAACATCTAGACAGTAAACACCTAGACAGTAAACGTCTAGACAGTAAACATCTAGACAGTGAACATCTAGATAGAAATCATCTAGACAGTAAACATCTAGACAGTAAACATCTAGATAGAAATCATCTAGACAGTAAACATCTAGACAGTAAACATCTAGACAGTAAACGTCTAGACAGTAAACATCTAGACAGTAAACATCTAGATAGAAATCATCTAGACAGTAAACATCTAGACAGTAAACGTCTAAACAGTAAACATCTAGACAGTAAACATCTAGACAGTAAAAGTCTAGACAGTAAACATCTAGACAGTGAACATCTAGATAGAAATCATCTAGACAGTAAACATCTAGACAGTAAACATCTAGACAGTAAACGTCTAGACAGTAAACATCTAGACAGTAAACATCTAGATAGAAATCATCTAGACAGTAAACATCTACAGTAAACATCTAGACTGTAAACATGTAGACAGTAAACATCTAGATAGAAATCATCTAGACAGTAAACATCTAGACAGTAAACATCTAGACAATAAACATCTAGATAGAAATCATCTAGACAGTAAACATCTAGACTGTAAACATCTAGACAGTAAACATCTAGACGTAAACATCTACAGTAAACATCTAGACAGTAAACATCTAGACTGTAAACATCTAGACTGTGAACGTCTAGTCAACATCTACAGTAAACATCTAGACAGTAAACATCTACAGTAAACATCTAGACAGTAAACATCTAGACAGTAAACATCTAGACAGTAAACATCTAGACTGTAAACATCTAGACAGTAAACATCTAGACTGTGAACATCTAGACAGTAAACATCTAGACAGTGAACATCTAGATAGAAATCATATAGACAGTAAACGTCTAGAAAGTAAACATCTAGATAGAAATCATATAGACAGTAAACATCTAGACAGTAAACGTCTAGACAGTAAACATCTAGATAGAAATCATCTAGACAGTAAACATCTACAGTGAACATCTAGACAGTAAACATCTAGACAGTAAACGTCTAGACAGTAAACATCTAGACTGTAAACATCTAGACAGTAAACTTCTAGACTGTAAACGTCTAGACAGTAAACATATAGACTGTAAACATCTAGACAGTAAACATCTAGATAGAAATCATCTAGACAGTAAACGTCTAGACAGTAAACATCTAGACTGTAAACGTCTACAGTAAACATCTAGACTGTAAACATCTAGACTGTAAACGTCTACAGTAAACATCTAGACAGTAAACATCTAGACTGTAAACGTCTACAGTAAACATCTAGACTGTAAACATCTAGACTGTAAACGTCTACAGTAAACATCTAGACTGTAAACGTCTATAGTAAGCATCTAGACAGTAAACATCTAGACTGTAAACGTCTACAGTAAACATCTAGACTGTAAACGTCTACAGTAGACATCTAGACAGTAAACATCTAGATAGAAATCATCTAGACAGTAAACGTCTAGACAGTAAACATCTAGACTGTAAACGTCTACAGTAAACATCTAGACTGTAAACGTCTACAGTAAACATCTAGACAGTAAACATCTACAGTAAACATCTAGACTGTAAACATCTAGACAGTAAACATCTACAGTAAACATCTAGACTGTAAACATCTAGACTGTAAACATCTAGACTGTAAACATCTAGATAGAAATCATCTAGACAGTAAACATCTAGACAGTAAACATCTAGACAGTAAACGTCTATACAGTAAACATCTAGACAGTAAACATCTAGACAGTAAACATCTAGATAGAAATCATCTAGACAGTAAACATCTAGACAGTAAACATCTAGATAGAAATCATATAGACAGTAAACATCTAGACAGTAAACGTCTAGACAGTAAACATCTAGACAGTAAACATCTAGATAGAAATCATCTAGACAGTAAACATCTAGACAGTAAACGTCTAGACAGTAAACATCTAGACAGTAAACACCTAGACAGTAAACGTCTAGACAGTAAACATCTAGACAGTGAACATCTAGATAGAAATCATCTAGACAGTAAACATCTAGACAGTAAACATCTAGATAGAAATCATCTAGACAGTAAACATCTAGACAGTAAACATCTAGACAGTAAACGTCTAGACAGTAAACATCTAGACAGTAAACATCTAGATAGAAATCATCTAGACAGTAAACATCTAGACAGTAAACGTCTAGACAGTAAACATCTAGACAGTAAACATCTAGACAGTAAAAGTCTAGACAGTAAACATCTAGACAGTGAACATCTAGATAGAAATCATATAGACAATAAACATCTAGACAATAAACATCTAGATAGAAATCATCTAGACAGTAAACGTCTAGACAGTAAACATCTAGACTGTAAACGTCTACAGTAAACATCTAGACTGTAAACATCTAGACTGTAAACGTCTACAGTAAACATCTAGACAGTAAACATCTAGACTGTAAACATCTAGACAGTAAACATCTAGACTGTAAACATCTACAGTAAACATCTAGACAGTAAACATCTAGACTGTAAACATCTAGACTGTGAACGTCTAGACAGTAAACATCTACAGTAAACATCTAGACAGTAAACATCTACAGTAAACATCTAGACTGTAAACATCTAGACAGTAAACATCTAGACTGTAAACATCTAGACAGTAAACATGTAGACTGTAAACATCTAGACAGTAAACATGTAGACTGTAAACATCTAGACTGTAAACATCTAGACAGTAAACATCTAGACAGTAAACATCTAAACTGTAAACATCTAGACTGTAAACGTCTACAGTAAACATCTAGACAGTAAACATCTAGACTGTAAACATCTAGACAGTAAACATCTAGACTGTAAACATCTAGACAGTAAACATCTACAGTAAACATCTAGACAGTAAACATCTACAGTAAACATCTAGACTGTAAACATCTAGACAGTAAACATCTAGACTGTAAACATCTAGACTGTAAACGTCTAGACAGTAAACATCTACAGTAAACATGTAGACTGTAAACATCTAGACAGTAAACATGTAGACTGTAATCACCTAGACTGTAAACATCTAGACTGTAAACATCTAGACAGTAAACATCTAAACTGTAAACATTTAGACTGTAAACATCTACAGTAAACATCTAGACAGTAAACATCTAGACTGTAAACATCTAGACAGTAAACATCTACAGTAAACATCTAGACAGTAAACATCTACAGTAAACATCTAGACTGTAAACATCTAGACAGTAAACATCTAGACTGTAAACATCTAGACTGTAAACGTCTAGACAGTAAACATCTACAGTAAACATCTAGACAGTAAACATCTAGACAGTAAACATCTAGACTGTAAACATCTAGATAGAAATCGTCTAGACAGTAAACATCTAGACTGTAAACATCTAGACAGTAAACATCTAGACTGTAAACATCTAGATAGAAATCATCTAGACAGTAAACGTCTAGACAGTAAACATCTAGACTGTAAACGTCTACAGTAAACATCTAGACTGTAAACATCTAGACTGTAAACGTCTACAGTAAACATCTAGACTGTTAACGTCTATAGTAAACATCTAGACAGTAAACATCTAGACTGTAAACGTCTACAGTAAACATCTAGACTGTAAACGTCTACAGTAGACATCTAGACAGTAAACATCTAGATAGAAATCATCTAGACAGTAAACGTCTAGACAGTAAACATCTAGACTGTAAACGTCTACAGTAAACATCTAGACTGTAAACGTCTACAGTAAACATCTAGACTGTAAACATCTAGACTGTAAACGTCTACAGTAAACATCTAGAGTGTAAACGTCTATAGTAAGCATCTAGACAGTAAACATCTAGACTGTAAACGTCTACAGTAAACATCTAGACTGTAAACGTCTACAGTAGACATCTAGACAGTAAACATCTAGATAGAAATCATCTAGACAGTAAACGTCTAGACAGTAAACATCTAGACTGTAAACGTCTACAGTAAACATCTAGACTGTAAACGTCTACAGTAAACATCTAGACAGTAAACATCTACAGTAAACATCTAGACTGTAAACATCTAGACTGTAAACATCTAGACAGTAAACATCTAGACTGTAAACATCTAGATAGAAATCATCTAGACAGTAAACATCTAGACAGTAAACATCTAGACAGTAAACGTCTATACAGTAAACATCTAGACAGTAAACATCTAGACAGTAAACATCTAGATAGAAATCATCTAGACAGTAAACATCTAGACAGTAAACATCTAGATAGAAATCATATAGACAGTAAACATCTAGACAGTAAACGTCTAGACAGTAAACATCTAGACAGTAAACATCTAGATAGAAATCATCTAGACAGTAAACATCTAGACAGTAAACGTCTAGACAGTAAACATCTAGACAGTAAACACCTAGACAGTAAACGTCTAGACAGTAAACATCTAGACAGTGAACATCTAGATAGAAATCATCTAGACAGTAAACATCTAGACAGTAAACATCTAGATAGAAATCATCTAGACAGTAAACATCTAGACAGTAAACATCTAGACAGTAAACGTCTAGACAATAAACATCTAGACAGTAAACATCTAGATATAAATCATCTAGACAGTAAACATCTAGACAGTAAACGTCTAGACAGTAAACATCTAGACAGTAAACATCTAGACAGTAAAAGTCTAGACAGTAAACATCTAGACAGTGAACATCTAGATAGAAATCATATAGACAATAAACATCTAGACAATAAACATCTAGATAGAAATCATCTAGACAGTAAACGTCTAGACAGTAAACATCTAGACTGTAAACGTCTACAGTAAACATCTAGACTGTAAACATCTAGACTGTAAACGTCTACAGTAAACATCTAGACAGTAAACATCTAGACTGTAAACGTCTACAGTAAACATCTAGACTGTAAACATCTACAGTAAACATCTAGACAGTAAACATCTAGACTGTAAACATCTAGACTGTGAACGTCTAGACAGTAAACATCTACAGTAAACATCTACAGTAAACATCTAGACTGTAAACATCTAGACAGTAAACATCTAGACTGTAAACATCTAGACAGTAAACATGTAGACTGTAAACATCTAGACAGTAAACATGTAGACTGTAAACATCTAGACTGTAAACATCTAGACAGTAAACATCTAGACAGTAAACATCTAAACTGTAAACATCTAGACTGTAAACGTCTACAGTAAACATCTAGACAGTAAACATCTAGACTGTAAACATCTAGACAGTAAACATCTAGACTGTAAACATCTAGACAGTAAACATCTACAGTAAACGTCTAGACAGTAAACATCTACAGTAAACATCTAGACTGTAAACATCTAGACAGTAAACATCTAGACTGTAAACATCTAGACTGTAAACGTCTAGACAGTAAACATCTACAGTAAACATCTAGACAGTAAACATCTAGACAGTAAACATCTACAGTAAACATCTAGACTTTAAACATCTAGACAGTAAACATCTAGACTGTAACCATCTAGATAGAAATCGTCTAGACAGTAAACATCTAGACTGTAAACGTCTAGACAGTAAACATCTAGACTGTAAACATCTAGATAGAAATCATCTAGACAGTAAACGTCTAGACAGTAAACATCTAGACTGTAAACGTCTACAGTAAACATCTAGACTGTAAACATCTAGACTGTAAACGTCTACAGTAAACATCTAGACTGTAAACGTCTATAGTAAACATCTAGACAGTAAACATCTAGACTGTAAACGTCTACAGTAAACATCTAGTCTGTAAACGTCTACAGTAGACATCTAGACAGTAAACATCTAGATAGAAATCATCTAGACAGTAAACGTCTAGACAGTAAACATCTAGACTGTAAACGTCTACAGTAAACATCTAGACTGTAAACGTCTAGACAGTAAACATCTAGACTGTAAACGTCTACAGTAAACATCTAGACAGTAAACATCTAGACTGTAAACATCTAGACAGTAAACATCTACAGTAAACATCTAGACAGTAAACATCTAGATAGAAATCATCTAGACAGTAAACATCTAGACAGTAAACGTCTAGACAGTAAACATCTAGACAGTAAACATCTAGACAGTAAACATCTAGATAGAAATCATCTAGACAGTAAACATCTAGACAGTAAACGTCTAGACAGTAAACATCTAGACAGTAAACGTCTAGACAGTAAACATCTAGACAGGAAACATCTAGATAGAAATCATCTAGACAGTAAACATCTAGATAGAAATCATCTAGACAGTAAACATCTAGACAGTAAACATCTAGACAGTAAACGTCTAGACAGTAAACATCTAGACAGTAAACATCTAGACAGTAAACATCTAGATAGAAATCATCTAGACAGTAAACATCTAGACAGTAAACGTCTAGACAGTAAACATCTAGACAGTAAACATCTAGACAGTAAACGTCTAGACAGTAAACATCTAGACAGTAAACATCTAGATAGAAATCATCTAGACAGTAAAAATCTAGACAGTAAACATCTAGACAGTAAACGTGTAGACAGTAAAGATCTAGATAGAAATCATCTAGACAGTAAACATCTAGATAGAAATCATCTAGACAGTAAACATCTAGACAGTAAACATCCAGACAATAAACATCTAGATAGAAATCATCTAGACAGTAAACATCTAGACTGTAAACATCTAGACAGTAAACATCTAGATAGAAATCATCTAGACAGTAAACATCTAGACAGTAAACGTCTAGACAGTAAACGTCTAGACAGTAAACATCTAGACTGTAAACATCTAGATAGAAATCATCTAGACAGTAAAAATCTAGACAGTAAACATCTAGACAGTAAACATCTAGATAGAAATCATCTAGACAGTAAACATCTAGACAGTAAACATCTAGATAGAAATCATATAGACAGTAAACATCTAGACAGTAAACATCTAGACAGTAAACATCTAGATAGAAATCATCTAGACAGTAAACATCTAGACAGTAAACGTCTAGACAGTAAACATCTAGACAGTAAACACCTAGACAGTAAACGTCTAGAAAGTAAACATCTAGACAGTAAACATCTAGATAGAAATCATCTAGACAGTAAACATCTAGACAGTAAACATCTAGATAGAAATCATCTAGACAGTAAACATCTAGACAGTAAACATCTAGACAGTAAACGTCTAGACAGTAAACATCTAGACAGTAAACATCTAGATAGAAATCATCTAGACAGTAAACATCTAGACAGTAAACATCTAGACAGTAAACATCTAGACAGTAAACGTCTAGACAGTAAACATCTAGACTGTAAACGTCTACAGTAAACATCTAGACAGTAAACATCTAGACTGTAAACATCTAGACAGTAAACATCTACAGTAAACATCTAGACAGTAAACATCTAGATAGAAATCATCTAGACAGTAAACATCTAGACAGTAAACGTCTAGACAGTAAACATCTAGACAGTAAACATCTAGACAGTAAACATCTAGATAGAAATCATCTAGACAGTAAACATCTAGACAGTAAACGTCTAGACAGTAAACATCTAGACAGTAAACGTCTAGACAGTAAACATCTAGACAGGAAACATCTAGATAGAAATCATCTAGACAGTAAACATCTAGATAGAAATCATCTAGACAGTAAACATCTAGACAGTAAACATCTAGACAGTAAACGTCTAGACAGTAAACATCTAGACAGTAAACATCTAGACAGTAAACATCTAGATAGAAATCATCTAGACAGTAAACATCTAGACAGTAAACGTCTAGACAGTAAACATCTAGACAGTAAACATCTAGACAGTAAACGTCTAGACAGTAAACATCTAGACAGTAAACATCTAGATAGAAATCATCTAGACAGTAAAAATCTAGACAGTAAACATCTAGACAGTAAACGTGTAGACAGTAAAGATCTAGATAGAAATCATCTAGACAGTAAACATCTAGATAGAAATCATCTAGACAGTAAACATCTAGACAGTAAACGTCTATAGTAAACATCTAGACAGTAAACATCTAGACTGTAAACGTCTACAGTAAACATCTAGTCTGTAAACGTCTACAGTAGACATCTAGACAGTAAACATCTAGATAGAAATCATCTAGACAGTAAACGTCTAGACAGTAAACATCTAGACTGTAAACGTCTACAGTAAACATCTAGACTGTAAACGTCTAGACAGTAAACATCTAGACTGTAAACGTCTACAGTAAACATCTAGACAGTAAACATCTAGACTGTAAACATCTAGACAGTAAACATCTACAGTAAACATCTAGACAGTAAACATCTAGATAGAAATCATCTAGACAGTAAACATCTAGACAGTAAACGTCTAGACAGTAAACATCTAGACAGTAAACATCTAGACAGTAAACATCTAGATAGAAATCATCTAGACAGTAAACATCTAGACAGTAAACGTCTAGACAGTAAACATCTAGACAGTAAACGTCTAGACAGTAAACATCTAGACAGGAAACATCTAGATAGAAATCATCTAGACAGTAAACATCTAGATAGAAATCATCTAGACAGTAAACATCTAGACAGTAAACATCTAGACAGTAAACGTCTAGACAGTAAACATCTAGACAGTAAACATCTAGACAGTAAACATCTAGATAGAAATCATCTAGACAGTAAACATCTAGACAGTAAACGTCTAGACAGTAAACATCTAGACAGTAAACATCTAGACAGTAAACGTCTAGACAGTAAACATCTAGACAGTAAACATCTAGATAGAAATCATCTAGACAGTAAAAATCTAGACAGTAAACATCTAGACAGTAAACGTGTAGACAGTAAAGATCTAGATAGAAATCATCTAGACAGTAAACATCTAGATAGAAATCATCTAGACAGTAAACATCTAGACAGTAAACATCCAGACAATAAACATCTAGATAGAAATCATCTAGACAGTAAACATCTAGACTGTAAACATCTAGACAGTAAACATCTAGATAGAAATCATCTAGACAGTAAACATCTAGACAGTAAACGTCTAGACAGTAAACGTCTAGACAGTAAACATCTAGACTGTAAACATCTAGATAGAAATCATCTAGACAGTAAAAATCTAGACAGTAAACATCTAGACAGTAAACATCTAGATAGAAATCATCTAGACAGTAAACATCTAGACAGTAAACATCTAGATAGAAATCATATAGACAGTAAACATCTAGACAGTAAACATCTAGACAGTAAACATCTAGATAGAAATCATCTAGACAGTAAACATCTAGACAGTAAACGTCTAGACAGTAAACATCTAGACAGTAAACACCTAGACAGTAAACGTCTAGACAGTAAACATCTAGACAGTAAACATCTAGATAGAAATCATCTAGACAGTAAACATCTAGACAGTAAACATCTAGATAGAAATCATCTAGACAGTAAACATCTAGACAGTAAACATCTAGACAGTAAACGTCTAGACAGTAAACATCTAGACAGTAAACATCTAGATAGAAATCATCTAGACAGTAAACATCTAGACAGTAAACATCTAGACAGTAAACATCTAGACAGTAAACGTCTAGACAGTAAACATCTAGACTGTAAACGTCTACAGTAAACATCTAGACAGTAAACATCTAGACTGTAAACATCTAGACAGTAAACATCTACAGTAAACATCTAGACAGTAAACATCTAGATAGAAATCATCTAGACAGTAAACATCTAGACAGTAAACGTCTAGACAGTAAACATCTAGACAGTAAACATCTAGACAGTAAACATCTAGATAGAAATCATCTAGACAGTAAACATCTAGACAGTAAACGTCTAGACAGTAAACATCTAGACAGTAAACGTCTAGACAGTAAACATCTAGACAGGAAACATCTAGATAGAAATCATCTAGACAGTAAACATCTAGATAGAAATCATCTAGACAGTAAACATCTAGACAGTAAACATCTAGACAGTAAACGTCTAGACAGTAAACATCTAGACAGTAAACATCTAGACAGTAAACATCTAGATAGAAATCATCTAGACAGTAAACATCTAGACAGTAAACGTCTAGACAGTAAACATCTAGACAGTAAACATCTAGACAGTAAACGTCTAGACAGTAAACATCTAGACAGTAAACATCTAGATAGAAATCATCTAGACAGTAAAAATCTAGACAGTAAACATCTAGACAGTAAACGTGTAGACAGTAAAGATCTAGATAGAAATCATCTAGACAGTAAACATCTAGATAGAAATCATCTAGACAGTAAACATCTAGACAGTAAACATCCAGACAATAAACATCTAGATAGAAATCATCTAGACAGTAAACATCTAGACTGTAAACATCTAGACAGTAAACATCTAGATAGAAATCATCTAGACAGTAAACATCTAGACAGTAAACGTCTAGACAGTAAACGTCTAGACAGTAAACATCTAGACTGTAAACATCTAGATAGAAATCATCTAGACAGTAAAAATCTAGACAGTAAACATCTAGACAGTAAACATCTAGATAGAAATCATCTAGACAGTAAACATCTAGACAGTAAACATCTAGATAGAAATCATATAGACAGTAAACATCTAGACAGTAAACATCTAGACAGTAAACATCTAGATAGAAATCATCTAGACAGTAAACGTCTAGACAGTAAACATCTAGACAGTAAACACCTAGACAGTAAACGTCTAGACAGTAAACATCTAGACAGTAAACATCTAGATAGAAATCATCTAGACAGTAAACATCTAGACAGTAAACATCTAGATAGAAATCATCTAGACAGTAAACATCTAGACAGTAAACATCTAGACAGTAAACGTCTAGACAGTAAACATCTAGACAGTAAACATCTAGATAGAAATCATCTAGACAGTAAACATCTAGACAGTAAACATCTAGACAGTAAACATCTAGACAGTAAACGTCTAGACAGTAAACATCTAGACAATAAACATCTAGATAGAAATCATCTAGACAGTAAACATCTAGACAGTAAACATCTAGACAGTAAACGTGTAGACAGTAAACATCTAGATAGAAATCATCTAGAAAGTAAACATCTAGATAGAAATCATCTAGACAGTAAACATCTAGACAGTAAACATCCAGACAATACACATCTAGATAGAAATCATCTAGACAGTAAACATCTAGACTGTAAACATCTAGACAGTAAACCTCTAGACAGTAAACATCTAGACAGTAAACGTCTAGACAGTAAACATCTAGACAGTAAACATCTAGACAGTAAACATCTAGATAGAAATCATCTAGACAGTAAACATCTAGACAGTAAACATCTAGACAGTAAACGTGTAGACAGTAAACATCTAGATAGAAATCATCTAGACAGTAAACATCTAGATAGAAATCATCTAGACAGTAAACATCTAGACAGTAAACATCCAGACAATGAACATCTAGATAGAAATCATCTAGACAGTAAACATCTAGACTGTAAACATCTAGACAGTAAACATCTAGATAGAAATCATCTAGACAGTAAACATCTAGACAGTAAACGTCTAGACAGTAAACGTCTAGACAGTAAACATCTAGACTGTAAACATCTAGATAGAAATCATCTAGACAGTAAACATCTAGACAGTAAACATCTAGACAGTAAACGTCTATACAGTAAACATCTAGACAGTAAACATCTAGACAGTAAACATCTAGATAGAAATCATCTAGACAGTAAACATCTAGACAGTAAACATCTAGATAGAAAACATATAGACAGTAAACATCTAGACAGTAAACGTCTAGACAGTAAACATCTAGACAGTAAACATCTAGATAGAAATCATCTAGACAGTAAACATCTAGACAGTAAACGTCTAGACAGTAAACATCTAGACAGTAAACACCTAGACAGTGAACGTCTAGACAGTAAACATCTAGACAGTAAACATCTAGATAGAAATCATCTAGACAGTAAACATCTAGACAGTAAACATCTAGATAGAAATCATCTAGACAGTAAACATCTAGACAGTAAACATCTAGACAGTAAACGTCTAGACAGTAAACATCTAGACAGTAAACATCTAGATAGAAATCATCTAGACAGTAAACATCTAGACAGTAAACGTCTAGACAGTAAACATCTAGACAGTAAACATCTAGACAGTAAACGTCTAGACAGTAAACATCTAGACAGTGAACATCTAGATAGAAATCATATAGACAATAAACATCTAGACAGTAAACGTCTAGACAGTAAACATCTACACAGTAAACATTTAGATAGAAATCATCTAGACAGTAAAAATCTAGACAGTAAACATCTAGACAGTAAACATCTGGACAGTGAACATCTAGATAGAAATCATATAGACAGTAAACGTCTAGACAGTAAACATCTAGATAGAAATCATATAGACAGTAAACATCTAGACAGTAAACGTCTAGACAGTAAACATCTAGACAGTAAACATCTAGACAGTAAACGTCTACAGTAAACATCTAGACTGTAAACATCTAGACTGTAAACGTCTACAGTGAACATCTAGATAGAAATCATATAGACAGTAAACGTCTAGACAGTAAACATCTAGATAGAAATCATCTAGACAGTAAACATCTAGACAGTAAACATCTAGACAGTAAACATCTAGACAGTAAACGTCTACAGTAAACATCTAGACTGTAAACATCTAGACTGTAAACGTCTACAGTAAACATCTAGACAGTAAACATCTAGACTGTAAACGTCTACAGTAAACATCTAGACTGTAAACATCTACAGTAAACATCTAGACAGTAAACATCTAGACTGTAAACATCTAGACTGTGAACGTCTAGACAGTAAACATCTACAGTAAACATCTAGACAGTAAACATCTACAGTAAACATCTAGACAGTAAACATCTAGACAGTAAACATGTAGACTGTAAACATCTAGACAGTAAACATGTAGACTGTAAACATCTAGACTGTAAACATCTAGACAGTAAACATCTAGACAGTAAACATCTAAACTGTAAACATCTAGACTGTAAACATCTACAGTAAACATCTAGACAGTAAACATCTAGACTGTAAACATCTAGACAGTAAACATCTACAGTAAACATCTAGACAGTAAACATCTACAGTAAACATCTAGACTGTAAACATCTAGACAGTAAACATCTAGACTGTAAACATCTAGACTGTAAACGTCTAGACAGTAAACATCTACAGTAAACATCTAGACAGTAAACATCTAGACAGTAAACATCTACAGTAAACATCTAGACTTTAAACATCTAGACAGTAAACATCTAGACTGTAAACATCTAGATAGAAATCGTCTAGACAGTAAACATCTAGACTGTAAACGTCTAGACAGTAAACATCTAGACTGTAAACATCTAGATAGAAATCATCTAGACAGTAAACGTCTAGACAGTAAACATCTAGACTGTAAACGTCTACAGTAAACATCTAGACTGTAAACATCTAGACTGTAAACGTCTACAGTAAACATCTAGACTGTAAACGTCTATAGTAAACATCTTGACAGTAAACATCTAGACTGTAAACGTCTACAGTAAACATCTAGACTGTAAACGTCTACAGTAGACATCTAGACAGTAAACATCTAGATAGAAATCATCTAGACAGTAAACGTCTAGACAGTAAACATCTAGACTGTAAACGTCTACAGTAAACATCTAGACTGTAAACGTCTAGACAGTAAACATCTAGACTGTAAACGTCTACAGTAAACATCTAGACAGTAAACATCTAGACTGTAAACATCTAGACAGTAAACATCTACAGTAAACATCTAGACAGTAAACATCTAGACAGTAAACATCTACAGTAAACATCTAGACTGTAAACATCTAGACAGTAAACATCTAGACAGTAAACATCTAGACTGTAAACGTCTACAGTAAACGTCTACAGTAAACATCTAGACAGTAAACATCTAGTGAGGTAAACATCTAGACTGTAAACATCTAGACAGTAAACAGCTAGACAGTAAACATCTAGATAGAAATCATCTAGACAGTAAACATCTAGACAGTAAACATCTAGATAGAAATCATCTAGACAGTAAACATCTAGACAGTAAACATCTAGATAGAAATCATCTAGACAGTAAACATCTAGACAGTAAACATCTAGACAGTAAACGTCTAGACAGTAAACATCTAGACAGTAAACATCTAGATAGAAATCATCTAGACAGTAAACATCTACAGTAAACATCTAGACTGTAAACGTCTACAGTAAACATCTAGACTGTAAACGTCTACAGTAAACATCTAGACAGTAAACATCTACAGTAAACATCTAGACTGTAAACATCTAGACTGTAAACATCTAGACAGTAAACATCTAGACTGTAAACATCTAGATAGAAATCATCTAGACAGTAAACATCTAGACAGTAAACATCTAGACAGTAAACGTCTATACAGTAAACATCCAGACAGTAAACATCTAGATAGAAATCATCTAGACAGTAAACATCTAGACAGTAAACATCTAGATAGAAATCATATAGACAGTAAACATCTACACAGTAAACGTCTAGACAGTAAACATCTAGACAGTAAACATCTAGATAGAAATCATCTAGACAGTAAACATCTAGACAGTAAACGTCTAGACAGTAAACATCTAGACAGTAAACACCTAGACAGTAAACGTCTAGACAGTAAACATCTAGACAGTGAACATCTAGATAGAAATCATCTAGACAGTAAACATCTAGACAGTAAACATCTAGATAGAAATCATCTAGACAGTAAACATCTAGACAGTAAACATCTAGACAGTAAACGTCTAGACAGTAAACATCTAGACAGTAAACATCTAGATAGAAATCATCTAGACAGTAAACATCTAGACAGTAAACGTCTAGACAGTAAACATCTAGACAGTAAACATCTAGACAGTAAAAGTCTAGACAGTAAACATCTAGACAGTGAACATCTAGATAGAAATCATATAGACAATAAACATCTAGACAGTAAACATCTAGATAGAAATCATCTAGACAGTAAACGTCTAGACAGTAAACATCTAGACTGTAAACGTCTACAGTAAACATCTAGACTGTAAACATCTAGACTGTAAACGTCTACAGTAAACATCTAGACAGTAAACATCTAGACTGTAAACATCTAGACAGTAAACATCTACAGTAAACATCTAGACAGTAAACATCTAGACAGTAAACATCTACAGTAAACATCTAGACTGTAAACATCTAGACAGTAAACATCTAGACAGTAAACATCTAGACTGTAAACGTCTATAGTAAACGTCTACAGTAAACATCTAGACAGTAAACATCTAGTGAGGTAAACATCTAGACTGTAAACATCTAGACAGTAAACATCTAGACAGTAAACATCTAGATAGAAATCATCTAGACAGTAAACATCTAGACAGTAAACATCTAGATAGAAATCATCTAGACAGTAAACATCTAGACAGTAAACATCTAGATAGAAATCATCTAGACAGTAAACATCTAGACAGTAAACATCTAGACAGTAAACGTCTAGACAGTAAACATCTAGACAGTAAACATCTAGATAGAAATCATCTAGACAGTAAACATCTAGACAGTAAACGTCTAGACAGTAAACATCTAGACAGTAAACATCTAGACAGTAAACGTCTAGACAGTAAACATCTAGACAGTAAACATCTAGATAGAAATCATCTAGACAGTAAACATCTACAGTAAACATCTAGACTGTAAACGTCTACAGTAAACATCTAGACTGTAAACGTCTACAGTAAACATCTAGACAGTAAACATCTACAGTAAACATCTAGACTGTAAACATCTAGACTGTAAACATCTAGACAGTAAACATCTAGACTGTAAACATCTAGATAGAAATCATCTAGACAGTAAACATCTAGACAGTAAACATCTAGACAGTAAACGTCTATACAGTAAACATCTAGACAGTAAACATCTAGATAGAAATCATCTAGACAGTAAACATCTAGACAGTAAACATCTAGATAGAAATCATATAGACAGTAAACATCTAGACAGTAAACGTCTAGACAGTAAACATCTAGACAGTAAACATCTAGATAGAAATCATCTAGACAGTAAACATCTAGACAGTAAACGTCTAGACAGTAAACATCTAGACAGTAAACACCTAGACAGTAAACGTCTAGACAGTAAACATCTAGACAGTGAACATCTAGATAGAAATCATCTAGACAGTAAACATCTAGACAGTAAACATCTAGATAGAAATCATCTAGACAGTAAACATCTAGACAGTAAACTTCTAGACAGTAAACGTCTAGACAGTAAACATCTAGACAGTAAACATCTAGATAGAAATCATCTAGACAGTAAACATCTAGACAGTAAACGTCTAGACAGTAAACATCTAGACAGTAAACATCTAGACAGTAAAAGTCTAGACAGTAAACATCTAGACAGTGAACATCTAGATAGAAATCATATAGACAATAAACATCTAGACAGTAAACATCTAGATAGAAATCATCTAGACAGTAAACGTCTAGACAGTAAACATCTAGACTGTAAACGTCTACAGTAAACATCTAGACTGTAAACATCTAGACTGTAAACGTCTACAGTAAACATCTAGACAGTAAACATCTAGACTGTAAACGTCTACAGTAAACATCTAGACTGTAAACATCTACAGTAAACATCTAGACAGTAAACATCTAGACTGTAAACATCTAGACTGTGAACGTCTAGACAGTAAACATCTACAGTAAACATCTAGACAGTAAACATCTACAGTAAACATCTAGACTGTAAACATCTAGACTGTAAACATCTAGACAGTAAACATGTAGACTGTAAACATCTAGACTGTAAACATCTAGACAGTAAACATCTAGACAGTAAACATCTAGACTGTAAACATCTACAGTAAACATCTAGACAGTAAACATCTAGACTGTAAACATCTAGAGTAAACATCTATAGTAAACATCTAGACAGTAAACATCTACAGTAAACATCTAGACTGTAAACATCTAGACAGTAAACATCTAGACTGTAAACATCTAGACTGTAAACGTCTAGACAGTAAACATCTACAGTAAACATCTAGACAGTAAACATCTAGACAGTAAGCATCTACAGTAAACATCTAGACTTTAAACATCTAGACAGTAAAAGTCTAGACAGTAAACATCTAGACAGTGAACATCTAGATAGAAATCATATAGACAATAAACATCTAGACAGTAAACATCTAGATAGAAATCATCTAGACAGTAAACATCTAGACAGTAAACGTCTAGACAGTAAACATCTAGACAGTAAACATCTAGACAGTAAAAGTCTAGACAGTAAACATCTAGACAGTGAACATCTAGATAGAAATCATATAGACAATAAACATCTAGACAGTAAACATCTAGATAGAAATCATCTAGACAGTAAACGTCTAGACAGTAAACATCTAGACTGTAAACGTCTACAGTAAACATCTAGACTGTAAACATCTAGACTGTAAACGTCTACAGTAAACATCTAGACAGTAAACATCTAGACTGTAAACATCTAGACAGTAAACATCTACAGTAAACATCTAGACAGTAAACATCTAGACAGTAAACATCTACAGTAAACATCTAGACTGTAAACATCTAGACAGTAAACATCTAGACAGTAAACATCTAGACTGTAAACGTCTATAGTAAACGTCTACAGTAAACATCTAGACAGTAAACATCTAGTGAGGTAAACATCTAGACTGTAAACATCTAGACAGTAAACATCTAGACAGTAAACATCTAGATAGAAATCATCTAGACAGTAAACATCTAGACAGTAAACATCTAGATAGAAATCATCTAGACAGTAAACATCTAGACAGTAAACATCTAGATAGAAATCATCTAGACAGTAAACATCTAGACAGTAAACATCTAGACAGTAAACGTCTAGACAGTAAACATCTAGACAGTAAACATCTAGATAGAAATCATCTAGACAGTAAACATCTAGACAGTAAACGTCTAGACAGTAAACATCTAGACAGTAAACATCTAGACAGTAAACGTCTAGACAGTAAACATCTAGACAGTAAACATCTAGATAGAAATCATCTAGACAGTAAACATCTACAGTAAACATCTAGACTGTAAACGTCTACAGTAAACATCTAGACTGTAAACGTCTACAGTAAACATCTAGACAGTAAACATCTACAGTAAACATCTAGACTGTAAACATCTAGACTGTAAACATCTAGACAGTAAACATCTAGACTGTAAACATCTAGATAGAAATCATCTAGACAGTAAACATCTAGACAGTAAACATCTAGACAGTAAACGTCTATACAGTAAACATCTAGACAGTAAACATCTAGATAGAAATCATCTAGACAGTAAACATCTAGACAGTAAACATCTAGATAGAAATCATATAGACAGTAAACATCTAGACAGTAAACGTCTAGACAGTAAACATCTAGACAGTAAACATCTAGATAGAAATCATCTAGACAGTAAACATCTAGACAGTAAACGTCTAGACAGTAAACATCTAGACAGTAAACACCTAGACAGTAAACGTCTAGACAGTAAACATCTAGACAGTGAACATCTAGATAGAAATCATCTAGACAGTAAACATCTAGACAGTAAACATCTAGATAGAAATCATCTAGACAGTAAACATCTAGACAGTAAACTTCTAGACAGTAAACGTCTAGACAGTAAACATCTAGACAGTAAACATCTAGATAGAAATCATCTAGACAGTAAACATCTAGACAGTAAACGTCTAGACAGTAAACATCTAGACAGTAAACATCTAGACAGTAAAAGTCTAGACAGTAAACATCTAGACAGTGAACATCTAGATAGAAATCATATAGACAATAAACATCTAGACAGTAAACATCTAGATAGAAATCATCTAGACAGTAAACGTCTAGACAGTAAACATCTAGACTGTAAACGTCTACAGTAAACATCTAGACTGTAAACATCTAGACTGTAAACGTCTACAGTAAACATCTAGACAGTAAACATCTAGACTGTAAACGTCTACAGTAAACATCTAGACTGTAAACATCTACAGTAAACATCTAGACAGTAAACATCTAGACTGTAAACATCTAGACTGTGAACGTCTAGACAGTAAACATCTACAGTAAACATCTAGACAGTAAACATCTTCAGTAAACATCTAGACTGTAAACATCTAGACTGTAAACATCTAGACAGTAAACATGTAGACTGTAAACATCTAGACTGTAAACATCTAGACAGTAAACATCTAGACAGTAAACATCTAGACTGTAAACATCTATAGTAAACATCTAGACAGTAAACATCTACAGTAAACATCTAGACTGTAAACATCTAGACAGTAAACATCTAGACTGTAAACATCTAGACTGTAAACGTCTAGACAGTAAACATCTACAGTAAACATCTAGACAGTAAACATCTAGACAGTAAGCATCTACAGTAAACATCTAGACTTTAAACATCTAGACAGTAAACATCTAGACTGTAAACATCTAGATAGAAATCGTCTAGACAGTAAACATCTAGACTGTAAACGTCTAGACAGTAAACATCTAGACTGTAAACATCTAGATAGAAATCATCTAGACAGTAAACGTCTAGACAGTAAACATCTAGACTGTAAACGTCTACAGTAAACATCTAGACTGTGAACATCTAGACTGTAAACGTCTACAGTAAACATCTAGACTGTAAACGTCTATAGTAAACATCTAGACAGTAAACATCTAGACTGTAAACGTCTACAGTAAAAATCTAGACTGTAAACGTCTACAGTAGACATCTAGACAGTAAACATCTAGATAGAAATCATCTAGACAGTAAACGTCTAGACAGTAAACATCTAGACAGTAAACGTCTAGAGTAAACATCTAGACTGTAAACGTCTACAGTAAACATCTAGACTGTAAACGTCTACAGTAGACATCTAGACAGTAAACATCTAGATAGAAATCATCTAGACAGTAAACGTCTAGACAGTAAACATCTAGACTGTAAACGTCTACAGTAAACATCTAGACTGTAAACGTCTACAGTAAACATCTAGACTGTAAACGTCTAGACAGTAAACATCTAGACTGTAAACGTCTACAGTAAACATCTAGACAGTAAACATCTAGACTGTAAACATCTAGACAGTAAACATCTACAGTAAACATCTAGACAGTAAACATCTACAGTAAACATCTAGACTGTAAACATCTAGACAGTAAACATCTAGACAGTAAACGTCTAGACAGTAAACATCTAGACTGTAAACGTCTACAGTAAACATCTAGACAGTAAACATCTAGTGAGGTAAACATCTAGACTGTAAACATCTAGACAGTAAACATCTAGACAGTAAACGTCTAGACAGTAAACATCTAGACAGTAAACACCTAGACAGTAAACGTCTAGACAGTAAACATCTAGACAGTGAACATCTAGATAGAAATCATCTAGACAGTAAACATCTAGACAGTAAACATCTAGATAGAAATCATCTAGACAGTAAACATCTAGACAGTAAACTTCTAGACAGTAAACGTCTAGACAGTAAACATCTAGACAGTAAACATCTAGATAGAAATCATCTAGACAGTAAACATCTAGACAGTAAACGTCTAGACAGTAAACATCTAGACAGTAAACATCTAGACAGTAAAAGTCTAGACAGTAAACATCTAGACAGTGAACATCTAGATAGAAATCATATAGACAATAAACATCTAGACAGTAAACATCTAGATAGAAATCATCTAGACAGTAAACGTCTAGACAGTAAACATCTAGACTGTAAACGTCTACAGTAAACATCTAGACTGTAAACATCTAGACTGTAAACGTCTACAGTAAACATCTAGACAGTAAACATCTAGACTGTAAACGTCTACAGTAAACATCTAGACTGTAAACATCTACAGTAAACATCTAGACAGTAAACATCTAGACTGTAAACATCTAGACTGTGAACGTCTAGACAGTAAACATCTACAGTAAACATCTAGACAGTAAACATCTTCAGTAAACATCTAGACTGTAAACATCTAGACTGTAAACATCTAGACAGTAAACATGTAGACTGTAAACATCTAGACTGTAAACATCTAGACAGTAAACATCTAGACAGTAAACATCTAGACTGTAAACATCTATAGTAAACATCTAGACAGTAAACATCTACAGTAAACATCTAGACTGTAAACATCTAGACAGTAAACATCTAGACTGTAAACATCTAGACTGTAAACGTCTAGACAGTAAACATCTACAGTAAACATCTAGACAGTAAACATCTAGACAGTAAGCATCTACAGTAAACATCTAGACTTTAAACATCTAGACAGTAAACATCTAGACTGTAAACATCTAGATAGAAATCGTCTAGACAGTAAACATCTAGACTGTAAACGTCTAGACAGTAAACATCTAGACTGTAAACATCTAGATAGAAATCATCTAGACAGTAAACGTCTAGACAGTAAACATCTAGACTGTAAACGTCTACAGTAAACATCTAGACTGTGAACATCTAGACTGTAAACGTCTACAGTAAACATCTAGACTGTAAACGTCTATAGTAAACATCTAGACAGTAAACATCTAGACTGTAAACGTCTACAGTAAAAATCTAGACTGTAAACGTCTACAGTAGACATCTAGACAGTAAACATCTAGATAGAAATCATCTAGACAGTAAACGTCTAGACAGTAAACATCTAGACAGTAAACGTCTAGAGTAAACATCTAGACTGTAAACGTCTACAGTAAACATCTAGACTGTAAACGTCTACAGTAGACATCTAGACAGTAAACATCTAGATAGAAATCATCTAGACAGTAAACGTCTAGACAGTAAACATCTAGACTGTAAACGTCTACAGTAAACATCTAGACTGTAAACGTCTACAGTAAACATCTAGACTGTAAACGTCTAGACAGTAAACATCTAGACTGTAAACGTCTACAGTAAACATCTAGACAGTAAACATCTAGACTGTAAACATCTAGACAGTAAACATCTACAGTAAACATCTAGACAGTAAACATCTACAGTAAACATCTAGACTGTAAACATCTAGACAGTAAACATCTAGACAGTAAACGTCTAGACAGTAAACATCTAGACTGTAAACGTCTACAGTAAACATCTAGACAGTAAACATCTAGTGAGGTAAACATCTAGACTGTAAACATCTAGACAGTAAACATCTAGACAGTAAACATCTAGACAGTAAACATCTAGACAGAAATCATCTAGACAGTAAACATCTAGACAGTAAACATCTAGATAGAAATCATCTAGACAGTAAACATCTAGACAGTAAACATCTAGATAGAAATCATCTAGACAGTAAACATCTAGACAGTAAACATCTAGACAGTAAACGTCTAGACAGTAAACATCTAGACAGTAAACATCTAGATAGAAATCATCTAGACAGTAAACATCTAGACAGTAAACGTCTAGACAGTAAACATCTAGACAGTAAACATCTAGACAGTAAACGTCTAGACAGTAAACATCTAGACAGTAAACATCTAGATAGAAATCATCTAGACAGTAAACATCTACAGTAAACATCTAGACTGTAAACATCTAGACAGTAAACATCTAGATAGAAATCATCTAGACAGTAAACATCTAGATAGAAATCATCTAGACAGTAAACATCTAGACAGTAAACATCTAGATAGAAATCATCTAGACAGTAAACATCTAGACTGTAAACATCTAGACAGTAAACATCTAGACTGTAAACATCTACAGTAAACATCTAGACAGTAAACATCTAGACAGTAAACATCTAGACTGTGAACGTCTAGACAGTCAACATCTACAGTAAACATCTAGACAGTAAACATCTAGACAGTAAACATCTAGACTGTAAACATCTAGATAGAAATCATCTAGACAGTAAACATCTAGACAGTAAACATCTAGACAGTAAACGTCTATACAGTAAACATCTAGACAGTGAACATCTAGACAGTAAACATCTAGATAGAAATCATCTAGACAGTAAACATCTAGACAGTAAACATCTAGATAGAAATCATATAGACAGTAAACATCTAGACAGTAAACGTCTAGACAGTAAACATCTAGACAGTAAACATCTAGATAGAAATCATCTAGACAGTAAACATCTAGACAGTAAACGTCTAGACAGTAAACATCTAGACAGTAAACACCTAGACAGTAAACGTCTAGACAGTAAACATCTAGACAGTGAACATCTAGATAGAAATCATCTAGACAGTAAACATCTAGACAGTAAACATCTAGATAGAAATCATCTAGACAGTAAACAACTAGACAGTAAACATCTAGACAGTAAACATCTAGACTGTGAACGTCTAGACAGTCAACATCTACAGTAAACATCTAGACAGTAAACATCTACAGTAAACATCTAGACTGTAAACATCTAGACAGTAAACATCTAGACTGTAAACATCTAGACAGTAAACATGTAGACTGTAAACATCTAGACAGTAAACATCTAGACAGTAAACATCTAGACTGTAAACGTCTACAGTAAACATCTAGACTGTAAACGTCTACAGTAAACATCTAGACAGTAAACATCTACAGTAAACATCTAGACTGTAAACATCTAGACTGTAAACATCTAGACAGTAAACATCTAGACTGTAAACATCTAGATAGAAATCATCTAGACAGTAAACATCTAGACAGTAAACATCTAGACAGTAAACGTCTATACAGTAAACATCTAGACAGTAAACATCTAGACAGTAAACATCTAGATAGAAATCATCTAGACAGTAAACATCTAGACAGTAAACATCTAGATAGAAATCATCTAGACAGTAAACGTCTAGACAGTAAACATCTAGACTGTAAACGTCTAGAGTAAACATCTAGACTGTAAACGTCTACAGTAAACATCTAGACTGTAAACGTCTACAGTAGACATCTAGACAGTAAACATCTAGATAGAAATCATCTAGACAGTAAACGTCTAGACAGTAAACATCTAGACTGTAAACGTCTACAGTAAACATCTAGACTGTAAACGTCTACAGTAAACATCTAGACTGTAAACGTCTAGACAGTAAACATCTAGACTGTAAACGTCTACAGTAAACATCTAGACAGTAAACATCTAGACTGTAAACATCTAGACAGTAAACATCTACAGTAAACATCTAGACAGTAAACATCTACAGTAAACATCTAGACTGTAAACATCTAGACAGTAAACATCTAGACAGTAAACGTCTAGACAGTAAACATCTAGACTGTAAACGTCTACAGTAAACATCTAGACAGTAAACATCTAGTGAGGTAAACATCTAGACTGTAAACATCTAGACAGTAAACATCTAGACAGTAAACATCTAGACAGTAAACATCTAGACAGAAATCATCTAGACAGTAAACATCTAGACAGTAAACATCTAGATAGAAATCATCTAGACAGTAAACATCTAGACAGTAAACATCTAGATAGAAATCATCTAGACAGTAAACATCTAGACAGTAAACATCTAGACAGTAAACGTCTAGACAGTAAACATCTAGACAGTAAACATCTAGATAGAAATCATCTAGACAGTAAACATCTAGACAGTAAACGTCTAGACAGTAAACATCTAGACAGTAAACATCTAGACAGTAAACGTCTAGACAGTAAACATCTAGACAGTAAACATCTAGATAGAAATCATCTAGACAGTAAACATCTACAGTAAACATCTAGACTGTAAACATCTAGACAGTAAACATCTAGATAGAAATCATCTAGACAGTAAACATCTAGATAGAAATCATCTAGACAGTAAACATCTAGACAGTAAACATCTAGATAGAAATCATCTAGACAGTAAACATCTAGACTGTAAACATCTAGACAGTAAACATCTAGACTGTAAACATCTACAGTAAACATCTAGACAGTAAACATCTAGACAGTAAACATCTAGACTGTGAACGTCTAGACAGTCAACATCTACAGTAAACATCTAGACAGTAAACATCTAGACAGTAAACATCTAGACTGTAAACATCTAGATAGAAATCATCTAGACAGTAAACATCTAGACAGTAAACATCTAGACAGTAAACGTCTATACAGTAAACATCTAGACAGTGAACATCTAGACAGTAAACATCTAGATAGAAATCATCTAGACAGTAAACATCTAGACAGTAAACATCTAGATAGAAATCATATAGACAGTAAACATCTAGACAGTAAACGTCTAGACAGTAAACATCTAGACAGTAAACATCTAGATAGAAATCATCTAGACAGTAAACATCTAGACAGTAAACGTCTAGACAGTAAACATCTAGACAGTAAACACCTAGACAGTAAACGTCTAGACAGTAAACATCTAGACAGTGAACATCTAGATAGAAATCATCTAGACAGTAAACATCTAGACAGTAAACATCTAGATAGAAATCATCTAGACAGTAAACAACTAGACAGTAAACATCTAGACAGTAAACATCTAGACTGTGAACGTCTAGACAGTCAACATCTACAGTAAACATCTAGACAGTAAACATCTACAGTAAACATCTAGACTGTAAACATCTAGACAGTAAACATCTAGACTGTAAACATCTAGACAGTAAACATGTAGACTGTAAACATCTAGACAGTAAACATCTAGACAGTAAACATCTAGACTGTAAACGTCTACAGTAAACATCTAGACTGTAAACGTCTACAGTAAACATCTAGACAGTAAACATCTACAGTAAACATCTAGACTGTAAACATCTAGACTGTAAACATCTAGACAGTAAACATCTAGACTGTAAACATCTAGATAGAAATCATCTAGACAGTAAACATCTAGACAGTAAACATCTAGACAGTAAACGTCTATACAGTAAACATCTAGACAGTAAACATCTAGACAGTAAACATCTAGATAGAAATCATCTAGACAGTAAACATCTAGACAGTAAACATCTAGATAGAAATCATATAGTCAGTAAACATCTAGACAGTAAACGTCTAGACAGTAAACATCTAGACAGTAAACATCTAGATAGAAATCATCTAGACAGTAAACGTCTAGACAGTAAACGTCTAGACAGTAAACATCTAGACAGTAAACACCTAGACAGTAAACGTCTAGACAGTAAACATCTAGACAGTGAACATCTAGATAGAAATCATCTAGACAGTAAACATCTAGACAGTAAACATCTAGATAGAAATCATCTAGAAAGTAAACATCTAGACAGTAAACATCTAGACAGTAAACGTCTAGACAGTAAACATCTAGACAGTAAACATCTAGATAGAAATCATCTAGACAGTAAACATCTAGACAGTAAACGTCTAGACAGTAAACATCTAGACAGTAAAAGTCTAGACAGTAAACATCTAGACAGTGAACATCTAGATAGAAATCATATAGACAATAAACATCTAGACAGTAAACATCTAGATAGAAATGATCTAGACAGTAAACGTCTAGACAGTAAACATCTAGACTGTAAACGTCTACAGTAAACATCTAGACTGTAAACATCTAGACTGTAAACGTCTACAGTAAACATCTAGACAGTAAACATCTAGACTGTAAACGTCTACAGTAAACATCTAGACTGTAAACATCTAGACTGTGAACGTCTAGACAGTAAACATCTACAGTAAACATCTAGACAGTAAACATCTACAGTAAACATCTAGATTGTAAACATCTAGACTGTAAACATCTAGACAGTAAACATGTAGACTGTAAACATCTAGACAGTAAACATGTAGACTGTAAACATCTAGACTGTAAACATCTAGACTGTAAACATCTAGACAGTAAACATCTAGACAGTAAACGTCTATACAGTAAACATCTAGACAGTAAACATCTAGACAGTAAACATCTAGATAGAAATCATCTAGACAGTAAACATCTAGACAGTAAACATCTAGATAGAAATCATATAGACAGTAAACATCTAGACAGTAAACGTCTAGACAGTAAACATCTAGACAGTAAACATCTAGATAGAAATCATCTAGACAGTAAACATCTAGACAGTAAACGTCTAGACAGTAAACATCTAGACAGTAAACATCTAGACAGTGAACATCTAGATAGAAATCATCTAGACAGTAAACATCTAGACAGTAAACATCTAGATAGAAATCATCTAGACAGTAAACATCTAGACAGTAAACATCTAGACAGTAAACGTCTAGACAGTAAACATCTAGACAGTAAACATCTAGATAGAAATCATCTAGACAGTAAACATCTAGACAGTAAACGTCTAGACAGTAAACATCTAGACAGTAAACATCTAGACAGTAAAAGTCTAGACAGTAAACATCTAGACAGTGAACATCTAGATAGAAATCATATAGACAATAAACATCTAGACAGTAAACATCTAGATAGAAATGATCTAGACAGTAAACGTCTAGACAGTAAACATCTAGACTGTAAACGTCTACAGTAAACATCTAGACTGTAAACATCTAGACTGTAAACGTCTACAGTAAACATCTAGACAGTAAACATCTAGACTGTAAACGTCTACAGTAAACATCTAGACTGTAAACATCTAGAATGTGAACGTCTAGACAGTAAACATCTACAGTAAACATCTAGACAGTAAACATCTACAGTAAACATCTAGATTGTAAACATCTAGACTGTAAACATCTAGACAGTAAACATGTAGACTGTAAACATCTAGACAGTAAACATGTAGACTGTAAACATCTAGACTGTAAACATCTAGACTGTAAACATCTAGACAGTAAACATCTAGACAGTAAACGTCTATACAGTAAACATCTAGACAGTAAACATCTAGACAGTAAACATCTAGATAGAAATCATCTAGACAGTAAACATCTAGACAGTAAACATCTAGATAGAAATCATATAGACAGTAAACATCTAGACAGTAAACGTCTAGACAGTAAACATCTAGACAGTAAACATCTAGATAGAAATCATCTAGACAGTAAACATCTAGACAGTAAACGTCTAGACAGTAAACATCTAGACAGTAAACATCTAGACAGTGAACATCTAGATAGAAATCATCTAGACAGTAAACATCTAGACAGTAAACATCTAGATAGAAATCATCTAGATAGTAAACATCTAGACAGTAAACATCTAGACAGTAAACGTCTAGACAGTAAACATCTAGACAGTAAACATCTAGATAGAAATCATCTAGACAGTAAACATCTAGACAGTAACCGTCTAGACAGTAAACATCTAGACAGTAAACATCTAGACAATAAAAGTCTAGACAGTAAACATCTAGACAGTGAACATCTAGATAGAAATCATATAGACAATAAACATCTAGACAGTAAACATCTAGATAGAAATGATCTAGACAGTAAACGTCTAGACAGTAAACATCTAGACTGTAAACGTCTACAGTAAACATCTAGACTGTAAACATCTAGACTGTAAACGTCTACAGTAAACATCTAGACAGTAAACATCTAGACTGTAAACGTCTACAGTAAACATCTAGACTGTAAACATCTAGACTGTGAACGTCTAGACAGTAAACATCTACAGTAAACATCTAGACAGTAAACATCTACAGTAAACATCTAGATTGTAAACATCTAGACTGTAAACATCTAGACAGTAAACATGTAGACTGTAAACATCTAGACAGTAAACATGTAGACTGTAAACATCTAGACTGTAAACATCTAGACTGTAAACATCTAGACAGTAAACATCTAGACAGTAAACGTCTATACAGTAAACATCTAGACAGTAAACATCTAGACAGTAAACATCTAGATAGAAATCATCTAGACAGTAAACATCTAGACAGTAAACATCTAGATAGAAATCATATAGACAGTAAACATCTAGACAGTAAACGTCTAGACAGTAAACATCTAGACAGTAAACATCTAGATAGAAATCATCTAGACAGTAAACATCTAGACAGTAAACGTCTAGACAGTAAACATCTAGACAGTAAACACCTAGACAGTAAACGTCTAGACAGTAAACATCTAGACAGTGAACATCTAGATAGAAATCATCTAGACAGTAAACATCTAGACAGTAAACATCTAGATAGAAATCATCTAGACAGTAAACATCTAGACAGTAAACATCTAGACAGTAAACGTCTAGACAGTAAACATCTAGACAGTAAACATCTAGATAGAAATCATCTAGACAGTAAACATCTAGACAGTAAACGTCTAGACAGTAAACATCTAGACAGTAAACATCTAGACAGTAAAAGTCTAGACAGTAAACATCTAGACAGTGAACGTCTAGATAGAAATCATATAGACAATAAACATCTAGACAGTAAACATCTAGATAGAAATCATCTAGACAGTAAACGTCTAGACAGTAAACATCTAGACTGTAAACGTCTACAGTAAACATCTAGACTGTAAACATCTAGACTGTAAACGTCTACAGTAAACATCTAGACAGTAAACATCTAGACTGTAAACGTCTACAGTAAACATCTAGACTGTAAACATCTACAGTAAACATCTAGACAGTAAACATCTAGACTGTAAACATCTAGACTGTGAACGTCTAGACAGTAAACATCTACAGTAAACATCTAGACAGTAAACATCTACAGTAAACATCTAGACTGTAAACATCTAGACTGTAAACATCTAGACAGTAAACATCTAGACTGTAAACATCTAGACAGTAAACATGTAGACTGTAAACATCTAGACTGTAAACATCTAGACAGTAAACATCTAGACAGTAAACATCTAAACTGTAAACATCTAGACTGTAAACATCTACAGTAAACATCTAGACAGTAAACATCTAGACTGTAAACATCTAGACAGTAAACATCTACAGTAAACATCTAGACAGTAAACATCTACAGTAAACATCTAGACTGTAAACATCTAGACAGTAAACATCTAGACTGTAAACATCTAGACTGTAAACGTCTAGACAGTAAACATCTACAGTAAACATCTAGACAGTAAACATCTAGACAGTAAACATCTACAGTAAACATCTAGACTTTAAACATCTAGACAGTAAACATCTAGACTGTAAACATCTAGATAGAAATCGTCTAGACAGTAAACATCTAGACTGTAAACGTCTAGACAGTAAACATCTAGACTGTAAACATCTAGATAGAAATCACCTAGACAGTAAACGTCTAGACAGTAAACATCTAGACTGTAAACGTCTACAGTAAACATCTAGACTGTAAACATCTAGACTGTAAACGTCTACAGTAAACATCTAGACTGTAAACGTCTATAGTAAACATCTAGACAGTAAACATCTAGACTGTAAACGTCTACAGTAAACATCTAGACTGTAAACGTCTACAGTAGACATCTAGACAGTAAACATCTAGATAGAAATCATCTAGACAGTAAACGTCTAGACAGTAAACATCTAGACTGTAAACGTCTACAGTAAACATCTAGACTGTAAACGTCTACAGTAGACATCTAGACAGTAAACATCTAGATAGAAATCATCTAGACAGTAAACGTCTAGACAGTAAACATCTAGACTGTAAACGTCTACAGTAAACATCTAGACTGTAAACGTCTACAGTAAACATCTAGACTGTAAACGTCTAGACAGTAAACATCTAGACTGTAAACGTCTACAGTAAACATCTAGACAGTAAACATCTAGACTGTAAACATCTAGACAGTAAACATCTACAGTAAACATCTAGACAGTAAACATCTAGACAGTAAACATCTACAGTAAACATCTAGACTGTAAACATCTAGACAGTAAACATCTAGACAGTAAACGTCTAGACAGTAAACATCTAGACTGTAAACGTCTACAGTAAACATCTAGACAGTAAACATCTAGTGAGGTAAACATCTAGACAGTAAACATCTAGACAGTAAACATCTAGACAGAAATCATCTAGACAGTAAACATCTAGACAGTAAACATCTAGATAGAAATCATCTAGACAGTAAACATCTAGACAGTAAACATCTAGATAGAAATCATCTAGACAGTAAACATCTAGACAGTAAACATCTAGACAGTAAACGTCTAGACAGTAAACATCTAGACAGTAAACATCTAGATAGAAATCATCTAGACAGTAAACATCTACAGTAAACATCTAGACTGTAAACATCTAGATAGAAATCATCTAGACAGTAAACATCTAGATAGAAATCATCTAGACAGTAAACATCTAGACAGTAAACATCTAGATAGAAATCATCTAGACAGTAAACATCTAGATAGAAATCATCTAGACAGTAAACATCTAGACAGTAAACATCTAGATAGAAATCATCTAGACAGTAAACATCTAGACTGTAAACATCTACAGTAAACATCTAGACAGTAAACATCTAGACAGTAAACATCTAGACTGTGAACGTCTAGACAGTCAACATCTACAGTAAACATCTAGACAGTAAACATCTACAGTAAACATCTAGACTGTAAACATCTAGACAGTAAACATCTAGACTGTAAACATCTAGATAGAAATCATCTAGACAGTAAACATCTAGACAGTAAACATCTAGACAGTAAACGTCTATACAGTAAACATCTAGACAGTAAACATCTAGACAGTAAACATCTAGATAGAAATCATCTAGACAGTAAACATCTAGACAGTAAACATCTAGATAGAAATCATATAGACAGTAAACATCTAGACAGTAAACGTCTAGACAGTAAACATCTAGACAGTAAACATCTAGATAGAAATCATCTAGACAGTAAACATCTAGACAGTAAACGTCTAGACAGTAAACATCTAGACAGTAAACACCTAGACAGTAAACGTCTAGACAGTAAACATCTAGACAGTGAACATCTAGATAGAAATCATCTAGACAGTAAACATCTAGACAGTAAACATCTAGATAGAAATCATCTAGACAGTGAACAACTAGACAGTAAACATCTAGACAGTAAACATCTAGACTGTGAACGTCTAGACAGTCAACATCTACAGTAAACATCTAGACAGTAAACATCTACAGTAAACATCTAGACTATAAACATCTAGACAGTAAACATCTAGACTGTAAACATCTAGACAGTAAACATGTAGACTGTAAACATCTAGACAGTAAACATCTAGACAGTAAACATCTAGACTGTAAACGTCTACAGTAAACATCTAGACTGTAAACGTCTACAGTAAACATCTAGACAGTAAACATCTACAGTAAACATCTAGACTGTAAACATCTAGACTGTAAACATCTAGACAGTAAACATCTAGACTGTAAACATCTAGATAGAAATCATCTAGACAGTAAACATCTAGACAGTAAACATCTAGACAGTAAACGTCTATACAGTAAACATCTAGACAGTAAACATCTAGACAGTAGACATCTAGATAGAAATCATCTAGACAGTAAACATCTAGACAGTAAACATCTAGATAGAAATCATATAGACAGTAAACATCTAGACAGTAAACGTCTAGACAGTAAACATCTAGACAGTAAACATCTAGATAGAAATCATCTAGACAGTAAACATCTAGACAGTAAACGTCTAGACAGTAAACATCTAGACAGTAAACACCTAGACAGTAAACGTCTAGACAGTAAACATCTAGACAGTGAACATCTAGATAGAAATCATCTAGACAGTAAACATCTAGACAGTAAACATCTAGATAGAAATCATCTAGACAGTAAACATCTAGACAGTAAACATCTAGACAGTAAACGTCTAGACAGTAAACATCTAGATAGAAATCATCTAGACAGTAAACATCTAGACAGTAAACGTCTAGACAGTAAATATCTAGACAGTAAACATCTAGACAGTAAAAGTCTAGACAGTAAACATCTAGACAGTGAACATCTAGATAGAAATCATATAGACAATAAACATCTAGACAGTAAACATCTAGACAGTAAACATCTAGACAGTAAACGTCTAGACAGTAAACATCTAGACAGTAAACATCTAGATAGAAATCATCTAGACAGTAAACATCTAGACAGTAAACGTCTAGACAGTAAATATCTAGACAGTAAACATCTAGACAGTAAAAGTCTAGACAGTAAACATCTAGACAGTGAACATCTAGATAGAAATCATATAGACAATAAACATCTAGACAGTAAACATCTAGATAGAAATCATCTAGACCGTAAACGTCTAGACAGTAAACATCTAGACTGTAAACGTCTACAGTAAACATCTAGACTGTAAACATCTAGACTGTAAACATCTACAGTAAACATCTAGACAGTAAACATCTAGACTGTAAACGTCTACAGTAAACATCTAGACTGTAAACATCTACAGTAAACATCTAGACAGTAAACGTCTAGACAGTAAACATCTAGACAGTGAACATCTAGATAGAAATCATCTAGACAGTAAACATCTAGACAGTAAACATCTAGATAGAAATCATCTAGACAGTAAACATCTAGACAGTAAACATCTAGACAGTAAACGTCTAGACAGTAAACATCTAGACAGTAAACATCTAGATAGAAATCATCTAGACAGTAAACATCTAGACAGTAAACGTCTAGACAGTAAATATCTAGACAGTAAACATCTAGACAGTAAAAGTCTAGACAGTAAACATCTAGACAGTAAACATCTACAGTAAACATCTAGACTATAAACATCTAGACAGTAAACATCTAGACTGTAAACATCTAGACAGTAAACATGTAGACTGTAAACATCTAGACAGTAAACATCTAGACAGTAAACATCTAGACTGTAAACGTCTACAGTAAACATCTAGACTGTAAACGTCTACAGTAAACATCTAGACAGTAAACATCTACAGTAAACATCTAGACTGTAAACATCTAGACTGTAAACATCTAGACAGTAAACATCTAGACTGTAAACATCTAGATAGAAATCATCTAGACAGTAAACATCTAGACAGTAAACATCTAGACAGTAAACGTCTATACAGTAAACATCTAGACAGTAAACATCTAGACAGTAGACATCTAGATAGAAATCATCTAGACAGTAAACATCTAGACAGTAAACATCTAGATAGAAATCATATAGACAGTGAACATCTAGACAGTAAACGTCTAGACAGTAAACATCTAGACAGTAAACATCTAGATAGAAATCATCTAGACAGTAAACATCTAGACAGTAAACGTCTAGACAGTAAACATCTAGACAGTAAACACCTAGACAGTAAACGTCTAGACAGTAAACATCTAGACAGTGAACATCTAGATAGAAATCATCTAGACAGTAAACATCTAGACAGTAAACATCTAGATAGAAATCATCTAGACAGTAAACATCTAGACAGTAAACATCTAGACAGTAAACGTCTAGACAGTAAACATCTAGACAGTAAACATCTAGATAGAAATCATCTAGACAGTAAACATCTAGACAGTAAACGTCTAGACAGTAAATATCTAGACAGTAAACATCTAGACAGTAAAAGTCTAGACAGTAAACATCTAGACAGTGAACATCTAGATAGAAATCATATAGACAATAAACATCTAGACAGTAAACATCTAGATAGAAATCATCTAGACCGTAAACGTCTAGACAGTAAAGATCTAGACTGTAAACGTCTACAGTAAACATCTAGACTGTAAACATCTAGACTGTAAACATCTACAGTAAACATCTAGACAGTAAACATCTAGACTGTAAACGTCTACAGTAAACATCTAGACTGTAAACATCTAGACTGTGAACGTCTAGACAGTAAACATCTACAGTAAACATCTAGACAGTAAACATCTACAGTAAACATCTAGATTGTAAACATCTAGACTGTAAACATCTAGACAGTAAACATGTAGACTGTAAACATCTAGACAGTAAACATGTAGACTGTAAACATCTAGACTGTAAACATCTAGACTGTAAACATCTAGACAGTAAACATCTAAACTGTAAACATCTAGACTGTAAACATCTAGAGTAAACATCTAGACAGTAAACATCTAGACTGTAAACATCTAGACAGTAAACATCTACAGTAAACATCTAGACAGTAAACATCTACAGTAAACATCTAGACTGTAAACATCTAGACAGTGAACATCTAGACTGTAAACATCTAGACTGTAAACGTCTAGACAGTAAACATCTACAGTAAACATCTAGACAGTAAACATCTAGACAGTAAACATCTACAGTAAACATCTAGACTTTAAACATCTAGACAGTAAACATCTAGACTGTAAACATCTAGATAGAAATCGTCTAGACAGTAAACATCTAGACTGTAAACGTCTAGACAGTAAACATCTAGACTGTAAACATCTAGATAGAAATCATCTAGACAGTAAACGTCTAGACAGTAAACATCTAGACTGTAAACGTCTACAGTAAACATCTAGACTGTAAACATCTAGACTGTAAACGTCTACAGTAAACATCTAGACTGTAAACGTCTATAGTAAACATCTAGACAGTAAACATCTAGACTGTAAACGTCTACAGTAAACATCTAGACTGTAAACGTCTACAGTAGACATCTAGACAGTAAACATCTAGATAGAAATCATCTAGACAGTAAACGTCTAGACAGTAAACATCTAGACTGTAAACGTCTACAGTAAACATCTAGACTGTAAACGTCTACAGTAAACATCTAAACTGTAAACGTCTACAGTAGACATCTAGACAGTAAACATCTAGATAGAAATCATCTAGACAGTAAACGTCTAGACAGTAAACATCTAGACTGTAAACGTCTACAGTAAACATCTAGACTGTAAACGTCTAGACAGTAAACATCTAGACTGTAAACGTCTACAGTAAACATCTAGACAGTAAACATCTAGACTGTAAACATCTAGACAGTAAACATCTACAGTAAACATCTAGACAGTAAACATCTAGACAGTAAACATCTACAGTAAACATCTAGACTGTAAACATCTAGACAGTAAACATCTAGACAGTAAACGTCTAGACAGTAAACATCTAGACTGTAAACGTCTACAGTAAACATCTAGACAGTAAACATCTAGTGAGGTAAACATCTAGACTGTAAACATCTAGACAGTAAACATCTAGACAGTAAACATCTAGACAGTAAACATCTAGATAGAAATCATCTAGACAGTAAACATCTAGACAGTAAACATCTAGATAGAAATCATCTAGACAGTAAACATCTAGACAGTAAACATCTAGATAGAAATCATCTAGACAGTAAACATCTAGACAGTAAACATCTAGACAGTAAACGTCTAGACAGTAAACATCTAGACAGTAAACATCTAGATAGAAATCATCTAGACAGTAAACATCTAGACAGTAAACGTCTAGACAGTAAACATCTAGACAGTAAACATCTAGACAGTAAACGTCTAGACAGTAAACATCTAGACAGTAAACATCTAGATAGAAATCATCTAGACAGTAAACATCTACAGTAAACATCTAGACTGTAAACATCTAGACAGTAAACATCTAGATAGAAATCATCTAGACAGTAAACATCTAGATAGAAATCATCTAGACAGTAAACATCTAGACAGTAAACATCTAGACAATAAACATCTAGATAGAAATCATCTAGACAGTAAACATCTAGACTGTAAACATCTAGACAGTAAACATCTAGACTGTAAACATCTACAGTAAACATCTAGACAGTAAACATCTAGACTGTAAACATCTAGACTGTGAACGTCTAGACAGTCAACATCTACAGTAAACATCTAGACAGTAAACATCTACAGTAAACATCTAGACTGTAAACATCTAGACAGTAAACATGTAGACTGTAAACATCTAGACAGTAAACATCTAGAGAGTAAACATCTAGACTGTAAACATCTAGACAGTAAACATCTAGACTGTAAACATCTAGACTGTGAACATCTAGACAGTAAACATCTAGACAGTGAACATCTAGATAGAAATCATATAGACAGTAAACGTCTAGACAGTAAACATCTAGATAGAAATCATATAGACAGTAAACATCTAGACAGTAAACGTCTAGACAGTAAACATCTAGATAGAAATCATCTAGACAGTAAACATCTAGACAGTAAACATCTAGACAGTAAACGTCTAGACAGTAAACATCTAGATAGAAATCATCTAGACAGTAAACATCTAGACAGTAAACATCTAGACAGTAAACGTCTAGACAGTGAACATCTAGACTGTAAACATCTAGACAGTAAACATCTAGACTGTAAACGTCTAGACAGTAAACATATAGACTGTAAACATCTAGACAGTAAACATCTAGATAGAAATCATCTAGACAGTAAACGTCTAGACAGTAAACATCTAGACTGTAAACGTCTACAGTAAACATCTAGACTGTAAACATCTAGACTGTAAACGTCTACAGTAAACATCTAGACAGTAAACATCTAGACTGTAAACGTCTACAGTAAACATCTAGACTGTAAACATCTAGACAGTAAACATCTAGACTGTAAACATTTAGACAGTAAACATCTAGACAGTAAACATCTACAGTAAACATCTAGACAGTAAACATCTAGACTGTAAACATCTAGACTGTGAACGTCTAGACAGTAAACATCTACAGTAAACATCTAGACAGTAAATATCTACAGTAAACATCTAGACTGTAAACATCTAGACAGTAAACATCTAGACTGTAAACATCTAGACTGTAAACGTCTAGACAGTAAACATCTAGACTGTAAACGTCTACAGTAAACATCTAGACAGTAAACATCTAGACTGTAAACATCTAGACAGTAAACATCTACAGTAAACATCTAGACAGTAAACATCTAGACAGTAAACATCTACAGTAAACATCTAGACTGTAAACATCTAGACAGTAAACATCTAGACAGTAAACGTCTAGACAGTAAACATCTAGACTGTAAACGTCTACAGTAAACATCTAGACAGTAAACATCTAGTGAGGTAAACATCTAGACTGTAAACATCTAGACAGTAAACATCTAGACAGTAAACATCTAGACAGTAAACATCTAGATAGAAATCATCTAGACAGTAAACATCTAGACAGTAAACATCTAGATAGAAATCATCTAGACAGTAAACATCTAGACAGTAAACGTCTAGACAGTAAACATCTAGACAGTAAACATCTAGATAGAAATCATCTAGACAGTAAACATCTACAGTAAACATCTAGACTGTAAACATCTAGACAGTAAACATCTAGATAGAAATCATCTAGACAGTAAACATCTAGATAGAAATCATCTAGACAGTAAACATCTAGACAGTAAACATCTAGACAATAAACATCTAGATAGAAATCATCTAGACAGTAAACATCTAGACTGTAAACATCTAGACAGTAAACATCTAGACTGTAAACATCTACAGTAAACATCTAGACAGTAAACATCTAGACTGTAAACATCTAGACTGTGAACGTCTAGACAGTCAACATCTACAGTAAACATCTAGACAGTAAACATCTACAGTAAACATCTAGACTGTAAACATCTAGACAGTAAACATCTAGACTGTAAACATCTAGACAGTAAACATGTAGACTGTAAACATCTAGACAGTAAACATCTAGAGAGTAAACATCTAGACTGTAAACATCTAGACAGTAAACATCTAGACTGTAAACATCTAGACTGTGAACATCTAGACAGTAAACATCTAGACAGTGAACATCTAGATAGAAATCATATAGACAGTAAACGTCTAGACAGTAAACATCTAGATAGAAATCATATAGACAGTAAACATCTAGACAGTAAACGTCTAGACAGTAAACATCTAGATAGAAATCATCTAGACAGTAAACATCTAGACAGTAAACGTCTAGACAGTAAACATCTAGATAGAAATCATCTAGACAGTAAACATCTAGACAGTAAACATCTAGACAGTAAACGTCTAGACAGTAAACATCTAGACTGTAAAAATCTAGACAGTAAACATCTAGACTGTAAACGTCTAGACAGTAAACATATAGACTGTAAACATCTAGATAGAAATCATCTAGACAGTAAACGTCTAGACAGTAAACATCTAGACTGTAAACGTCTACAGTAAACATCTAGACTGTAAACATCTAGACTGTAAACGTCTACAGTAAACATCTAGACTGTAAACGTCTACAGTAAACATCTAGACAGTAAACATCTAGACTGTAAACGTCTACAGTAAACATCTAGACTGTAAACATCTAGACAGTAAACATCTAGACTGTAAACATTTAGACAGTAAACATCTAGACAGTAAACATCTACAGTAAACATCTAGACAGTAAACATCTAGACTGTAAACATCTAGACTGTGAACGTCTAGACAGTAAACATCTACAGTAAACATCTAGACAGTAAATATCTACAGTAAACATCTAGACTGTAAACATCTAGACAGTAAACATCTAGACTGTAAACATCTAGACAGTAAACATGTAGACTGTAAACATCTAGACAGTAAACATGTAGACTGTAATCATCTAGACTGTAAACATCTAGACTGTAAACATCTAGACAGTAAACATCTAGACAGTAAACATCTAAACTGTAAACGTTTAGACTGTAAACATCTACAGTAAACATCTAGACAGTAAACATCTAGACTGTAAACATCTAGACAGTAAACATCTACAGTAAACATCTAGACAGTAAACATCTACAGTAAACATCTAGACTGTAAACATCTAGACAGTAAACATCTAGACTGTAAACATCTAGACTGTAAACGTCTAGACAGTAAACATCTACAGTAAACATCTAGACAGTAAACATTTAGACAGTAAACATCTACAGTAAACATCTAGACTTTAAACATCTAGACAGTAAACATCTAGACTGTAAACATCTAGATAGAAATCGTCTAGACAGTAAACATCTAGACTGTAAACATCTAGACAGTAAACATCTAGACTGTAAACATCTAGATAGAAATCATCTAGACAGTAAACGTCTAGACAGTAAACATCTAGACTGTAAACGTCTACAGTAAACATCTAGACTGTAAACATCTAGACTGTAAACGTCTACAGTAAACATCTAGACTGTAAACGTCTATAGTAAACATCTAGACAGTAAACATCTAGACTGTAAACGTCTACAGTAAACATCTAGACTGTAAACGTCTACAGTAGACATCTAGACAGTAAACATCTACAGTAAACATCTAGACAGTAAACATCTAGACTGTAAACATCTAGACTGTGAACGTCTAGACAGTAAACATCTACAGTAAACATCTAGACAGTAAATATCTACAGTAAACATCTAGACTGTAAACATCTAGACAGTAAACATCTAGACTGTAAACATCTAGACAGTAAACATGTAGACTGTAAACATCTAGACAGTAAACATGTAGACTGTAATCATCTAGACTGTAAACATCTAGACTGTAAACATCTAGACAGTAAACATCTAGACAGTAAACATCTAAACTGTAAACATTTAGACTGTAAACATCTACAGTAAACATCTAGACAGTAAACATCTAGACTGTAAACATCTAGACAGTAAACATCTACAGTAAACATCTAGACAGTAAACATCTACAGTAAACATCTAGACTGTAAACATCTAGACAGTAAACATCTAGACTGTAAACATCTAGACTGTAAACGTCTAGACAGTAAACATCTACAGTAAACATCTAGACAGTAAACATCTAGACAGTAAACATCTACAGTAAACATCTAGACTTTAAACATCTAGACAGTAAACATCTAGACTGTAAACATCTAGATAGAAATCGTCTAGACAGTAAACATCTAGACTGTAAACGTCTAGACAGTAAACATCTAGACTGTAAACATCTAGATAGAAATCATCTAGACAGTAAACGTCTAGACAGTAAACATCTAGACTGTAAACGTCTACAGTAAACATCTAGACTGTAAACATCTAGACTGTAAACGTCTACAGTAAACATCTAGACTGTAAACGTCTATAGTAAACATCTAGACAGTAAACATCTAGACTGTAAACGTCTACAGTAAACATCTAGACTGTAAACGTCTACAGTAGACATCTAGACAGTAAACATCTAGATAGAAATCATCTAGACAGTAAACGTCTAGACAGTAAACATCTAGACTGTAAACGTCTACAGTAAACATCTAGACTGTAAACGTCTACAGTAAACTTCTAGACTGTAAACATCTAGACTGTAAACGTCTACAGTAAACATCTAGACTGTAAACGTCTATAGTAAGCATCTAGACAGTAAACATCTAGACTGTAAACGTCTACAGTAAACATCTAGACTGTAAACGTCTACAGTAGACATCTAGACAGTAAACATCTAGATAGAAATCATCTAGACAGTAAACGTCTAGACAGTAAACATCTAGACTGTAAACGTCTACAGTAAACATCTAGACGGTAAACGTCTACAGTAAACATCTAGACAGTAAACATCTACAGTAAACATCTAGACTGTAAACATCTAGACTGTAAACATCTAGACAGTAAACATCTAGACTGTAAACATCTAGATAGAAATCATCTAGACAGTAAACATCTAGACAGTAAACATCTAGACAGTAAACGTCTATACAGTAAACATCTAGACAGTAAACATCTAGACAGTAAACATCTAGATAGAAATCATCTAGACAGTAAACATCTAGACAGTAAACATCTAGATAGAAATCATATAGACAGTAAACATCTAGACAGTAAACGTCTAGACAGTAAACATCTAGACAGTAAACATCTAGATAGAAATCATCTAGACAGTAAACATCTAGACAGTAAACGTCTAGACAGTAAACATCTAGACAGTAAACACCTAGACAGTAAACGTCTAGACAGTAAACATCTAGACAGTGAACATCTAGATAGAAATCATCTAGACAGTAAACATCTAGACAGTAAACATCTAGATAGAAATCATCTAGACAGTAAACATCTAGACAGTAAACATCTAGACAGTAAACGTCTAGACAGTAAACATCTAGACAGTAAACATCTAGACAGTAATCATCTAGACAGTAAACATCTAGACAGTAAACGTCTAGACAGTAAACATCTAGACAGTAAACATCTAGACAGTAAACATCTAGACAGTGAACATCTAGATAGAAATCATATAGACAATAAACATCTAGACAGTAAACGTCTAGACAGTAAACATCTAGATAGAAATCATATAGACAGTAAACATCTAGACAGTAAACGTCTAGACAGTAAACATCTAGATAGAAATCATCTAGACAGTAAACATCTAGACAGTAAACATCTAGACAGTAAACGTCTAGACAGTAAACATCTAGATAGAAATCATCTAGACAGTAAACATCTAGACAGTAAACATCTAGACAGTAAACGTCTAGACAGTAAACATCTAGACTGTAAACATCTAGACAGTAAACATCTAGACTGTAAACGTCTAGACAGTAAACATATAGACTGTAAACATCTAGACAGTAAACATCTAGATAGAAATCATCTAGACAGTAAACGTCTAGACAGTAAACATCTAGACTGTAAACGTCTACAGTAAGCATCTAGACTGTAAACATCTAGACTGTAAACGTCTACAGTAAACATCTAGACAGTAAACATCTAGACTGTAAACGTCTACAGTAAACATCTAGACAGTAAACATCTAGACAGTAAACATCTAGACTGTAAACATCTACAGTAAACATCTAGACAGTAAACATCTAGACTTTAAACATCTAGACTGTGAACGTCTAGACAGTAAACATCTACAGTAAACATCTAGACAGTAAACATCTACAGTAAACATCTAGACTGTAAACATCTAGACAGTAAACATCTAGACAGTAAACATCTAGACTGTAAACATCTAGACAGTAAACATCTAGACAGTAAACATCTAAACTGTAAACATCTAGACTGTAAACATCTACAGTAAACATCTAGACAGTAAACATCTAGACTGTAAACATCTAGACAGTAAACATCTACAGTAAACATCTAGACAGTAAACATCTACAGTGAACATCTAGACTGTAAACATCTAGACAGTAAACATCTAGACTGTAAACATCTAGACTGTAAACGTCTAGACAGTAAACATCTACAGTAAACATCTAGACAGTAAACATCTAGACAGTAAACATCTACAGTAAACATCTAGACTTTAAACATCTAGACAGTAAACATCTAGACGGTAAACATCTAGATAGAAATCGTCTAGACAGTAAACATCTAGACTGTAAACGTCTAGACAGTAAACATCTAGACTGTAAACATCTAGATAGAAATCATCTAGACAGTAAACGTCTAGACAGTAAACATCTAGACTGTAAACGTCTACAGTAAACATCTAGACTGTAAACATCTAGACTGTAAACGTCTACAGTAAACATCTAGACTGTAAACGTCTATAGTAAACATCTAGACAGTAAACATCTAGACTGTAAACGTCTACAGTAAACATCTAGACTGTAAACGTCTACAGTAGACATCTAGACAGTAAACATCTAGATAGAAATCATCTAGACAGTAAACGTCTAGACAGTAAACATCTAGACTGTAAACGTCTACAGTAAACATCTAGACTGTAAACGTCTACAGTAAACTTCTAGACTGTAAACATCTAGACTGTAAACGTCTACAGTAAACATCTAGACTGTAAACGTCTATAGTAAGCATCTAGACAGTAAACATCTAGACTGTAAACGTCTACAGTAAACATCTAGACTGTAAACGTCTACAGTAGACATCTAGACAGTAAACATCTAGATAGAAATCATCTAGACAGTAAACGTCTAGACAGTAAACATCTAGACTGTAAACGTCTACAGTAAACATCTAGACGGTAAACGTCTACAGTAAACATCTAGACAGTAAACATCTACAGTAAACATCTAGACTGTAAACATCTAGACTGTAAACATCTAGACAGTAAACATCTAGACTGTAAACATCTAGATAGAAATCATCTAGACAGTAAACATCTAGACAGTAAACATCTAGACAGTAAACGTCTAGACAGTAAACATCTAGACAGTAAACATCTAGACAGTAGACATCTAGATAGAAATCATCTAGACAGTAAACGTCTAGACAGTAAACATCTAGATAGAAATCATATAGACAGTAAACATCTAGACAGTAAACGTCTAGACAGTAAACATCTAGACAGTAAACATCTAGATAGAAATCATCTAGACAGTAAACATCTAGACAGTAAACGTCTAGACAGTGAACATCTAGACAGTAAACACCTAGACAGTAAACGTCTAGACAGTAAACATCTAGACAGTGAACATCTAGATAGAAATCATCTAGACAGTAAACATCTAGACAGTAAACATCTAGATAGAAATCATCTAGACAGTAAACATCTAGACAGTAAACATCTAGACAGTAAACGTCTAGACAGTAAACATCTAGACAGTAAACATCTAGATAGAAATCATCTAGACAGTAAACATCTAGACAGTAAACGTCTAGACAGTAAACATCTAGACAGTAAACATCTAGACAGTAAACATCTAGACAGTGAACATCTAGATAGAAATCATATAGACAATAAACATCTAGACAGTAAACGTCTAGACAGTAAACATCTAGATAGAAATCATATAGACAGTAAACATCTAGACAGTAAACGTCTAGACAGTAAACATCTAGATAGAAATCATCTAGACAGTAAACATCTAGACAGTAAACATCTAGACAGTAAACGTCTAGACAGTAAACATCTAGATAGAAATCATCTAGACAGTAAACATCTAGACAGTAAACATCTAGACAGTAAACGTCTAGACAGTAAACATCTAGACTGTAAACATCTAGACAGTAAACATCTAGACTGTAAACGTCTAGACAGTAAACATATAGACTGTAAACATCTAGACAGTAAACATCTAGATAGAAATCATCTAGACAGTAAACGTCTAGACAGTAAACATCTAGACTGTAAACGTCTACAGTAAACATCTAGACTGTAAACATCTAGACTGTAAACGTCTACAGTAAACATCTAGACAGTAAACATCTAGACTGTAAACGTCTACAGTAAACATCTAGACAGTAAACATCTAGACAGTAAACATCTAGACTGTAAACATCTACAGTAAACATCTAGACAGTAAACATCTAGACTTTAAACATCTAGACTGTGAACGTCTAGACAGTAAACATCTACAGTAAACATCTAGACAGTAAACATCTACAGTAAACATCTAGACTGTAAACATCTAGACAGTAAACATCTAGACTGTAAACATCTAGACAGTAAACATCTAGACTGTAAACATCTAGACTGTAAACATCTAGACAGTAAACATCTAGACAGTAAACATCTAAACTGTAAACATCTAGACTGTAAACATCTACAGTAAACATCTAGACAGTAAACATCTAGACTGTAAACATCTAGACAGTAAACATCTACAGTAAACATCTAGACAGTAAACATCTACAGTGAACATCTAGACTGTAAACATCTAGACAGTAAACATCTAGACTGTAAACATCTAGACTGTAAACGTCTAGACAGTAAACATCTACAGTAAAGATCTAGACAGTAAACATCTAGACAGTAAACATCTACAGTAAACATCTAGACTTTAAACATCTAGACAGTAAACATCTAGACTGTAAACATCTAGATAGAAATCGTCTAGACAGTAAACATCTAGACTGTAAACGTCTAGACAGTAAACATCTAGACTGTAAACATCTAGATAGAAATCATCTAGACTGTAACCGTCTAGACAGTAAACATCTAGACTGTAAACGTCTACAGTAAACATCTAGACTGTAAACATCTAGACTGTAAACGTCTACAGTAAACATCTAGACTGTAAACGTCTATAGTAAACATCTAGACAGTGAACATCTAGACTGTAAACGTCTACAGTAAACATCTAGACTGTAAACGTCTACAGTAGACATCTAGACAGTAAACATCTAGATAGAAATCATCTAGACAGTAAACGTCTAGACAGTAAACATCTAGACTGTAAATGTCTACAGTAAACATCTAGACTGTAAACGTCTACAGTAAACATCTAGACTGTAAACGTCTAGACAGTAAACATCTAGACAGTAAACATCTAGACTGTAAACGTCTAGACAGTAAACATATAGACTGTAAACATCTAGACAGTAGACATCTAGATAGAAATCATCTAGACAGTAAACATCTAGACAGTAAACATCTAGACAGTAAACGTCTAGACAGTAAACATCTAGACTGTAAACATCTAGACAGTAAACATCTAGACTGTAAACGTCTAGACAGTAAACATATAGACTGTAAACATCTAGACAGTAAACATCTAGATAGAAATCATCTAGACAGTAAACGTCTAGACAGTAAACATCTAGACTGTAAACGTCTACAGTAAACATCTAGACTGTAAACATCTAGACTGTAAACGTCTACAGTAAACATCTAGACAGTAAACATCTAGACTGTAAACGTCTACAGTAAACATCTAGACAGTAAACATCTAGACAGTAAACATCTAGACTGTAAACATCTCCAGTAAACATCTAGACAGTAAACATCTAGACTTTAAACATCTAGACTGTGAACGTCTAGACAGTAAACATCTACAGTAAACATCTAGACAGTAAACATCTACAGTAAACATCTAGACTGTAAACATCTAGACAGTAAACATCTAGACTGTAAACATCTAGACAGTAAACATGTAGACTGTAAACATCTAGACTGTAAACATCTAGACAGTAAACATCTAGACAGTAAACATCTAGACTGTAAACATCTACAGTAAACATCTAGACAGTAAACATCTAGACTGTAAACATCTAGACAGTAAACATCTACAGTAAACATCTAGACAGTAAACATCTACAGTGAACATCTAGACAGTAAACATCTAGACAGTAAACATCTAGACAGTAAACATCTACAGTAAACATCTAGACTTTAAACATCTAGACAGTGAACATCTAGACTGTAAACATCTAGATAGAAATCGTCTAGACAGTAAACATCTAGACAGTAAACATCTAGACTGTAAACATCTCCAGTAAACATCTAGACAGTAAACATCTAGACTTTAAACATCTAGACTGTGAACGTCTAGACAGTAAACATCTACAGTAAACATCTAGACAGTAAACATCTACAGTAAACATCTAGACTGTAAACATCTAGACAGTAAACATCTAGACTGTAAACATCTAGACAGTAAACATGTAGACTGTAAACATCTAGACTGTAAACATCTAGACAGTAAACATCTAGACAGTAAACATCTAGACTGTAAACATCTACAGTAAACATCTAGACAGTAAACATCTAGACTGTAAACATCTAGACAGTAAACATCTACAGTAAACATCTAGACAGTAAACATCTACAGTGAACATCTAGACAGTAAACATCTAGACAGTAAACATCTACAGTAAACATCTAGACTTTAAACATCTAGACAGTGAACATCTAGACTGTAAACATCTAGATAGAAATCGTCTAGACAGTAAACATCTAGACTGTAAACGTCTAGACAGTAAACATCTAGACTGTAAACATCTAGATAGAAATCATCTAGACAGTAAACGTCTAGACAGTAAACATCTAGACTGTAAAGGTCTACAGTAAACATCTAGACTGTAAACATCTAGACTGTAAACGTCTACAGTAAACATCTAGACTGTAAACGTCTATAGTAAACATCTAGACAGTAAACATCTAGACTGTAAACGTCTACAGTAAACATCTAGACTGTAAACGTCTACAGTAGACATCTAGACAGTAAATATCTAGATAGAAATCATCTAGACAGTAAACGTCTAGACAGTAAACATCTAGACTGTAAACGTCTACAGTAAACATCTAGACTGTAAACGTCTACAGTAAACATCTAGACAGTAAACATCTACAGTAAACATCTAGACTGTAAACATCTAGACAGTAAACATCTAGACAGTAAACATCTAGACTGTAAACATCTAGACAGTAAACATCTACAGTAAACATCTAGACAGTAAACATCTAGACAGTAAACATCTACAGTAAACATCTAGACTGTAAACATCTAGACAGTAAACATCTAGACTGTAAACATCTAGACGGTAAACGTCTAGACAGTAAACATCTAGACTGTAAACGTCTACAGTAAACATCTAGACAGTAAACATCTAGTGAGGTAAAAATCTAGACTGTAAACATCTAGACAGTAAACATCTAGACAGTAAATATCTAGATAGAAATCATCTAGACAGTAAACATCTAGACAGTAAACATCTAGATAGAAATCATCTAGACAGTAAACATCTAGACAGTAAACATCTAGATGGAAATCATCTAGACAGTAAACATCTAGACAGTAAACATCTAGACAGTAAACGTCTAGACAGTGAACATCTAGACAGTAAACATCTAGATAGAAATCATCTAGACAGTAAACATCTAGACAGTAAACGTCTAGACAGTAAACATCTAGACAGTAAACATCTAGACAGTAAACGTCTAGACAGTAAACATCTAGACAGTAAACATCTAGATAGAAATCATCTAGACAGTAAACATCTAGACAGTAAACATCTAGACAGTAAACGTCTAGACAGTAAACATCTAGATAGAAATCATCTAGACAGTAAACATCTAGATAGAAATCATCTAGACAGTAAACATCTAGACAGTAAACATCTAGACAATAAACATCTAGATAGAAATCATCTAGACAGTAAACATCTAGACTGTAAACATCTAGACAGTAAACATCTAGACTGTAAACATCTACAGTAAACATCTAGACAGTAAACATCTAGACTGTAAACATCTAGACTGTGAACGTCTAGACAGTAAACATCTAGACTGTAAACATCTAGACAGTAAACATGTAGACTGTAAACATCTAGACAGTAAACATCTAGACAGTAAACATCTAGACTGTAAACATCTAGACTGTAAACATCTAGACTGTGAACATCTAGACAGTAAACATCTAGACAGTGAACATCTAGATAGAAATCATATAGACAGTAAACGTCTAGACAGTAAACATCTAGATTGAAATCATATAGACAGTAAACATCTAGACAGTAAACGTCTAGACAGTGAACATCTAGATTGAAATCATATAGACAGTAAACGTCTAGACAGTAAACATCTAGATTGAAATCATATAGACAGTAAACATCTAGACAGTAAACGTCTAGACAGTAAACATCTAGATAGAAATCATCTAGACAGTAAACATCTAGACAGTAAACATCTAGACAGTAAACGTCTAGACAGTAAACATCTAGATAGAAATCATCTAGACAGTAAACATCTAGACAGTAAACGTCTAGACAGTAAACATCTAGACTGTAAACGTCTAGACAGTAAACATATAGACTGTAAACATCTAGACAGTAAACATCTAGATAGAAATCATCTAGACAGTAAACGTCTAGACAGTAAACATCTAGACTGTAAACGTCTACAGTAAACATCTAGACTGTAAACATCTAGACTGTAAACGTCTACAGTAAACATCTAGACAGTAAACATCTAGACTGTAAACGTCTACAGTAAACATCTAGACTGTAAACATCTAGACAGTAAACATCTAGACTGTAAACATCTACAGTAAACATCTAGACAGTAAACATCTAGACTGTAAACATCTAGACTGTGAACGTCTAGACAGTAAACATCTACAGTAAACATCTAGACAGTAAACATCTACAGTAAACATCTAGACTGTAAACATCTAGACAGTAAACATCTAGACTGTAAACATCTAGACAGTAAACATGTAGACTGTAAACATCTAGACAGTAAACATGTAGACTGTAATCATCTAGACTGTAAACATCTAGACTGTAAACATCTAGACAGTAAACATCTAGACAGTAAACATCTAGACTGTAAACATCTAGACTGTAAACATCTAGACAGTAAACATCTACAGTAAACATCTAGACAGTAAACATCTACAGTAAACATCTAGACAGTAAACATCTAGACAGTAAACATCTAGACTGTAAACATCTAGACTGTAAACGTCTAGACAGTAAACATCTACAGTAAACATCTAGACAGTAAACATCTAGACAGTAAACATCTACAGTAAACATCTAGACTTTAAACATCTAGACAGTAAACATCTAGACTGTAAACATCTAGATAGAAATCGTCTAGACAGTAAACATCTAGACTGTAAACGTCTAGACAGTAAACATCTAGACTGTAAACATCTAGATAGAAATCATCTAGACAGTAAACGTCTAGACAGTAAACATCTAGACTGTAAACGTCTACAGTAAACATCTAGACTGTAAACGTCTACAGTAGACATCTAGACAGTAAACGTCTAGATAGAAATCATCTAGACAGTAAACTTCTAGACAGTAAACATCTAGACTGTAAACGTCTACAGTAAACATCTAGACTGTAAACGTCTACAGTAAACATCTAGACAGTAAACATCTACAGTAAACATCTAGACTGTAAACATCTAGACAGTAAACATCTACAGTAAACATCTAGACAGTAAACATCTAGACAGTAAACATCTACAGTAAACATCTAGACTGCAAACATCTAGACTGTAAACGTCTAGACAGTAAACATCTAGACTGTAAACGTCTACAGTAAACATCTAGACAGTAAACATCTAGACAGTAAACATCTAGACTGTAAACATCTAGACAGTAAACATCTAGATAGAAATCATCTAGACAGTAAACATCTAGACAGTAAACATCTAGATAGAAATCATCTAGACAGTAAACATCTAGACAGTAAACATCTAGACAGTAAACGTCTAGACAGTAAACATCTAGACAGTAAACATCTAGATAGAAATCATCTAGACAGTAAACATCTAGACAGTAAACGTCTAGACAGTAAACATCTAGACAGTAAACATCTAGACAGTAAACATCTAGATAGAAATCATCTAGACAGTAAACATCTAGACAGTAAACATCTAGACAGTAAACGTCTAGACAGTAAACATCTAGACAGTAAACATCTAGATAGAAATCATCTAGACAGTAAACATCTAGACAGTAAACATCTAGACAGTAAACGTCTAGACAGTAAACATCTAGATAGAAATCATCTAGACAGTAAACATCTAGATAGAAATCATCTAGACAGTAAACATCTAGACAGTAAACATCTAGACAATAAACATCTAGATAGAAATCATCTAGACAGTAAACATCTAGACAGTAAACATCTAGACTGTAAACATCTACAGTAAACATCTAGACTGTAAACATCTAGACTGTAAACATCTAGACTGTAAACATCTAGACAGTAAACATCTAGACAGTAAACATCTAGACTGTAAACATCTAGACAGTAAACATCTAGACTGTAAATATCTAGACTGTAAACATCTACAGTAAACATCTAGACAGTAAACATCTAGACAGTAAACATCTACAGTAAACATCTAGACTTTAAATATCTAGACAGTAAACATCTAGACTGTAAACATCTAGATAGAAATCATCTAGACAGTAAACGTCTAGACAGTAAACATCTAGACTGTAAACGTCTACAGTAAACATCTAGACTGTAAACGTCTACAGTAGACATCTAGACAGTAAACATCTAGATAGAAATCATCTAGACAGTAAACGTCTAGACAGTAAACATCTAGACTGTAAACGTCTACAGTAAACATCTAGACTGTAAACGTCTACAGTAAACATCTAGACAGTAAACATCTAGACAGTAAACATCTACAGTAAACATCTAGACAGTAAACATCTAGACAGTAAACATCTACAGTAAACATCTAGACTGTAAACATCTAGACTGTAAACGTCTAGACAGTAAACATCTAGACTGTAAACGTCTACAGTAAACATCTAGACAGTAAACATCTAGACAGTAAACATCTAGACTGTAAACATCTAGACAGTAAACATCTAGACAGTAAACATCTAGATAGAAATCATCTAGACAGTAAACATCTAGACAGTAAACATCTAGATAGAAATCATCTAGACAGTAAACATCTAGACAGTAAACGTCTAGACAGTAAACATCTAGACAGTAAACATCTAGATAGAAATCATCTAGACAGTAAACATCTAGACAGTAAACGTCTAGACAGTAAACATCTAGACAGTAAACATCTAGACAGTAAACATCTAGATAGAAATCATCTAGACAGTAAACATCTAGACAGTAAACGTATAGACAGTAAACATCTAGATAGAAATCATCTAGACAGTAAACATCTAGATAGAAATCATCTAGACAGTAAACATCTAGACAGTAAACATCTAGACAATAAACATGTAGATAGAAATCATCTAGACAGTAAACATCTAGACAGTAAACATCTAGACTGTAAACATCTACAGTAAACATCTAGACAGTAAACATCTAGACTGTAAACATCTAGACTGTGAACGTCTAGACAGTAAACATCTAGACAGTAAACATCTAGACAGTAAACATCTAGACTGTAAACATCTACAGTAAACATCTAGACTGTAAACATCTAGACAGTAAACATCTAGACTGTAAACATCTAGACAGTAAACATGTAGACTGTAAACATCTAGACAGTAAACATCTAGACAGTAAACATCTAGACTGTAAACATCTAGACTGTAAACATCTAGACAGTAAACATCTAGACTGTAAACATCTATACTGTAAACATCTAGACTGTAAACATCTAAACTGTAAACATCTAGACTGTAAACATCTACAGTAAACATCTACACAGTAAACATCTAGACTGTAAACATCTAGACTGTAAACATCTAGACAGTAAACATCTAGACTGTAAACATCTAGACTGTAAACATCTAGAGAGTAAACATCTACAGTAAACATCTAGACAGTAAACATCTAGACTGTAAACATCTAGACAGTAAACATCTACGGTAAACATCTAGACTGTAAACATCTAGACAGTAAAAATCTATACTGTAAACATCTAGACTGTAAACATCTAGACTGTAAACATCTAGACTGTAAACATCTACAGTAAACATCTAGACTGTAAACATCTAGACAGTAAACATCTAGACTGTAAACGTCTAGACAGTGAACATCTACAGTAAACATCTAGACAGTAAACATCTACACAGTAAACATCTACAGTAAACATCTAGACTGTAAACATCTAGACAGTAAACATCTAGACTGTAAACATCTAGATAGAAATCATCTAGACAGTAAACATCTAGACTGTAAACATCTAGACAGTAAACATCTAGACTGTAAACGTCTATAGTAAACATCTAGACAGTAAACATCTAGATAGAAATCATCTAGACAGTAAACGTCTAGACAGTAAACATCTAGACTGTAAACGTCTACAGTAAACATCTAGACTGTAAACGTCTACAGTAGACATCTAGACAGTAAACATCTAGATAGAAATCATCTAGACAGTAAACGTCTAGACAGTAAACATCTAGACTGTAAACGTCTACAGTAAACATCTAGACTGTAAACGTCTACAGTAAACATCTAGACTGTAAACGTCTAGACAGTAAACATCTAGACTGTAAACGTCTACAGTAAACATCTAGACAGTAAACATCTAGACTGTAAACGTCTACAGTAAACATCTAGACAGTAAACATCTACAGTAAACATCTAGACAGTAAACATCTACACAGTAAACATTTAGATAGAAATCATCTAGACAGTAAACATCTAGACAGTAAACATCTAGACAGTGAACATCTAGATAGAAATCATATAGACAGTAAACGTCTAGACAGTAAACATCTAGATAGAAATCATATAGACAGTAAACATCTAGACAGTAAACGTCTAGACAGTAAACATCTAGATAGAAATCATCTAGACAGTAAACATCTAGACAGTAAACATCTAGACAGTAAACGTCTAGACAGTAAACATCTAGATAGAAATCATCTAGACAGTAAACATCTAGACAGTAAACATCTAGACAGTAAACGTCTAGACAGTAAACATCTAGACTGTAAACATCTAGACAGTAAACATCTAGACTGTAAACGTCTAGAGAGTAAACATATAGACTGTAAACATCTACAGTAAACATCTAGACAGTAAACATCTACAGTAAACATCTAGACAGTAAACATCTAGACAGTAAACATCTACAGTAAACATCTAGACTGTAAACATCTAGACTGTAAACGTCTAGACAGTAAACATCTAGACTGTAAACGTCTACAGTAAACATCTAGACAGTAAACATCTAGACAGTAAACATCTAGATAGAAATCATCTAGACAGTAAACATCTAGACAGTAAACGTCTAGACAGTAAACATCTAGACAGTAAACATCTAGATAGAAATCATCTAGACAGTAAACATCTAGACAGTAAACGTCTAGACAGTAAACATCTAGACAGTAAACATCTAGACAGTAAACATCTAGATAGAAATCATCTAGACAGTAAACATCTAGACAGTAAACGTCTAGACAGTAAACATCTAGATAGAAATCATCTAGACAGTAAACATCTAGATAGAAATCATCTAGACAGTAAACATCTAGACAGTAAACATCTAGACAATAAACATGTAGATAGAAATCATCTAGACAGTAAACATCTAGACAGTAAACATCTAGACTGTAAACATCTACAGTAAACATCTAGACAGTAAACATCTAGACTGTAAACATCTAGACTGTGAACGTCTAGACAGTAAACATCTAGACAGTAAACATCTAGACAGTAAACATCTAGACTGTAAACATCTACAGTAAACATCTAGACTGTAAACATCTAGACAGTAAACATCTAGACTGTAAACATCTAGACAGTAAACATGTAGACTGTAAACATCTAGACAGTAAACATCTAGACAGTAAACATCTAGACTGTAAACATCTAGACTGTAAACATCTAGACAGTAAACATCTAGACTGTAAACGTCTAGACAGTAAATATCTAGACTGTAAACATCTAGATAGAAATCATCTAGACAGTAAACGTCTAGACAGTAAACATCTATACTGTAAACATCTAGACTGTAAACATCTAAACTGTAAACATCTAGACTGTAAACATCTACAGTAAACATCTACACAGTAAACATCTAGACTGTAAACATCTAGACTGTAAACATCTAGACAGTAAACATCTAGACTGTAAACATCTAGAGAGTAAACATCTACAGTAAACATCTAGACAGTAAACATCTAGACTGTAAACATCTAGACAGTAAACATCTATACTGTAAACATCTAGACTGTAAACATCTAGACTGTAAACATCTAGACTGTAAACATCTACAGTAAACATCTAGACAGTAAACATCTAGACAGTAAACATCTAGACAGTGAACATCTAGATAGAAATCATATAGACAGTAAACGTCTAGACAGTAAACATCTAGATAGAAATCATATAGACAGTAAACATCTAGACAGTAAACGTCTAGACAGTAAACATCTAGATAGAAATCATCTAGACAGTAAACATCTAGACAGTAAACATCTAGACAGTAAACGTCTAGACAGTAAACATCTAGATAGAAATCATCTAGACAGTAAACATCTAGACAGTAAACATCTAGACAGTAAACGTCTAGACAGTAAACATCTAGACTGTAAACATCTAGACAGTAAACATCTAGACTGTAAACGTCTAGACAGTAAACATATAGACTGTAAACATCTACAGTAAACATCTAGACAGTAAACATCTACAGTAAACATCTAGACAGTAAACATCTAGACAGTAAACATCTACAGTAAACATCTAGACTGTAAACATCTAGACTGTAAACGTCTAGACAGTAAACATCTAGACTGTAAACGTCTACAGTAAACATCTAGACAGTAAACATCTAGACAGTAAACATCTAGATAGAAATCATCTAGACAGTAAACATCTAGACAGTAAACGTCTAGACAGTAAACATCTAGACAGTAAACATCTAGATAGAAATCATCTAGACAGTAAACATCTAGACAGTAAACGTCTAGACAGTAAACATCTAGACAGTAAACATCTAGACAGTAAACATCTAGATAGAAATCATCTAGACAGTAAACATCTAGACAGTAAACGTCTAGACAGTAAACATCTAGATAGAAATCATCTAGACAGTAAACATCTAGATAGAAATCATCTAGACAGTAAACATCTAGACAGTAAACATCTAGACAATAAACATGTAGATAGAAATCATCTAGACAGTAAACATCTAGACAGTAAACATCTAGACTGTAAACATCTACAGTAAACATCTAGACAGTAAACATCTAGACTGTAAACATCTAGACTGTGAACGTCTAGACAGTAAACATCTAGACAGTAAACATCTAGACAGTAAACATCTAGACTGTAAACATCTACAGTAAACATCTAGACTGTAAACATCTAGACAGTAAACATCTAGACTGTAAACATCTAGACAGTAAACATGTAGACTGTAAACATCTAGACAGTAAACATCTAGACAGTAAACATCTAGACTGTAAACATCTAGACTGTAAACATCTAGACAGTAAACATCTAGACTGTAAACGTCTAGACAGTAAATATCTAGACTGTAAACATCTAGATAGAAATCATCTAGACAGTAAACGTCTAGACAGTAAACATCTATACTGTAAACATCTAGACTGTAAACATCTAAACTGTAAACATCTAGACTGTAAACATCTACAGTAAACATCTACACAGTAAACATCTAGACTGTAAACATCTAGACTGTAAACATCTAGACAGTAAACATCTAGACTGTAAACATCTAGACTGTAAACATCTAGAGAGTAAACATCTACAGTAAACATCTAGACAGTAAACATCTAGACTGTAAACATCTAGACAGTAAACATCTATACTGTAAACATCTAGACTGTAAACATCTAGACTGTAAACATCTAGACTGTAAACATCTACAGTAAACATCTAGACTGTAAACATCTAGACAGTAAACATCTAGACTGTAAACGTCTAGACAGTGAACATCTACAGTAAACATCTAGACAGTAAACATCTACACAGTAAACATCTACAGTAAACATCTAGACTGTAAACATCTAGACAGTAAACATCTAGACTGTAAACATCTAGATAGAAATCATCTAGACAGTAAACATCTAGACTGTAAACGTCTAGACAGTAAATATCTAGACTGTAAACATCTAGATAGAAATCATCTAGACAGTAAACGTCTAGACAGTAAACATCTAGACTGTAAACATCTACAGTAAACATCTAGACTGTAAACGTCTATAGTAAACATCTAGACAGTAAACATCTAGATAGAAATCATCTAGACAGTAAACGTCTAGACAGTAAACATCTAGACTGTAAACGTCTACAGTAAACATCTAGACTGTAAACGTCTACAGTAGACATCTAGACAGTAAACATCTAGATAGAAATCATCTAGACAGTAAACGTCTAGACAGTAAACATCTAGACTGTAAACGTCTACAGTAAACATCTAGACTGTAAACGTCTACAGTAAACATCTAGACTGTAAACGTCTAGACAGTAAACATCTAGACTGTAAACGTCTACAGTAAACATCTAGACAGTAAACATCTAGACTGTAAACGTCTACAGTAAACATCTAGACAGTAAACATCTACAGTAAACATCTAGACAGTAAACATCTACACAGTAAACATTTAGATAGAAATCATCTAGACAGTAAACATCTAGACAGTGAACATCTAGATAGAAATCATATAGACAGTAAACGTCTAGACAGTAAACATCTAGATAGAAATCATATAGACAGTAAACATCTAGACAGTAAACGTCTAGACAGTAAACATCTAGATAGAAATCATCTAGACAGTAAACATCTAGACAGTAAACATCTAGACAGTAAACATCTAGACAGTAAACATCTAGACAGTAAACGTCTAGACAGTAAACATCTAGACTGTAAACATCTAGACAGTAAACATCTAGACTGTAAACGTCTAGACAGTAAACATATAGACTGTAAACATCTATACAGTAAACATCTAGATAGAAATCATCTAGACAGTAAACGTCTAGACAGTAAACATCTAGACGGTAAACGTCTACAGTAAACATCTAGACTGTAAACATCTAGACTGTAAACGTCTACAGTAAACATCTAGACAGTAAACATCTAGACTGTAAACGTCTACAGTAAACATCTAGACTGTAAACATCTAGACAATAAACATCTAGACTGTAAACATCTAGACAGTAAACATCTAGACAGTAAACATCTAGATAGAAATCATCTAGACAGTAAACGTCTAGACAGTAAACATCTAGACTGTAAACGTCTACAGTAAACATCTAGACTGTAAACATCTAGACTGTAAACGTCTACAGTAAACATCTAGACTGTAAACATCTAGACAGTAAACATCTAGACTGTAAACATCTAGACAGTAAACATCTAGACAATAAACATCTAGATAGAAATCATCTAGACAGTAAACATCTAGACTGTAAACATCTAGACAGTAAACATCTAGACTGTAAACATCTACAGTAAACGTCTACAGTAAACATCTAGACTGTAAACATCTAGACAGTAAACATCTAGACTGTAAACATCTAGACAGTAAACATCTAGACAATAAACATCTAGATAGAAATCATCTAGACAGTAAACATCTAGACTGTAAACATCTAGACAGTAAACATCTAGACTGTAAACATCTACAGTAAACATCTAGACAGTAAACATCTAGACTGTAAACATCTAGACTGTGAACGTCTAGACAGTAAACATCTACAGTAAACATCTAGACAGTAAACATCTACAGTAAACATCTAGACTGTAAACATCTAGACAGTAAACATCTAGACTGTAAACACCTAGACAGTAAACATGTAGACTGTAAACATCTAGATAGTAAACATCTAGACTGTAAACATCTACAGTAAACATCTAGACAGTAAACATCTAGACTGTAAACATCTAGACTGTGAACGTCTAGACAGTAAACATCTACAGTAAACATCTAGACAGTAAACATCTACAGTAAACATCTAGACTGTAAACATCTAGACAGTAAACATCTAGACTGTAAACATCTAGACAGTAAACATGTAGACTGTAAACATCTAGACAGTAAACATCTAGACTGTAAACATCTAGACTGTAAACATCTAGACAGTAAACATCTAGACAGTAAACATCTAGACTGTAAACATCTACAGTAAACATCTAGACAGTAAACATCTAGACTGTAAACATCTAGACAGTAAACATCTACAGTAAACATCTAGACAGTAAACATCTACAGTAAACATCTAGACTGTAAACATCTAGACAGTAAACATCTAGACTGTAAACGTCTAGACTGTAAACGTCTAGACAGTAAACATCTACAGTAAACATCTAGACAGTAAACATCTAGACAGTAAACATCTACAGTAAACATCTAGACTTTAAACATCTAGACAGTAAACATCTAGACTGTAAACATCTAGATAGAAATCGTCTAGACAGTAAACATCTAGACTGTAAACGTCTAGACAGTAAACATCTAGACTGTAAACATCTAAATAGAAATCATCTAGACAGTAAACGTCTAGACATTAAACATCTAGACTGTAAACGTCTACAGTAAACATCTAGACTGTAAACATCGAGACTGTAAACGTCTACAGTAAACATCTAGACTGTAAACGTCTATAGTAAACATCTAGACAGTAAACATCTAGACTGTAAACGTCTACAGTAAACATCTAGACTGTAAACGTCTACAGTAGACATCTAGACAGTAAACATCTAGATAGAAATCATCTAGACAGTAAACGTCTAGACAGTAAACATCTAGACTGTAAACGTATACAGTAAACATCTAGACTGTAAACGTCTACAGTAAACATCTAGACTGTAAACGTCTAGACAGTAAACATCTAGACTGTAAACGTCTACAGTAAACATCTAGACTGTAAACATCTAGACAGTAAACATCTAGACTTTAAACATCTAGACAGTAAACATCTACTGTAAACATCTAGACAGTAAACATCTAGACAGTAAACATCTAGACTGTAAACATCTACACAGTAAACATCTAGACTGTAATCATCTAGACTGTAAACGTCTAGACAGTAAACATCTAGACTGTAAACGTCTACAGTAAACATCTAGACAGTAAACATCTAGACAGTAAACAGCTAGACAGTAAACGTCTAGACAGTAAACATCTAGACAGTAAACATCTAGAAAGAAATCATCTAGACAGTAAACATCTAGACAGTAAACATCTAGACAGTAAACGTCTAGACAGTAAACATCTAGATAGAAATCATCTAGACAGTAAACATCTAGATAGAAATCATCTAGACAGTAAACATCTAGACAATAAACATCTAGATAGAAATCATCTAGACAGTAAACATCTAGACTGTAAACATCTAGACAGTAAACATCTAGACTGTAAACATCTACAGTAAACATCTAGACTGTAAACATCTAGACAGTAAACATCTAGACTGTAAACATCTAGACAGTAAACATGTAGACTGTAAACATCTAGACAGTAAACATCTAGACTGTAAACATCTAGACAGTAAACATCTAGATAGAAATCATCTAGACAGTAAACATCTAGACTGTAAACATCTAGACAGTAAACATCTAGACAGTGAACATCTAGATAGAAATCATATAGACAGTAAACATCTAGACAGTAAACATCTAGACAGTAAACGTCTAGATAGAAATCATCTAGACAGTAAACATCTAGACAGTAAACATCTAGACAGTAAACATCTAGACAGTAAACGTCTAGACAGTAAACATCTAGATAGAAATCAACTAGACAGTAAACATCTAGACAGTAAACATCTAGACTGTAAACATCTAGACTGTAAACGTCTACAGTAAACATCTAGACAGTAAACATCTAGACTGTAAACGTCTACAGTAAACATCTAGACTGTAAACATCTAGACAGTAAACATCTAGACTGTAAACATCTAGACAGTAAACATCTAGACAGTAAACATCTAGACTGTAAACATCTACAGTAAACATCTAGACAGTAAACATCTAGACTGTAAACATCTAGACTGTGAACGTCTAGACAGTAAACATCTACAGTAAACATCTAGACAGTAAACATCTAGACAGTAAACATCTAGACTGTAAACATCTAGACTGTAAACATCTAGACAGTAAACATGTAGACTGTAAACATCTAGACTGTAAACATCTAGACAGTAAACATCTAAACTGTAAACATCTAGACTGTAAACATCTACAGTAAACATCTAGACAGTAAACATCTAGACAGTAAACATCTACAGTAAACATCTAGACTAAACATCTACAGTAAACATCTAGACAGTAAACATCTAGACAGTAAACATCTACAGTAAACATCTAGACTTTAAACATCTAGACAGTAAACATCTAGACTGTAAACATCTAGATAGAAATCGTCTAGACAGTAAACATCTAGACTGTAAACATCTACAGTAAACATCTAGACTGTAAACATCTAGACAGTAAACATCTAGACTGTAAACGTCTAGACAGTGAACATCTACAGTAAACATCTAGACAGTAAACATCTACACAGTAAACATCTACAGTAAACATCTAGACTGTAAACATCTAGACAGTAAACATCTAGACTGTAAACATCTAGATAGAAATCATCTAGACAGTAAACATCTAGACTGTAAACGTCTAGACAGTAAATATCTAGACTGTAAACATCTAGATAGAAATCATCTAGACAGTAAACGTCTAGACAGTAAACATCTAGACTGTAAACATCTACAGTAAACATCTAGACTGTAAACGTCTATAGTAAACATCTAGACAGTAAACATCTAGATAGAAATCATCTAGACAGTAAACGTCTAGACAGTGAACATCTAGACTGTAAACGTCTACAGTAAACATCTAGACTGTAAACGTCTACAGTAGACATCTAGACAGTAAACATCTAGATAGAAATCATCTAGACAGTAAACGTCTAGACAGTAAACATCTAGACTGTAAACGTCTACAGTAAACATCTAGACTGTAAACGTCTACAGTAAACATCTAGACTGTAAACGTCTAGACAGTAAACATCTAGACTGTAAACGTCTACAGTAAACATCTAGACAGTAAACATCTAGACTGTAAACGTCTACAGTAAACATCTAGACAGTAAACATCTACAGTAAACATCTAGACAGTAAACATCTACACAGTAAACATTTAGATAGAAATCATCTAGACAGTAAACATCTAGACAGTGAACATCTAGATAGAAATCATATAGACAGTGAACGTCTAGACAGTAAACATCTAGATAGAAATCATATAGACAGTAAACATCTAGACAGTAAACGTCTAGACAGTAAACATCTAGATAGAAATCATCTAGACAGTAAACATCTAGACAGTAAACATCTAGACAGTAAACGTCTAGACAGTAAACATCTAGATAGAAATCATCTAGACAGTAAACATCTAGACAGTAAACGTCTAGACAGTAAACATCTAGACTGTAAACATCTACACAGTAAACATCTAGACTGTAAACGTCTAGACAGTAAACATATAGACTGTAAACATCTATACAGTAAACATCTAGATAGAAATCATCTAGACAGTAAACGTCTAGACAGTAAACATCTAGACGGTAAACGTCTACAGTAAACATCTAGACTGTAAACATCTAGACTGTAAACGTCTACAGTAAACATCTAGACAGTAAACATCTAGACTGTAAACGTCTACAGTAAACATCTAGACTGTAAACATCTAGACAATAAACATCTAGACTGTAAACATCTAGACAGTAAACATCTAGACAGTAAACATCTAGATAGAAATCATCTAGACAGTAAACGTCTAGACAGTAAACATCTAGACTGTAAACGTCTACAGTAAACATCTAGACTGTAAACATCTAGACTGTAAACGTCTACAGTAAACATCTAGACTGTAAACATCTAGACAGTAAACATCTAGACTGTAAACATCTAGACAGTAAACATCTAGACAATAAACATCTAGATAGAAATCATCTAGACAGTAAACATCTAGACTGTAAACATCTAGACAGTAAACATCTAGACTGTAAACATCTACAGTAAACATCTAGACAGTAAACATCTAGACTGTAAACATCTAGACTGTGAACGTCTAGACAGTAAACATCTACAGTAAACATCTAGACAGTAAACATCTACAGTAAACATCTAGACTGTAAACATCTAGACAGTAAACATCTAGACTGTAAACACCTAGACAGTAAACATGTAGACTGTAAACATCTAGACAGTAAACATCTAGACTGTAAACATCTACAGTAAACATCTAGACAGTAAACATCTAGACTGTAAACATCTAGACTGTGAACGTCTAGACAGTAAACATCTACAGTAAACATCTAGACAGTAAACATCTACAGTAAACATCTAGACTGTAAACATCTAGACAGTAAACATCTAGACTGTAAACATCTAGACAGTAAACATGTAGACTGTAAACATCTAGACTGTAAACATCTAGACTGTAAACATCTAGACAGTAAACATCTAGACAGTAAACATCTAGACTGTAAACATCTACAGTAAACATCTAGACAGTAAACATCTAGACTGTAAACATCTAGACAGTAAACATCTACAGTAAACATCTAGACAGTAAACATCTACAGTAAACATCTAGACTGTAAACATCTAGACAGTAAACATCTAGACTGTAAACGTCTAGACTGTAAACGTCTAGACTGTAAACGTCTAGACAGTAAACATCTACAGTAAACATCTAGACAGTAAACATCTAGACAGTAAACATCTACAGTAAACATCTAGACTTTAAACATCTAGACAGTAAACATCTAGACTGTAAACATCTAGATAGAAATCGTCTAGACAGTAAACATCTAGACTGTAAACGTCTAGACAGTAAACATCTAGACTGTAAACATCTAGATAGAAATCATCTAGACAGTAAACGTCTAGACATTAAACATCTAGACTGTAAACGTCTACAGTAAACATCTAGACTGTAAACATCCAGACTGTAAACGTCTACAGTAAACATCTAGACTGTAAACGTCTATAGTAAACATCTAGACAGTAAACATCTAGACTGTAAACGTCTACAGTAAACATCTAGACTGTAAACGTCTACAGTAGACATCTAGACAGTAAACATCTAGATAGAAATCATCTAGACAGTAAACGTCTAGACAGTAAACATCTAGACTGTAAACGTATACAGTAAACATCTAGACTGTAAACGTCTACAGTAAACATCTAGACTGTAAACGTCTAGACAGTAAACATCTAGACTGTAAACGTCTACAGTAAACATCTAGACTGTAAACATCTAGACAGTAAACATCTAGATTTTAAACATCTAGACAGTAAACATCTACTGTAAACATCTAGACAGTAAACATCTAGACAGTAAACATCTAGACTGTAAACATCTACACAGTAAACATCTAGACTGTAATCATCTAGACTGTAAACGTCTAGACAGTAAACATCTAGACTGTAAACGTCTACAGTAAACATCTAGACAGTAAACATCTAGACAGTAAACAGCTAGACAGTAAACGTCTAGACAGTAAACATCTAGACAGTAAACATCTAGAAAGAAATCATCTAGACAGTAAACATCTAGACAGTAAACATCTAGACAGTAAACGTCTAGACAGTAAACATCTAGATAGAAATCATCTAGACAGTAAACATCTAGATAGAAATCATCTAGACAGTAAACATCTAGACAATAAACATCTAGATAGAAATCATCTAGACAGTAAACATCTAGACTGTAAACATCTAGACAGTAAACATCTAGACTGTAAACATCTACAGTAAACATCTAGACAGTAAACATCTAGACTGTAAACATCTAGACTGTGAACGTCTAGACAGTAAACATCTACAGTAAACATCTAGACAGTAAACATCTACAGTAAACATCTAGACTGTAAACATCTAGACAGTAAACATCTAGACTGTAAACATCTAGACAGTAAACATGTAGACTGTAAACATCTAGACAGTAAACATCTAGACTGTAAACATCTAGACAGTAAACATCTAGATAGAAATCATCTAGACAGTAAACATCTAGACTGTAAACATCTAGACAGTAAACATCTAGACAGTGAACATCTAGATAGAAATCATATAGACAGTAAACATCTAGACAGTAAACATCTAGACAGTAAACGTCTAGATAGAAATCATCTAGACAGTAAACATCTAGACAGTAAACATCTAGACAGTAAACATCTAGACAGTAAACGTCTAGACAGTAAACATCTAGATAGAAATCAACTAGACAGTAAACATCTAGACAGTAAACATCTAGACTGTAAACATCTAGACTGTAAACGTCTACAGTAAACATCTAGACAGTAAACATCTAGACTGTAAACGTCTACAGTAAACATCTAGACTGTAAACATCTAGACAGTAAACATCTAGACTGTAAACATCTAGACAGTAAACATCTAGACAGTAAACATCTAGACTGTAAACATCTACAGTAAACATCTAGACAGTAAACATCTAGACTGTAAACATCTAGACTGTGAACGTCTAGACAGTAAACATCTACAGTAAACATCTAGACAGTAAACATCTAGACAGTAAACATCTAGACTGTAAACATCTAGACTGTAAACATCTAGACAGTAAACATGTAGACTGTAAACATCTAGACTGTAAACATCTAGACAGTAAACATCTAGACTGTAAACGTCTACAGTAAACATCTAGACAGTAAACATCTAGACAGTAAACAGCTAGACAGTAAACGTCTAGACAGTAAACATCTAGACAGTAAACATCTAGAAAGAAATCATCTAGACAGTAAACATCTAGACAGTAAACATCTAGACAGTAAACGTCTAGACAGTAAACATCTAGATAGAAATCATCTAGACAGTAAACATCTAGATAGAAATCATCTAGACAGTAAACATCTAGACAATAAACATCTAGATAGAAATCATCTAGACAGTAAACATCTAGACTGTAAACATCTAGACAGTAAACATCTAGACTGTAAACATCTACAGTAAACATCTAGACAGTAAACATCTAGACTGTAAACATCTAGACTGTGAACGTCTAGACAGTAAACATCTACAGTAAACATCTAGACAGTAAACATCTACAGTAAACATCTAGACTGTAAACATCTAGACAGTAAACATCTAGACTGTAAACATCTAGACAGTAAACATGTAGACTGTAAACATCTAGACAGTAAACATCTAGACTGTAAACATCTAGACAGTAAACATCTAGATAGAAATCATCTAGACAGTAAACATCTAGACTGTAAACATCTAGACAGTAAACATCTAGACAGTGAACATCTAGATAGAAATCATATAGACAGTAAACATCTAGACAGTAAACATCTAGACAGTAAACGTCTAGATAGAAATCATCTAGACAGTAAACATCTAGACAGTAAACATCTAGACAGTAAACATCTAGACAGTAAACGTCTAGACAGTAAACATCTAGATAGAAATCAACTAGACAGTAAACATCTAGACAGTAAACATCTAGACTGTAAACATCTAGACTGTAAACGTCTACAGTAAACATCTAGACAGTAAACATCTAGACTGTAAACGTCTACAGTAAACATCTAGACTGTAAACATCTAGACAGTAAACATCTAGACTGTAAACATCTAGACAGTAAACATCTAGACAGTAAACATCTAGACTGTAAACATCTACAGTAAACATCTAGACAGTAAACATCTAGACTGTAAACATCTAGACTGTGAACGTCTAGACAGTAAACATCTACAGTAAACATCTAGACAGTAAACATCTAGACAGTAAACATCTAGACTGTAAACATCTAGACTGTAAACATCTAGACAGTAAACATGTAGACTGTAAACATCTAGACTGTAAACATCTAGACAGTAAACATCTAAACTGTAAACATCTAGACTGTAAACATCTACAGTAAACATCTAGACAGTAAACATCTAGACAGTAAACATCTACAGTAAACATCTAGACTAAACATCTACAGTAAACATCTAGACAGTAAACATCTAGACAGTAAACATCTACAGTAAACATCTAGACTTTAAACATCTAGACAGTAAACATCTAGACTGTAAACATCTAGATAGAAATCGTCTAGACAGTAAACATCTAGACTGTAAACGTCTAGACAGTAAACATCTAGACTGTAAACATCTAGATAGAAATCATCTAGACAGTAAACGTCTAGACAGTAAACATCTAGACTGTAAACGTCTACAGTAAACATCTAGACTGTAAACATCTAGACTGTAAACGTCTACAGTAAACATCTAGACTGTAAACGTCTATAGTAAACATCTAGACAGTAAACATCTAGACTGTAAACGTCTACAGTAAACATCTAGACTGTAAACGTCTACAGTAGACATCTAGACAGTAAACATCTAGATAGAAATCATCTAGACAGTAAACGTCTAGACAGTAAACATCTAGACTGTAAACGTCTACAGTAAACATCTAGACTGTAAACGTCTAGACAGTAAACATCTAGACTGTAAACGTCTACAGTAAACATCTAGACAGTAAACATCTACAGTAAACATCTAGACTGTAAACATCTAGACTGTAAACATCTAGACAGTAAACATCTACACAGTAAACATCTAGACAGTAAACATCTACAGTAAACATCTAGACTGTAAACATCTAGACAGTAAACATCTAGACTGTAAACATCTAGACTGTAAACGTCTAGACAGTAAACATCTGGACTGTAAATGTCTACAGTAAACATCTAGACAGTAAACATCTAGACAGTAAACATCTAGACAGTAAACATCTAGATAGAAATCATCTAGACAGTAAACATCTAGACAGTAAACATCTAGATAGAAATCATCTAGACAGTAAACATCTAGACAGTAAACATCTAGAAAGTAAACGTCTAGACAGTAAACATCTAGACAGTAAACATCTAGATAGAAATCATCTAGACAGTAAACATCTAGACAGTAAACGTCTAGACAGTAAACATCTAGACAGTAAACATCTAGACAGTAAACGTCTAGACAGTATACATCTAGACAGTAAACATCTAGATAGAAATCATCTAGACAGTAAACATCTAGACAGTAAACATCTAGACAGTAAACGTCTAGACAGTAAACATCTAGATAGAAATCATCTAGACAGTAAACATCTAGATAGAAATCATCTAGACAGTAAACATCTAGACATTAAACATCTAGACAATAAACATCTAGATAGAAATCATCTAGACAGTAAACATCTAGACTGTAAACATCTAGACAGTAAACATCTAGACTGTAAACATCTACAGTAAACATCTAGACAGTGAACATCTAGACTGTAAACATCTGGACTGTGAACGTCTAGACAGTAAACATCTACAGTAAACATCTAGACAGTAAACATCTACAGTAAACATCTAGACTGTAAACATCTAGACAGTAAACATCTAGACTGTAAACATCTAGACAGTAAACATCTAGACTGTAAACATCTATACTGTAAACATCTAGACAGTAAACATCTAGACAGTAAACATCTAGACAATAAACATGTAGATAGAAATCATCTAGACAGTAAACATCTAGACAGTAAACATCTAGACTGTAAACATCTACAGTAAACATCTAGACAGTAAACATCTAGACTGTAAACATCTAGACTGTGAACGTCTAGACAGTAAACATCTAGACAGTAAACATCTAGACTGTAAACATCTACAGTAAACATCTAGACTGTAAACATCTAGACAGTAAACATCTAGACTGTAAACATCTAGACAGTAAACATGTAGACTGTAAACATCTAGACAGTAAACATCTAGACAGTAAACATCTAGACTGTAAACATCTAGACTGTAAACATCTAGACAGTAAACATCTAGACTGTAAACATCTATACTGTAAACATCTAGACTGTAAACATCTAAACTGTAAACATCTAGACTGTAAACATCTACAGTAAACATATACACAGTAAACATCTAGACTGTAAACATCTAGACTGTAAACATCTAGACAGTAAACATCTAGACTGTAAACATCTAGACTGTAAACATCTAGAGAGTAAACATCTACAGTAAACATCTAGACAGTAAACATCTAGACTGTAAACATCTAGACAGTAAACATCTATACTGTAAACATCTAGACTGTAAACATCTAGACTGTAAACATCTAGACAGTAAACATCTAGACTGTAAACGTCTAGACAGTGAACATCTACAGTAAACATCTAGACAGTAAACATCTACACAGTAAACATCTACAGTAAACATCTAGACTGTAAACATCTAGACAGTAAACATCTAGACTGTAAACATCTAGATAGAAATCATCTAGACAGTAAACATCTAGACTGTAAACGTCTAGACAGTAAATATCTAGACTGTAAACATCTAGATAGAAATCATCTAGACAGTAAACGTCTAGACAGTAAACATCTAGACTGTAAACATCTACAGTAAACATCTAGACTGTAAACGTCTATAGTAAACATCTAGACAGTAAACATCTAGATAGAAATCATCTAGACAGTAAACGTCTAGACAGTAAACATCTAGACTGTAAACGTCTACAGTAAACATCTAGACTGTAAACGTCTACAGTAGACATCTAGACAGTAAACATCTAGATAGAAATCATCTAGACAGTAAACGTCTAGACAGTAAACATCTAGACTGTAAACGTCTACAGTAAACATCTAGACTGTAAACGTCTACAGTAAACATCTAGACTGTAAACGTCTAGACAGTAAACATCTAGACTGTAAACGTCTACAGTAAACATCTAGACAGTAAACATCTAGACTGTAAACGTCTACAGTAAACATCTAGACAGTAAACGTCTAGACAGTAAACATCTAGACTGTAAACGTCTACAGTAAACATCTAGACAGTAAACATCTAGACTGTAAACGTCTACAGTAAACATCTAGACAGTAAACATCTACAGTAAACATCTAGACAGTAAACATCTACACAGTAAACATTTAGATAGAAATCATCTAGACAGTAAACATCTAGACAGTGAACATCTAGATAGAAATCATATAGACAGTAAACATCTAGACAGTAAACATCTAGACAGTAAACGTCTAGATAGAAATCATCTAGACAGTAAACATCTAGACAGTAAACATCTAGACAGTAAACATCTAGACAGTAAACGTCTAGACAGTAAACATCTAGATAGAAATCAACTAGACAGTAAACATCTAGACAGTAAACATCTAGACTGTAAACATCTAGACTGTAAACGTCTACAGTAAACATCTAGACAGTAAACATCTAGACTGTAAACGTCTACAGTAAACATCTAGACTGTAAACATCTAGACAGTAAACATCTAGACTGTAAACATCTAGACAGTAAACATCTAGACAGTAAACATCTAGACTGTAAACATCTACAGTAAACATCTAGACAGTAAACATCTAGACTGTAAACATCTAGACTGTGAACGTCTAGACAGTAAACATCTACAGTAAACATCTAGACAGTAAACATCTAGACAGTAAACATCTAGACTGTAAACATCTAGACAGTAAACATGTAGACTGTAAACATCTAGACTGTAAACATCTAGACAGTAAACATCTAAACTGTAAACATCTAGACTGTAAACATCTACAGTAAACATCTAGACAGTAAACATCTAGACAGTAAACATCTACAGTAAACATCTAGACTAAACATCTACAGTAAACATCTAGACAGTAAACATCTAGACAGTAAACATCTACAGTAAACATCTAGACTTTAAACATCTAGACAGTAAACATCTAGACTGTAAACATCTAGATAGAAATCGTCTAGACAGTAAACATCTAGACTGTAAACGTCTAGACAGTAAACATCTAGACTGTAAACATCTAGATAGAAATCATCTAGACAGTAAACGTCTAGACAGTAAACATCTAGACTGTAAACGTCTACAGTAAACATCTAGACTGTAAACATCTAGACTGTAAACGTCTACAGTAAACATCTAGACTGTAAACGTCTATAGTAAACATCTAGACAGTAAACATCTAGACTGTAAACGTCTACAGTAAACATCTAGACTGTAAACGTCTACAGTAGACATCTAGACAGTAAACATCTAGATAGAAATCATCTAGACAGTAAACGTCTAGACAGTAAACATCTAGACTGTAAACGTCTACAGTAAACATCTAGACTGTAAACGTCTAGACAGTAAACATCTAGACTGTAAACGTCTACAGTAAACATCTAGACAGTAAACATCTACAGTAAACATCTAGACTGTAAACATCTAGACTGTAAACATCTAGACAGTAAACATCTACACAGTAAACATCTAGACAGTAAACATCTACAGTAAACATCTAGACTGTAAACATCTAGACAGTAAACATCTAGACTGTAAACATCTAGACTGTAAACGTCTAGACAGTAAACATCTGGACTGTAAATGTCTACAGTAAACATCTAGACAGTAAACATCTAGACAGTAAACATGTAGACAGTAAACATCTAGATAGAAATCATCTAGACAGTAAACATCTAGACAGTAAACATCTAGATAGAAATCATCTAGACAGTAAACATCTAGACAGTAAACATCTAGAAAGTAAACGTCTAGACAGTAAACATCTAGACAGTAAACATCTAGATAGAAATCATCTAGACAGTAAACATCTAGACAGTAAACGTCTAGACAGTAAACATCTAGACAGTAAACATCTAGACAGTAAACGTCTAGACAGTAAACATCTAGACAGTAAACATCTAGATAGAAATCATCTAGACAGTAAACATCTAGACAGTAAACATCTAGACAGTAAACGTCTAGACAGTAAACATCTAGATAGAAATCATCTAGACAGTAAACATCTAGATAGAAATCATCTAGACAGTAAACATCTAGACATTAAACATCTAGACAATAAACATCTAGATAGAAATCATCTAGACAGTAAACATCTAGACTGTAAACATCTAGACAGTAAACATCTAGACTGTAAACATCTACAGTAAACATCTAGACAGTGAACATCTAGACTGTAAACATCTGGACTGTGAACGTCTAGACAGTAAACATCTACAGTAAACATCTAGACAGTAAACATCTACAGTAAACATCTAGACTGTAAACATCTAGACAGTAAACATCTAGACTGTAAACATCTAGACAGTAAACATCTAGACTGTAAACATCTATACTGTAAACATCTAGACAGTAAACATCTAGACAGTAAACATCTAGACAATAAACATGTAGATAGAAATCATCTAGACAGTAAACATCTAGACAGTAAACATCTAGACTGTAAACATCTACAGTAAACATCTAGACAGTAAACATGTAGACTGTAAACATCTAGACTGTAAACATCTAGACAGTAAACATCTAAACTGTAAACATCTAGACTGTAAACATCTACAGTAAACATCTAGACAGTAAACATCTAGACAGTAAACATCTACAGTAAACATCTAGACTAAACATCTACAGTAAACATCTAGACAGTAAACATCTAGACAGTAAACATCTACAGTAAACATCTAGACTTTAAACATCTAGACAGTAAACATCTAGACTGTAAACATCTAGATAGAAATCGTCTAGACAGTAAACATCTAGACTGTAAACGTCTAGACAGTAAACATCTAGACTGTAAACATCTAGATAGAAATCATCTAGACAGTAAACGTCTAGACAGTAAACATCTAGACTGTAAACGTCTACAGTAAACATCTAGACTGTAAACATCTAGACTGTAAACGTCTACAGTAAACATCTAGACTGTAAACGTCTATAGTAAACATCTAGACAGTAAACATCTAGACTGTAAACGTCTACAGTAAACATCTAGACTGTAAACGTCTACAGTAGACATCTAGACAGTAAACATCTAGATAGAAATCATCTAGACAGTAAACGTCTAGACAGTAAACATCTAGACTGTAAACGTCTACAGTAAACATCTAGACTGTAAACGTCTAGACAGTAAACATCTAGACTGTAAACGTCTACAGTAAACATCTAGACAGTAAACATCTACAGTAAACATCTAGACTGTAAACATCTAGACTGTAAACATCTAGACAGTAAACATCTACACAGTAAACATCTAGACAGTAAACATCTACAGTAAACATCTAGACTGTAAACATCTAGACAGTAAACATCTAGACTGTAAACATCTAGACTGTAAACGTCTAGACAGTAAACATCTGGACTGTAAATGTCTACAGTAAACATCTAGACAGTAAACATCTAGACAGTAAACATGTAGACAGTAAACATCTAGATAGAAATCATCTAGACAGTAAACATCTAGACAGTAAACATCTAGATAGAAATCATCTAGACAGTAAACATCTAGACAGTAAACATCTAGAAAGTAAACGTCTAGACAGTAAACATCTAGACAGTAAACATCTAGATAGAAATCATCTAGACAGTAAACATCTAGACAGTAAACGTCTAGACAGTAAACATCTAGACAGTAAACATCTAGACAGTAAACGTCTAGACAGTAAACATCTAGACAGTAAACATCTAGATAGAAATCATCTAGACAGTAAACATCTAGACAGTAAACATCTAGACAGTAAACGTCTAGACAGTAAACATCTAGATAGAAATCATCTAGACAGTAAACATCTAGATAGAAATCATCTAGACAGTAAACATCTAGACATTAAACATCTAGACAATAAACATCTAGATAGAAATCATCTAGACAGTAAACATCTAGACTGTAAACATCTAGACAGTAAACATCTAGACTGTAAACATCTACAGTAAACATCTAGACAGTGAACATCTAGACTGTAAACATCTGGACTGTGAACGTCTAGACAGTAAACATCTACAGTAAACATCTAGACAGTAAACATCTACAGTAAACATCTAGACTGTAAACATCTAGACAGTAAACATCTAGACTGTAAACATCTAGACAGTAAACATCTAGACTGTAAACATCTATACTGTAAACATCTAGACAGTAAACATCTAGACAGTAAACATCTAGACAATAAACATGTAGATAGAAATCATCTAGACAGTAAACATCTAGACAGTAAACATCTAGACTGTAAACATCTACAGTAAACATCTAGACAGTAAACATGTAGACTGTAAACATCTAGACTGTAAACATCTAGACAGTAAACATCTAAACTGTAAACATCTAGACTGTAAACATCTACAGTAAACATCTAGACAGTAAACATCTAGACAGTAAACATCTACAGTAAACATCTAGACTAAACATCTACAGTAAACATCTAGACAGTAAACATCTAGACAGTAAACATCTACAGTAAACATCTAGACTTTAAACATCTAGACAGTAAACATCTAGACTGTAAACATCTAGATAGAAATCGTCTAGACAGTAAACATCTAGACTGTAAACGTCTAGACAGTAAACATCTAGACTGTAAACATCTAGATAGAAATCATCTAGACAGTAAACGTCTAGACAGTAAACATCTAGACTGTAAACGTCTACAGTAAACATCTAGACTGTAAACATCTAGACTGTAAACGTCTACAGTAAACATCTAGACTGTAAACGTCTATAGTAAACATCTAGACAGTAAACATCTAGACTGTAAACGTCTACAGTAAACATCTAGACTGTAAACGTCTACAGTAGACATCTAGACAGTAAACATCTAGATAGAAATCATCTAGACAGTAAACGTCTAGACAGTAAACATCTAGACTGTAAACGTCTACAGTAAACATCTAGACTGTAAACGTCTAGACAGTAAACATCTAGACTGTAAACGTCTACAGTAAACATCTAGACAGTAAACATCTACAGTAAACATCTAGACTGTAAACATCTAGACTGTAAACATCTAGACAGTAAACATCTACACAGTAAACATCTAGACAGTAAACATCTACAGTAAACATCTAGACTGTAAACATCTAGACAGTAAACATCTAGACTGTAAACATCTAGACTGTAAACGTCTAGACAGTAAACATCTGGACTGTAAATGTCTACAGTAAACATCTAGACAGTAAACATCTAGACAGTAAACATGTAGACAGTAAACATCTAGATAGAAATCATCTAGACAGTAAACATCTAGACAGTAAACATCTAGATAGAAATCATCTAGACAGTAAACATCTAGACAGTAAACATCTAGAAAGTAAACGTCTAGACAGTAAACATCTAGACAGTAAACATCTAGATAGAAATCATCTAGACAGTAAACATCTAGACAGTAAACGTCTAGACAGTAAACATCTAGACAGTAAACATCTAGACAGTAAACATCTAGACAGTAAACATCTAGATAGAAATCATCTAGACAGTAAACATCTAGACAGTAAACATCTAGACAGTAAACGTCTAGACAGTAAACATCTAGATAGAAATCATCTAGACAGTAAACATCTAGATAGAAATCATCTAGACAGTAAACATCTAGACATTAAACATCTAGACAATAAACATCTAGATAGAAATCATCTAGACAGTAAACATCTAGACTGTAAACATCTAGACAGTAAACATCTAGACTGTAAACATCTACAGTAAACATCTAGACAGTGAACATCTAGACTGTAAACATCTGGACTGTGAACGTCTAGACAGTAAACATCTACAGTAAACATCTAGACAGTAAACATCTACAGTAAACATCTAGACTGTAAACATCTAGACAGTAAACATCTAGACTGTAAACATCTAGACAGTAAACATCTAGACTGTAAACATCTATACTGTAAACATCTAGACAGTAAACATCTAGACAGTAAACATCTAGACAATAAACATGTAGATAGAAATCATCTAGACAGTAAACATCTAGACAGTAAACATCTAGACTGTAAACATCTACAGTAAACATCTAGACAGTAAACATCTAGACAGTAAACATCTAGACTGTGAACGTCTAGACAGTAAACATCTAGACAGTAAACATCTAGACTGTAAACATCTACAGTAAACATCTAGACTGTAAACATCTAGACAGTAAACATCTAGACTGTAAACATCTAGACAGTAAACATGTAGACTGTAAACATCTAGACAGTAAACATCTAGACAGTAAACATCTAGACTGTAAACATCTAGACTGTAAACATCTAGACAGTAAACATCTAGACTGTAAACATCTATACTGTAAACATCTAGACTGTAAACATCTAAACTGTAAACATCTAGACTGTAAACATCTACAGTAAACATATACACAGTAAACATCTAGACTGTAAACATCTAGACTGTAAACATCTAGACAGTAAACATCTAGACTGTAAACATCTAGACTGTAAACATCTAGAGAGTAAACATCTACAGTAAACATCTAGACAGTAAACATCTAGACTGTAAACATCTAGACAGTAAACATCTATACTGTAAACATCTAGACTGTAAACATCTAGACTGTAAACATCTAGACTGTAAACATCTAGACAGTAAACATCTAGACTGTAAACGTCTAGACAGTGAACATCTACAGTAAACATCTAGACAGTAAACATCTACACAGTAAACATCTACAGTAAACATCTAGACTGTAAACATCTAGACAGTAAACATCTAGACTGTAAACATCTAGATAGAAATCATCTAGACAGTAAACATCTAGACTGTAAACGTCTAGACAGTAAATATCTAGACTGTAAACATCTAGATAGAAATCATCTAGACAGTAAACGTCTAGACAGTAAACATCTAGACTGTAAACATCTACAGTAAACATCTAGACTGTAAACGTCTATAGTAAACATCTAGACAGTAAACATCTAGATAGAAATCATCTAGACAGTAAACGTCTAGACAGTAAACATCTAGACTGTAAACGTCTACAGTAAACATCTAGACTGTAAACGTCTACAGTAGACATCTAGACAGTAAACATCTAGATAGAAATCATCTAGACAGTAAACGTCTAGACAGTAAACATCTAGACTGTAAACGTCTACAGTAAACATCTAGACTGTAAACGTCTAGACAGTAAACATCTAGACTGTAAACGTCTACAGTAAACATCTAGACAGTAAACATCTAGACTGTAAACGTCTACAGTAAACATCTAGACAGTAAACGTCTAGACAGTAAACATCTAGACTGTAAACGTCTACAGTAAACATCTAGACAGTAAACATCTAGACTGTAAACGTCTAAAGTAAACATCTAGACAGTAAACATCTACAGTAAACATCTAGACAGTAAACATCTACACAGTAAACATTTAGATAGAAATCATCTAGACAGTAAACATCTAGACAGTGAACATCTAGATAGAAATCATATAGACAGTAAACGTCTAGACAGTAAACATCTAGATAGAAATCATATAGACAGTAAACATCTAGACAGTAAACGTCTAGACAGTAAACATCTAGATAGAAATCATCTAGACAGTAAACATCTAGACAGTAAACATCTAGACAGTAAACGTCTAGACAGTAAACATCTAGATAGAAATCATCTAGACAGTAAACATCTAGACAGTAAACATCTAGACAGTAAACGTCTAGACAGTAAACATCTAGACTGTAAACATCTAGACAGTAAACATCTAGACTGTAAACGTCTAGACAGTAAACATATAGACTGTAAACATCTATACAGTAAACATCTAGATAGAAATCATCTAGACAGTAAACGTCTAGACAGTAAACATCTAGACGGTAAACGTCTACAGTAAACATCTAGACTGTAAACATCTAGACTGTAAACGTCTACAGTAAACATCTAGACAGTAAACATCTAGACTGTAAACGTCTACAGTAAACATCTAGACTGTAAACATCTAGACAATAAACATCTAGACTGTAAACATCTAGACAGTAAACATCTAGACAGTAAACATCTAGATAGAAATCATCTAGACAGTAAACGTCTAGACAGTAAACATCTAGACTGTAAACGTCTACAGTAAACATCTAGACTGTAAACGTCTAGACAGTAAACATCTAGACTGTAAACGTCTACAGTAAACATCTAGACAGTAAACATCTAGACTGTAAACGTCTACAGTAAACATCTAGACAGTAAACGTCTAGACAGTAAACATCTAGACTGTAAACGTCTACAGTAAACATCTAGACAGTAAACATCTAGACTGTAAACGTCTACAGTAAACATCTAGACAGTAAACATCTACAGTAAACATCTAGACAGTAAACATCTACACAGTAAACATTTAGATAGAAATCATCTAGACAGTAAACATCTAGACAGTGAACATCTAGATAGAAATCATATAGACAGTAAACGTCTAGACAGTAAACATCTAGATAGAAATCATATAGACAGTAAACATCTAGACAGTAAACGTCTAGACAGTAAACATCTAGATAGAAATCATCTAGACAGTAAACATCTAGACAGTAAACATCTAGACAGTAAACGTCTAGACAGTAAACATCTAGATAGAAATCATCTAGACAGTAAACATCTAGACAGTAAACATCTAGACAGTAAACGTCTAGACAGTAAACATCTAGACTGTAAACATCTAGACAGTAAACATCTAGACTGTAAACGTCTAGACAGTAAACATATAGACTGTAAACATCTATACAGTAAACATCTAGATAGAAATCATCTAGACAGTAAACGTCTAGACAGTAAACATCTAGACGGTAAACGTCTACAGTAAACATCTAGACTGTAAACATCTAGACTGTAAACGTCTACAGTAAACATCTAGACAGTAAACATCTAGACTGTAAACGTCTACAGTAAACATCTAGACTGTAAACATCTAGACAATAAACATCTAGACTGTAAACATCTAGACAGTAAACATCTAGACAGTAAACATCTAGATAGAAATCATCTAGACAGTAAACGTCTAGACAGTAAACATCTAGACTGTAAACGTCTACAGTAAACATCTAGACTGTAAACATCTAGACTGTAAACGTCTACAGTAAACATCTAGACTGTAAACATCTAGACAGTAAACATCTAGACTGTAAACATCTAGACAGTAAACATCTAGACAATAAACATCTAGATAGAAATCATCTAGACAGTAAACATCTAGACTGTAAACATCTAGACAGTAAACATCTAGACTGTAAACATCTACAGTAAACATCTAGACAGTAAACATCTAGACTGTAAACATCTAGACTGTGAACGTCTAGACAGTAAACATCTACAGTAAACATCTAGACAGTAAACATCTACAGTAAACATCTAGACTGTAAACATCTAGACAGTAAACATCTAGACTGTAAACACCTAGACAGTAAACATGTAGACTGTAAACATCTAGACAGTAAACATCTAGACTGTAAACATCTACAGTAAACATCTAGACAGTAAACATCTAGACTGTAAACATCTAGACTGTGAACGTCTAGACAGTAAACATCTACAGTAAACATCTAGACAGTAAACATCTACAGTAAACATCTAGACTGTAAACATCTAGACAGTAAACATCTAGACTGTAAACATCTAGACAGTAAACATGTAGACTGTAAACATCTAGACAGTAAACATCTAGACTGTAAACATCTAGACTGTAAACATCTAGACAGTAAACATCTAGACTGTAAACATCTACAGTAAACATCTAGACAGTAAACATCTAGACTGTAAACATCTAGACAGTAAACATCTACAGTAAACATCTAGACAGTAAACATCTACAGTAAACATCTAGACTGTAAACATCTAGACAGTAAACATCTAGACTGTAAACGTCTAGACTGTAAACGTCTAGACTGTAAACGTCTAGACAGTAAACATCTACAGTAAACATCTAGACAGTAAACATCTAGACAGTAAACATCTACAGTAAACATCTAGACTTTAAACATCTAGACAGTAAACATCTAGACTGTAAACATCTAGATAGAAATCGTCTAGACAGTAAACATCTAGACTGTAAACGTCTAGACAGTAAACATCTAGACTGTAAACATCTAGATAGAAATCATCTAGACAGTAAACGTCTAGACATTAAACATCTAGACTGTAAACGTCTACAGTAAACATCTAGACTGTAAACATCGAGACTGTAAACGTCTACAGTAAACATCTAGACTGTAAACGTCTATAGTAAACATCTAGACAGTAAACATCTAGACTGTAAACATCGAGACTGTAAACGTCTACAGTAAACATCTAGACTGTAAACGTCTATAGTAAACATCTAGACAGTAAACATCTAGACTGTAAACGTCTACAGTAAACATCTAGACTGTAAACGTCTACAGTAGACATCTAGACAGTAAACATCTAGATAGAAATCATCTAGACAGTAAACGTCTAGACAGTAAACATCTAGACTGTAAACGTCTACAGTAAACATCTAGACTGTAAACGTCTACAGTAAACATCTAGACTGTAAACGTCTAGACAGTAAACATCTAGACTGTAAACGTCTACAGTAAACATCTAGACTGTAAACATCTAGACAGTAAACATCTAGACTTTAAACATCTAGACAGTAAACATCTACAGTAAACATCTAGACAGTAAACATCTAGACAGTAAACATCTAGACTGTAAACATCTACACAGTAAACATCTAGACTGTAATCATCTAGACTGTAAACGTCTAGACAGTAAACATCTAGACTGTAAACGTCTACAGTAAACATCTAGACAGTAAACATCTAGACAGTAAACAGCTAGACAGTAAACGTCTAGACAGTAAACATCTAGACAGTAAACATCTAGATAGAAATCATCTAGACAGTAAACATCTAGACAGTAAACATCTAGACAGTAAACGTCTAGACAGTAAACATCTAGATAGAAATCATCTAGACAGTAAACATCTAGATAGAAATCATCTAGACAGTAAACATCTAGACAATAAACATCTAGATAGAAATCATCTAGACAGTAAACATCTAGACTGTAAACATCTAGACAGTAAACATCTAGACTGTAAACATCTACAGTAAACATCTAGACAGTAAACATCTAGACTGTAAACATCTAGACTGTGAACGTCTAGACAGTAAACATCTACAGTAAACATCTAGACAGTAAACATCTACAGTAAACATCTAGACTGTAAACATCTAGACAGTAAACATCTAGACTGTAAACATCTAGACAGTAAACATGTAGACTGTAAACATCTAGACAGTAAACATCTAGACTGTAAACATCTAGACAGTAAACATCTAGATAGAAATCATCTAGACAGTAAACATCTAGACTGTAAACATCTAGACAGTAAACATCTAGACAGTGAACATCTAGATAGAAATCATATAGACAGTAAACATCTAGACAGTAAACATCTAGACAGTAAACGTCTAGATAGAAATCATCTAGACAGTAAACATCTAGACAGTAAACATCTAGACAGTAAACGTCTAGACAGTAAACGTCTAGACAGTAAACATCTAGATAGAAATCAACTAGACAGTAAACATCTAGACAGTAAACATCTAGACTGTAAACATCTAGACTGTAAACGTCTACAGTAAACATCTAGACAGTAAACATCTAGACTGTAAACGTCTACAGTAAACATCTAGACTGTAAACATCTAGACAGTAAACATCTAGACTGTAAACATCTAGACAGTAAACATCTAGACAGTAAACATCTAGACTGTAAACATCTACAGTAAACATCTAGACAGTAAACATCTAGACTGTAAACATCTAGACTGTGAACGTCTAGACAGTAAACATCTACAGTAAACATCTAGACAGTAAACATCTAGACAGTAAACATCTAGACTGTAAACATCTAGACTGTAAACATCTAGACAGTAAACATGTAGACTGTAAACATCTAGACTGTAAACATCTAGACAGTAAACATCTAAACTGTAAACATCTAGACTGTAAACATCTACAGTAAACATCTAGACAGTAAACATCTAGACAGTAAACATCTACAGTAAACATCTAGACTAAACATCTACAGTAAACATCTAGACAGTAAACATCTAGACAGTAAACATCTACAGTAAACATCTAGACTTTAAACATCTAGACAGTAAACATCTAGACTGTAAACATCTAGATAGAAATCGTCTAGACAGTAAACATCTAGACTGTAAACGTCTAGACAGTAAACATCTAGACTGTAAACATCTAGATAGAAATCATCTAGACAGTAAACGTCTAGACAGTAAACATCTAGACTGTAAACGTCTACAGTAAACATCTAGACTGTAAACATCTAGACTGTAAACGTCTACAGTAAACATCTAGACTGTAAACGTCTATAGTAAACATCTAGACAGTAAACATCTAGACTGTAAACGTCTACAGTAAACATCTAGACTGTAAACGTCTACAGTAGACATCTAGACAGTAAACATCTAGATAGAAATCATCTAGACAGTAAACGTCTAGACAGTAAACATCTAGACTGTAAACGTCTACAGTAAACATCTAGACTGTAAACGTCTAGACAGTAAACATCTAGACTGTAAACGTCTAGACAGTAAACATCTAGACTGTAAACGTCTACAGTAAACATCTAGACAGTAAACATCTACAGTAAACATCTGGACTGTAAACATCTAGACTGTAAACATCTAGACAGTAAACATCTACACAGTAAACATCTAGACAGTAAACATCTACAGTAAACATCTAGACTGTAAACATCTAGACAGTAAACATCTAGACTGTAAACATCTAGACTGTAAACGTCTAGACAGTAAACATCTGGACTGTAAATGTCTACAGTAAACATCTAGACAGTAAACATCTAGACTGTAAACATCTAGACAGTAAACATCTAGACAGTAAACATCTAGATAGAAATCATCTAGACAGTAAACATCTAGACAGTAAACATCTAGATAGAAATCATCTAGACAGTAAACATCTAGACAGTAAACATCTAGAAAGTAAACGTCTAGACAGTAAACATCTAGACAGTAAACATCTAGATAGAAATCATCTAGACAGTAAACATCTAGACAGTAAACGTCTAGACAGTAAACATCTAGACAGTAAACATCTAGACAGTAAACGTCTAGACAGTAAACATCTAGACAGTAAACATCTAGATAGAAATCATCTAGACAGTAAACATCTAGACAGTAAACATCTAGACAGTAAACGTCTAGACAGTAAACATCTAGATAGAAATCATCTAGACAGTAAACATCTAGATAGAAATCATCTAGACAGTAAACATCTAGACATTAAACATCTAGACAATAAACATCTAGATAGAAATCATCTAGACAGTAAACATCTAGACTGTAAACATCTAGACAGTAAACATCTAGACTGTAAACATCTACAGTAAACATCTAGACAGTGAACATCTAGACTGTAAACATCTGGACTGTGAACGTCTAGACAGTAAACATCTACAGTAAACATCTAGACAGTAAACATCTACAGTAAACATCTAGACTGTAAACATCTAGACAGTAAACATCTAGACTGTAAACATCTAGACTGTAAACATCTAGACAGTAAACATCTAGACTGTAAACATCTATACTGTAAACATCTAGACTGTAAACATCTAAACTGTAAACATCTAGACTGTAAACATCTACAGTAAACATCTAGACAGTAAACATCTAGACTGTAAACATCTAGAGAGTAAACATCTAGACAGTAAACATCTAGACAGTAAACATCTAGACAGTAAACATCTACAGTAAACATCTAGACTGTAAACATCTAGACAGTAAACATCTATACTGTAAACATCTAGACTGTAAACATCTACAGTAAACATCTAGACTGTAAACATCTAGACAGTAAACGTCTAGACAGTAAACATCTACAGTAAACATCTAGACAGTAAACATCTACACAGTAAACATCTACAGTAAACATCTAGACTGTAAACATCTAGACAGTAAACATCTAGACTGTAAACATCTAGATAGAAATCATCTAGACAGTAAACATCTAGACTGTAAACGTCTAGACAGTAAACATCTAGACTGTAAACATCTAGATAGAAATCATCTAGACAGTAAACGTCTAGACAGTAAACATCTAGACTGTAAACGTCTACAGTAAACATCTAGACTGTAAACGTCTATAGTAAACATCTAGAAAGTAAACATCTAGATAGAAATCATCTAGACAGTAAACGTCTAGACAGTAAACATCTAGACTGTAAACGTCTACAGTAAAAATCTAGACTGTAAACGTCTACAGTAGACATCTAGACAGTAAACATCTAGATAGAAATTATCTAGACAGTAAACGTCTAGACAGTAAACATCTAGACTGTAAACGTCTACAGTAAACATCTAGACTGTAAACGTCTAGACAGTAAACATCTAGACTGTAAACGTCTACAGTAAACATCTAGACAGTAAACATCTAGACTGTAAACGTCTACAGTAAACATCTAGACAGTAAACATCTAGACAGTAAAAATCTAGACTGTAAACGTCTAGATAGTAAACATCCAGACAGTAAACATCTAGACAGTAAACATCCAGACTGTAAACATCTACAGTAAACATCTAGACAGTAAACATCTAGACTGTAAACGTCTAGACAGTAAACATCTACAGTAAACATCTAGACAGTAAACATCTACAGTAAACATCTAGACTGTAAACATCTAGACAGTAAACATCTAGACTGTAAACATCTAGACAGTAAACATGTAGACTGTAAACATCTAGACAGTAAACATCTAGACAGTAAACATCTAGACAGTAAACATCTAGACTGTAAACATCTACAGTAAACATCTAGACAGTAAACATCTAGACTGTAAACATCTAGACAGTAAACATCTAGACAGTAAACATCTACAGTAAACATCTAGACTGTAAACATCTAGACAGTAAACATCTATACTGTAAACATCTAGACTGTAAACATCTAGACTGTAAACATCTACAGTAAACATCTAGACTGTAAACATCTAGACAGTAAACATCTAGACTGTAAACGTCTAGACAGTAAACATCTACAGTAAACATCTAGACAGTAAACATCTACACAGTAAACATCTACAGTAAACATCTAGACTGTAAACATCTAGACAGTAAACATCTAGACTGTAAACATCTAGATAGAAATCGTCTAGACAGTAAACATCTAGACTGTAAACGTCTAGACAGTAAACATCTAGACTGTAAACATCTAGATAGAAATCATCTAGACAGTAAACGTCTAGACAGTAAACATCTAGACTGTAAACGTCTACAGTAAACATCTAGACTGTAAACGTCTATAGTAAACATCTAGACAGTAAACATCTAGATAGAAATCATCTAGACAGTAAACATCTAGACAGTAAACATCTAGATAGAAATCATATAGACAGTAAACATCTAGACAGTAAACGTCTAGACAGTAAAAATCTAGACAGTAAACATCTAGACAGTAAACATCTAGATAGAAATCATATAGACAGTAAACATCTAGACAGTAAACGTCTAGACAGTAAACGTCTAGACAGTAAACATCTAGACAGTAAACATCTAGACAGAAATCATATAGACAGTAAACATCTAGACAGTAAACATCTAGACTGTAAACATCTAGATAGAAATCATCTAGACAGTAAACATCTAGACTGTAAACGTCTACAGTAAACATCTAGACTGTAAACGTCTACAGTAGACATCTAGACAGTAAACATCTAGATAGAAATTATCTAGACAGTAAACGTCTAGACAGTAAACATCTAGACTGTAAACGTCTACAGTAAACATCTAGACTGTAAACGTCTAGACAGTAAACATCTAGACTGTAAACGTCTACAGTAAACATATAGACAGTAAACATCTAGACAGTAAAAATCTAGACTGTAAACGTCTAGATAGTAAACATCTAGACAGTAAACATCTAGACAGTAAACATCTAGACTGTAAACATCTACAGTAAACATCTAGACAGTAAACATCTAGACTGTAAACGTCTAGACAGTAAACATCTACAGTAAACATCTAGACAGTAAAGATCTACAGTAAACATCTAGACTGTAAACATCTAGAAAGTAAACATCTAGACTGTAAACATCTAGACTGTAAACGTCTACAGTAAACATCTAGACTGTAAACATCTAGACAGTAAACATCTACAGTAAACATCTAGACTGTAAACGTCTAGACAGTAAATATCTAGACAGTAAACATCTAGACTGTAAACATCTAGACAGTAAACATCTAGACAGTGAACATCTAGACAGAAATCATCTAGACAGTAAACATCTAGACAGTAAACATCTAGATAGAAATCATCTAGACAGTAAACATCTAGACAGTAAACATCTAGACAGTAAACATCTAGACAGTAAACATCTAGATAGAAATCATCTAGACAGTAAACATCTAGATAGAAATCATCTAGACAGTAAACATCTAAACAGTAAACATCTAGACTGTAAACATCTAGACAGTAAACGTCTAGACAGTAAACATGTAGACAGTAAACATCTAGATAGAAATCATCTAGACAGTAAACATCTAGACAGTAAACATCTAGACAGTAAACGTATAGACAGTAAACATCTAGATGGAAATCATCTAGACAGTAAACATCTAGATAGAAATCATCTAGACAGTAAACATCTAGACAGTAAACATCTAGATAGAAATCATCTAGACAGTAAACATCTAGACTGTAAACGTCTAGACAGTAAACGTCTAGACAGTAAACATCTAGACAGTAAACATCTAGATAGAAATCATCTAGACAGTAAACATCTAGACAGTAAACATCTAGACAGTAAACGTCTAGACAGTAAACGTCTAGACAGTAAACATCTAGACAGTGAACATCTAGATAGAAATCATATAGACAGTAAACATCTAGACAGTAAACATCTAGATAGAAATCATCTAGACAGTAAACATCTAGACAGTAAACGTCTAGACAGTAAACGTCTAGATAGAAATCATCTAGACAGTAAACATCTAGACAGTAAACGTCTAGACAGTAAACGTCTAGACAGTAAACATCTAGATAGAAATCATATAGACAGTAAACATCTAGACAGTAAACATCTAGACAGTAAACATCTAGACAGTAAACATCTAGATAGAAATCATCTAGACAGTAAACATCTAGACAGTAAAAGTCTAGACAGTAAACGTCTAGACAGTAAACATCTAGACAGTAAACATCTAGATAGAAATCATATAGACAGTAAACATCTAGACAGTAAACGTCTAGACAGTGAACATCTAGACAGTAAACGTCTAGACAGTAAACATCTAGACAGTAAACATCTAGATAGAAATCATCTAGACAGTAAACATCTAGACAGTAAACATCTAGACTGTAAACATCTAGACAGTAAACATCTAGACAGTAAACATCTACAGTAAACATCTAGACTGTAAACATCTAGACAGTAAACATCTATACTGTAAACATCTAGACTGTAAACATCTAGACTGTAAACATCTACAGTAAACATCTAGACTGTAAACATCTAGACAGTAAACATCTAGACTGTAAACGTCTAGACAGTAAACATCTACAGTAAACATCTAGACAGTAAACATCTACACAGTAAACATCTACAGTAAACATCTAGACTGTAAACATCTAGACAGTAAACATCTAGACTGTAAACATCTAGATAGAAATCGTCTAGACAGTAAACATCTAGACTGTAAACGTCTAGACAGTAAACATCTAGACTGTAAACATCTAGATAGAAATCATCTAGACAGTAAACGTCTAGACAGTAAACATCTAGACTGTAAACGTCTACAGTAAACATCTAGACTGTAAACGTCTATAGTAAACATCTAGACAGTAAACATCTAGATAGAAATCATCTAGACAGTAAACATCTAGACAGTAAACATCTAGATAGAAATCATATAGACAGTAAACATCTAGACAGTAAACGTCTAGACAGTAAAAATCTAGACAGTAAACATCTAGACAGTAAACATCTAGATAGAAATCATATAGACAGTAAACGTCTAGACAGTAAACGTCTAGACAGTAAACATCTAGACAGTAAACATCTAGACAGAAATCATATAGACAGTAAACATCTAGACAGTAAACATCTAGACTGTAAACATCTAGATAGAAATCATCTAGACAGTAAACATCTAGACTGTAAACGTCTACAGTAAACATCTAGACTGTAAACGTCTACAGTAGACATCTAGACAGTAAACATCTAGATAGAAATTATCTAGACAGTAAACGTCTAGACAGTAAACATCTAGACTGTAAACGTCTACAGTAAACATCTAGACTGTAAACGTCTAGACAGTAAACATCTAGACTGTAAACGTCTACAGTAAACATATAGACAGTAAACATCTAGACAGTAAAAATCTAGACTGTAAACGTCTAGATAGTAAACATCTAGACAGTAAACATCTAGACAGTAAACATCTAGACTGTAAACATCTACAGTAAACATCTAGACAGTAAACATCTAGACTGTAAACGTCTAGACAGTAAACATCTACAGTAAACATCTAGACAGTAAAGATCTACAGTAAACATCTAGACTGTAAACATCTAGAAAGTAAACATCTAGACTGTAAACATCTAGACTGTAAACGTCTACAGTAAACATCTAGACTGTAAACATCTAGACAGTAAACATCTACAGTAAACATCTAGACTGTAAACGTCTAGACAGTAAATATCTAGACAGTAAACATCTAGACTGTAAACATCTAGACAGTAAACATCTAGACAGTGAACATCTAGACAGAAATCATCTAGACAGTAAACATCTAGACAGTAAACATCTAGATAGAAATCATCTAGACAGTAAACATCTAGACAGTAAACATCTAGACAGTAAACATCTAGACAGTAAACATCTAGATAGAAATCATCTAGACAGTAAACATCTAGATAGAAATCATCTAGACAGTAAACATCTAAACAGTAAACATCTAGACTGTAAACATCTAGACAGTAAACGTCTAGACAGTAAACATGTAGACAGTAAACATCTAGATAGAAATCATCTAGACAGTAAACATCTAGACAGTAAACATCTAGACAGTAAACGTATAGACAGTAAACATCTAGATGGAAATCATCTAGACAGTAAACATCTAGATAGAAATCATCTAGACAGTAAACATCTAGACAGTAAACATCTAGATAGAAATCATCTAGACAGTAAACATCTAGACTGTAAACGTCTAGACAGTAAACGTCTAGACAGTAAACATCTAGACAGTAAACATCTAGATAGAAATCATCTAGACAGTAAACATCTAGACAGTAAACATCTAGACAGTAAACGTCTAGACAGTAAACGTCTAGACAGTAAACATCTAGACAGTGAACATCTAGATAGAAATCATATAGACAGTAAACATCTAGACAGTAAACATCTAGATAGAAATCATCTAGACAGTAAACATCTAGACAGTAAACGTCTAGACAGTAAACGTCTAGATAGAAATCATCTAGACAGTAAACATCTAGACAGTAAACGTCTAGACAGTAAACGTCTAGACAGTAAACATCTAGATAGAAATCATATAGACAGTAAACATCTAGACAGTAAACATCTAGACAGTAAACATCTAGACAGTAAACATCTAGATAGAAATCATCTAGACAGTAAACATCTAGACAGTAAACGTCTAGACAGTAAACGTCTAGACAGTAAACATCTAGACAGTAAACATCTAGATAGAAATCATATAGACAGTAAACATCTAGACAGTAAACGTCTAGACAGTGAACATCTAGACAGTAAACGTCTAGACAGTAAACATCTAGACAGTAAACATCTAGATAGAAATCATCTAGACAGTAAACATCTAGACAGTAAACATCTAGACAGTAAACGTCTAGACAGTAAACATCTAGACAGTAAACATCTAGATAGAAATCATCTAGACAGTAAACATCTAGACAGTAAACGTCTAGACAGTAAACATCTAGACAGTAAACATCTAGACAGTAAACGTCTAGACAGTAAACATCTAGACAGTAAACATCTAGATAGAAATCATCTAGACAGTAAACATCTAGACAGTAAACATCTAGACAGTAAACGTCTAGACAGTAAACATCTAGATAGAAATCATCTAGACAGTAAACATCTAGATAGAAATCATCTAGACAGTAAACATCTAGACAGTAAACATCTAGACAATAAACATCTAGATAGAAATCATCTAGACAGTAAACATCTAGACTGTAAACATTTAGACAATAAACATCTAGATAGAAATCATCTAGACAGTAAACATCTAGACTGTAAACATCTAGACAGTAAACATCTAGATAGAAATCGTCTAGACAGTAAACATCTAGACAGTAAACATCTAGATAGAAATCATCTAGACAGTAAACATCTAGACAGTAAACATCTAGACAGTAAACATCTAGATAGAAATCATCTAGACAGTAAACATCTAGACAGTAAACGTCTAGACAGTAAACATCTAGACAGTAAACATCTAGACAGTAAACATCTAGATAGAAATCATCTAGACAGTAAACATCTAGACAGTAAACGTCTAGACAGTAAACATCTAGACAGTAAACATCTAGACAGTAAACATCTAGATAGAAATCATCTAGACAGTAAACATATAGACAGTAAACATCTAGACAGTAAACGTCTAGACAGTAAACATCTAGACAGTAAACATCTAGATAGAAATCATCTAGACAGTAAACATCTAGACAGTAAACGTCTAGACAGTAAACATCTAGACAGTAAACGTCTAGACAGTAAACATCTAGACAGTAAACATCTAGATAGAAATCATCTAGACAGTAAACATCTGGATAGAAATCATCTAGACAGTAAACATCTAGACAGTAAACATCTAGATAGAAATCATCTAGACAGTAAACATCTAGACAGTAAACATCTAGACAGAAATCATATAGACAGTAAACATCTAGACAGTAAACATCTAGACAGTTAACATCTAGATAGAAATCATCTAGACAGTAAACATCTAGACAGTAATCATCTAGACAGTAATCATCTAGACAGTAAACATCTAGACAGTAAACGTCTAGACAGTAAACATCTAGACAGTAAACATCTAGATAGAAATCATCTAGACAGTAAACATCTAGACAGTAAACATCTAGATAGAAATCATCTAGACAGTAAACATCTAGACAGTAAACGTCTAGACAGTAAACGTCTAGACAGTAAACATCTAGACAGTAAACATCTAGATAGAAATCATCTAGACAGTAAACATCTAGACAGTAAACATCTAGACAGTAAACATCTAGATAGAAATCATCTAGACAGTAAACATCTAGACAGTAAACATCTAGATAGAAATCATCTAGACAGTAAACATCTAGACAGTAAACGTCTAGACAGTAAACATCTAGACAGTAAACATCTAGATAGAAATCATCTAGACAGTAAACATCTAGACAGTAAACGTCTAGACAGTAAACATCTAGACAGTAAACATCTAGACAGTAAACGTCTAGACAGTAAACATCTAGATAGAAATCATCTAGACAGTAAACATCTAGACAGTAAACATCTAGACAGTAAACGTCTAGACAGTAAACATCTAGACAGTAAACATCTAGATAGAAATCATCTAGACAGTAAACATCTAGACAGTAAACATCTAGACAGTAAACGTCTAGACAGTAAACATCTAGACAGTAAACATCTAGACAGTAAACATCTAGATAGAAATCATCTAGACAGTAAACATCTAGACAGTAAACGTCTAGACAGTAAACATCTAGACAGTAAACGTCTAGACAGTAAACATCTAGACAGTAAACATCTAGATAGAAATCATCTAGACAGTAAACATCTAGACAGTAAACATCTAGACAGTAAACGTCTAGACAGTAAACATCTAGACTGTAAACATCTAGACTGTAAACATCTAGACAGTAAACATCTAGACAGTAAACATCTAGATAGAAATCATATAGACAGTAAACATCTAGACAGTAAACGTCTAGACAGTAAACATCTAGACAGTAAACGTCTAGACAGTAAACATCTAGATAGAAATCATCTAGACAGTAAACATCTAGACAGTAAACGTCTAGACAGTAAACATCTAGACAGTAAACATCTAGACAGTAAACATCTAGATAGAAATCATATAGACAGTAAACGTCTAGACAGTAAACATCTAGACTGTAAACGTCTAGACAGTAAAAATCTAGACAGTAAACATCTAGACAGTAAACATCTAGATAGAAATCATATAGACAGTAAACGTCTAGACAGTAAACATCTAGACTGTAAACGTCTAGACAGTAAAAATCTAGACAGTAAACATCTAGACAGTAAACATCTAGATAGAAATCATATAGACAGTAAAAATCTAGACAGTAAACATCTAGACAGTAAACATCTAGACAGTAAACATCTAGATAGAAATCATATAGACAGTAAACATCTAGACAGTAAACGTCTAGACAGTAAAAATCTAGACAGTAAACGTCTAGACAGTAAACATCTAGACAGTAAACGTCTATACAGTAAACATCTAGACAGTAAACATCTACACAGTAAACATCTACAGTAAACATCTAGACTGTAAACATCTAGACAGTAAACATCTAGACTGTAAACATCTAGATAGAAATCATCTAGACAGTAAACATCTAGACTGTAAACGTCTAGACAGTAAACATCTAGACTGTAAACATCTAGATAGAAATCATCTAGACAGTAAACGTCTAGACAGTAAACATCTAGACTGTAAACGTCTACAGTAAACATCTAGACTGTAAACGTCTATAGTAAACATCTAGACAGTAAACATCTAGATAGAAATCATCTAGACAGTAAACATCTAGACAGTAAACATCTAGATAGAAATCATATAGACAGTAAACATCTAGACAGTAAACGTCTAGACAGTAAAAATCTAGACAGTAAACATCTAGACAGTAAACATCTAGATAGAAATCATATAGACAGTAAACATCTAGACAGTAAACGTCTAGACAGTAAACGTCTAGACAGTAAACATCTAGACAGTAAACATCTAGACAGAAATCATATAGACAGTAAACATCTAGACAGTAAACATCTAGACTGTAAACATCTAGATAGAAATCATCTAGACAGTAAACATCTAGACTGTAAACGTCTACAGTAAACATCTAGACTGTAAACGTCTACAGTAGACATCTAGACAGTAAACATCTAGATAGAAATTATCTAGACAGTAAACGTCTAGACAGTAAACATCTAGACTGTAAACGTCTACAGTAAACATCTAGACTGTAAACGTCTAGACAGTAAACATCTAGACTGTAAACGTCTACAGTAAACATATAGACAGTAAACATCTAGACAGTAAAAATCTAGACTGTAAACGTCTAGATAGTAAACATCTAGACAGTAAACATCTAGACAGTAAACATCTAGACTGTAAACATCTACAGTAAACATCTAGACAGTAAACATCTAGACTGTAAACGTCTAGACAGTAAACATCTACAGTAAACATCTAGACAGTAAAGATCTACAGTAAACATCTAGACTGTAAACATCTAGAAAGTAAACATCTAGACTGTAAACATCTAGACTGTAAACGTCTACAGTAAACATCTAGACTGTAAACATCTAGACAGTAAACATCTACAGTAAACATCTAGACTGTAAACGTCTAGACAGTAAATATCTAGACAGTAAACATCTAGACTGTAAACATCTAGACAGTAAACATCTAGACAGTGAACATCTAGACAGAAATCATCTAGACAGTAAACATCTAGACAGTAAACATCTAGATAGAAATCATCTAGACAGTAAACATCTAGACAGTAAACATCTAGACAGTAAACATCTAGACAGTAAACATCTAGATAGAAATCATCTAGACAGTAAACATCTAGATAGAAATCATCTAGACAGTAAACATCTAAACAGTAAACATCTAGACTGTAAACATCTAGACAGTAAACGTCTAGACAGTAAACATGTAGACAGTAAACATCTAGATAGAAATCATCTAGACAGTAAACATCTAGACAGTAAACATCTAGACAGTAAACGTATAGACAGTAAACATCTAGATGGAAATCATCTAGACAGTAAACATCTAGATAGAAATCATCTAGACAGTAAACATCTAGACAGTAAACATCTAGATAGAAATCATCTAGACAGTAAACATCTAGACTGTAAACGTCTAGACAGTAAACGTCTAGACAGTAAACATCTAGACAGTAAACATCTAGATAGAAATCATCTAGACAGTAAACATCTAGACAGTAAACATCTAGACAGTAAACGTCTAGACAGTAAACGTCTAGACAGTAAACATCTAGACAGTGAACATCTAGATAGAAATCATATAGACAGTAAACATCTAGACAGTAAACATCTAGATAGAAATCATCTAGACAGTAAACATCTAGACAGTAAACGTCTAGACAGTAAACGTCTAGATAGAAATCATCTAGACAGTAAACATCTAGACAGTAAACGTCTAGACAGTAAACGTCTAGACAGTAAACATCTAGATAGAAATCATATAGACAGTAAACATCTAGACAGTAAACATCTAGACAGTAAACATCTAGACAGTAAACATCTAGATAGAAATCATCTAGACAGTAAACATCTAGACAGTAAACGTCTAGACAGTAAACGTCTAGACAGTAAACATCTAGACAGTAAACATCTAGATAGAAATCATATAGACAGTAAACATCTAGACAGTAAACGTCTAGACAGTGAACATCTAGACAGTAAACGTCTAGACAGTAAACATCTAGACAGTAAACATCTAGATAGAAATCATCTAGACAGTAAACATCTAGACAGTAAACATCTAGACAGTAAACGTCTAGACAGTAAACATCTAGACAGTAAACATCTAGATAGAAATCATCTAGACAGTAAACATCTAGACAGTAAACGTCTAGACAGTAAACATCTAGACAGTAAACATCTAGACAGTAAACGTCTAGACAGTAAACATCTAGACAGTAAACATCTAGATAGAAATCATCTAGACAGTAAACATCTAGACAGTAAACATCTAGACAGTAAACGTCTAGACAGTAAACATCTAGATAGAAATCATCTAGACAGTAAACATCTAGATAGAAATCATCTAGACAGTAAACATCTAGACAGTAAACATCTAGACAATAAACATCTAGATAGAAATCATCTAGACAGTAAACATCTAGACTGTAAACATTTAGACAATAAACATCTAGATAGAAATCATCTAGACAGTAAACATCTAGACTGTAAACATCTAGACAGTAAACATCTAGATAGAAATCGTCTAGACAGTAAACATCTAGACAGTAAACATCTAGATAGAAATCATCTAGACAGTAAACATCTAGACAGTAAACATCTAGACAGTAAACATCTAGATAGAAATCATCTAGACAGTAAACATCTAGACAGTAAACGTCTAGACAGTAAACATCTAGACAGTAAACATCTAGATAGAAATCATCTAGACAGTAAACATCTAGACAGTAAACGTCTAGACAGTAAACATCTAGACAGTAAACATCTAGACAGTAAACATCTAGATAGAAATCATCTAGACAGTAAACATATAGACAGTAAACATCTAGACAGTAAACGTCTAGACAGTAAACATCTAGACAGTAAACATCTAGATAGAAATCATCTAGACAGTAAACATCTAGACAGTAAACGTCTAGACAGTAAACATCTAGACAGTAAACGTCTAGACAGTAAACATCTAGACAGTAAACATCTAGATAGAAATCATCTAGACAGTAAACATCTGGATAGAAATCATCTAGACAGTAAACATCTAGACAGTAAACATCTAGATAGAAATCATCTAGACAGTAAACATCTAGACAGTAAACATCTAGACAGAAATCATATAGACAGTAAACATCTAGACAGTAAACATCTAGACAGTTAACATCTAGATAGAAATCATCTAGACAGTAAACATCTAGACAGTAATCATCTAGACAGTAATCATCTAGACAGTAAACATCTAGACAGTAAACGTCTAGACAGTAAACATCTAGACAGTAAACATCTAGATAGAAATCATCTAGACAGTAAACATCTAGACAGTAAACATCTAGATAGAAATCATCTAGACAGTAAACATCTAGACAGTAAACGTCTAGACAGTAAACGTCTAGACAGTAAACATCTAGACAGTAAACATCTAGATAGAAATCATCTAGACAGTAAACATCTAGACAGTAAACATCTAGACAGTAAACATCTAGATAGAAATCATCTAGACAGTAAACATCTAGACAGTAAACATCTAGATAGAAATCATCTAGACAGTAAACATCTAGACAGTAAACGTCTAGACAGTAAACATCTAGACAGTAAACATCTAGATAGAAATCATCTAGACAGTAAACATCTAGACAGTAAACGTCTAGACAGTAAACATCTAGACAGTAAACATCTAGACAGTAAACGTCTAGACAGTAAACATCTAGATAGAAATCATCTAGACAGTAAACATCTAGACAGTAAACATCTAGACAGTAAACGTCTAGACAGTAAACATCTAGACAGTAAACATCTAGATAGAAATCATCTAGACAGTAAACATCTAGACAGTAAACATCTAGACAGTAAACGTCTAGACAGTAAACATCTAGACAGTAAACATCTAGACAGTAAACATCTAGATAGAAATCATCTAGACAGTAAACATCTAGACAGTAAACGTCTAGACAGTAAACATCTAGACAGTAAACGTCTAGACAGTAAACATCTAGACAGTAAACATCTAGATAGAAATCATCTAGACAGTAAACATCTAGACAGTAAACATCTAGACAGTAAACGTCTAGACAGTAAACATCTAGACTGTAAACATCTAGACTGTAAACATCTAGACAGTAAACATCTAGACAGTAAACATCTAGATAGAAATCATATAGACAGTAAACATCTAGACAGTAAACGTCTAGACAGTAAACATCTAGACAGTAAACGTCTAGACAGTAAACATCTAGATAGAAATCATCTAGACAGTAAACATCTAGACAGTAAACGTCTAGACAGTAAACATCTAGACAGTAAACATCTAGACAGTAAACATCTAGATAGAAATCATATAGACAGTAAACGTCTAGACAGTAAACATCTAGACTGTAAACGTCTAGACAGTAAAAATCTAGACAGTAAACATCTAGACAGTAAACATCTAGATAGAAATCATATAGACAGTAAACGTCTAGACAGTAAACATCTAGACTGTAAACGTCTAGACAGTAAAAATCTAGACAGTAAACATCTAGACAGTAAACATCTAGATAGAAATCATATAGACAGTAAAAATCTAGACAGTAAACATCTAGACAGTAAACATCTAGACAGTAAACATCTAGATAGAAATCATATAGACAGTAAACATCTAGACAGTAAACGTCTAGACAGTAAAAATCTAGACAGTAAACGTCTAGACAGTAAACATCTAGACAGTAAACATCTAGATAGAAATCATATAGACAGTAAACATCTAGACAGTAAACATCTAGACAGTAAACATCTAGATAGAAATCATATAGACAGTAAACATCTAGACAGTAAACATCTAGACAGTAAACATCTAGATAGAAATCATCTAGACAGTAAACGTCTAGACAGTAAACGTCTAGACAGTAAACATCTAGACAGTAAACATCTAGACAGTAAACGTCTAGACAGTAAACGTCTAGACAGTAAACATCTAGATAGAAATCATATAGACAGTAAACATCTAGATAGAAATCATCTAGACAGTAAACGTCTAGACAGTAAACATCTAGACAGTAAACATCTAGATAGAAATCATCTAGACAGTAAACGTCTAGACAGTAAACATCTAGACAGTAAACGTCTAGACAGTAAACATCTAGACAGTAAACGTCTAGACAGTAAACATCTAGACAGTAAACATCTAGATAGAAATCATCTAGACAGTAAACGTCTAGACAGTAAACATCTAGACAGTAAACGTCTAGACAGTAAACATCTAGACAGTAAACGTCTAGACAGTAAACATCTAGACAGTAAACGTCTAGACAGTAAACATCTAGACAGTAAACGTCTAGACAGTAAACATCTAGACAGTAAACATCTAGATAGAAATCATCTAGACAGTAAACGTCTAGACAGTAAACATCTAGACAGTAAACATCTAGACAGTAAACATCTAGACAGTAAACGTCTAGACAGTAAACGTCTAGACAGTAAACATCTTAAATCCTACTTAATTTTATCTGGAAAAATAGGACTCACCACTTACAATATTTTAATAAATTCTTATGAAATTGGGCTTAACTTTCCTAGACTTTTAACAATACCTTTAAGATAAATTGGGAATTAATTACTAATCCTACATTAATTTGGAACGCCATCCCTCTCTACTTTTATCTAAATTAGGTGGGCATCATTTTTTTTGGTTTGTAACTTTAATATTGAAAAACTCCCAAAAAAAAGATCTGCTTTTCCCAAACAAGTCTTTTTAGCATGGAGCCTCATCTATAAGCACAATCACAGTCCCCATAAATCTCCCGTTTGGAATAACAGGGATGTTTTTATCTAAACATAAAAGTATCTTTCTGGTTTAACAAAGGGATTGTATTTGATGAGAAAGGCCAGCTCCTCTCATACGAAGATTTCCTGTGTAAATTTGACATCCCTGTTTCACCGGGGGGCCATGCGCAGGTATGTGGTGGGATCCCTTCTGGTGCCCAAGCTGAAACCACGCATTCACTTCCAGCCATGATGTCTCCACTGGCAGAATGTTTCTCCTCTCCTCCCTCAAACAACAATAGAAGTAGAAAATCCTTATTTTAAAATAACTCTTGAACATTACCGCATGTTCTTCCTTATTGGAATAATTATGATGGAAAAGGGCCCGGCTTTTACTAAACCAATTTTTAATTACAAATAAAATGAAAGAGGTTTCTTCACAGAATTTATCCTGCAAAAAACTTTATAAAATGTAGATTTCAGAAAGACAGAGACAAAGTGTAGTTTTTGTGACGCTACCCAGAAACCACCATTTATCTTGGACCTGCCCTGAAGTTGAACAGTTTGGGATAAATGTCTGTTTATTTCTTGTCACATGATTTGAACTTTAAATTATACAGGAGGAATGTCTTGTTTGGGCTCCCAGAGAATGACAAAAGGTTTAATAATCCTAAAAGGTAGATTATTAATCTTATTCTCATTATGGCAAGATTTTATATTCATCAAAGTAAATTTGCTGGCCTAAAACCCTGATTTAATGTATTCCAGTGTGAACTTAGTCAATATATTTGCTCCATCAAACATTCTTCGAACAAAAAGCTACTAAAACTGTAACTGCTTGGAACACTTTTCAGCTACAATCTCCATTGTTTCCTTTATTTGATAGAAGGAAATGCTATGTTGTGTTTAACACCCCCTGGTAATTTTTTCCCCCCATTATAGTATCATTATCTGTGTTATTTAGTTTTGTATTGTGTCTATCAATGGCCTGAATCAGGATCACTTTGTAAACACCAACTTGTCAGACAATGGATTGAGTAGTTTGTGCTTGTTTGGTTGAATAAAGGTTGGGAAAAAGGACATAAAGCCAGGTTCAGTCCAACAGCTGGACCTGGATTTCATGCTCTTGGCTCACAAGTTGACGTTAGCTTCTCATTTAGAAGATTTATATTTTTAGAGAACTCTTGGTGTAAATTTCCTTTCTGTTCAGCGTCATCTCGCAGCGTCCATTATGTGCTTTTATTTTGACTTAGAAGCTGCAGAACTTCCGGTTCCAGTCTTCAGTTCCTGAACCAATCAGAGACGTCCTCCAGGTGTCGCGTGCACCTGCACGCCGCCGTGTCGTCCCGTGGAGGACAGACTGTCATTCTGCTGCTCATCTTCTAGTTTCTGTTGTTTGTTTTGGAGGTTTTTGTTGACATGTTTGTAGTTTTTAGGACATTTTGTTGTGTTTTTGTCTTCTAACAAACTTAAAGAGACGATTTCAGCTCCCTCCGGGAATCACGGCGGATGGTCCTGAAAGGTCATTTTTTCTGCTCTCTGAGGTCATTTCACAGTAACTTATGTCCCGGCAGCGCGTCCTGCTTCGTCCTCTCTCTAGAAAAGTCCGGAGGATTTTTCCAGGCATTTATTGGTATTATATCAGTTTTTGCTTTATTTTGTCCCACACAAAGAATCAGAAATTTGTTGACATGATAAATAAAACCCGTGGTTTTGTGTGATGTTATCTGGATTTGGTCGTCGTCTCCATCCAGTCCTGAAGAAGTAAATAAATGTAAATGAATTAAACGACATAAGGAGAAATGTAATCTGCGTTTCTATGAAACAGAAATGATCCTCTGCAGGTCACATGACTCGGCAGCTTCCTAAGATCTGTTTTCCTACAGAAAAATAAAACAGTCATGTCTGGAAAAACACATTCAATGGGAATTTCTTGCTGTTGGACACCAGGAGGCGCCGTTCTCTGTCAAGGTGAACAGACTGAAGGACTGTGGTTCATGCTGGAATCCTATTGGCTGTTTTTTCACTCTGATGTCATCCTACATCACCTGGCCGGATGGAAGGAGGCCAGGTTCTCCCAGAACCTCCTCAGACTGAGTCTGCAGGTTTGGAGCCAGAAATCTCCAGCAGGGTGACCCGGATGGGAGCGTGGTTGTTTTTAGGGTTTTATACGTGGAAGAGGAATTTAAACGAGACTCAGCTGCAGCATCACGCCGCGTCCCGGATGAAGAACTGAATGTTTTTCAGCATCTGGACGACGAGTCCAGACATGTTGTGAGGTCAGAACATCATGTTTACTTTCATCCCGAGGAAGAAATCCAGCCGACCCATCCGGACTGACCACACAGCTGGAGGCGGCCTCATTCTGGCGCCCGCAGAGCAGGCGGGAAGGGGTCAAAGCTTTGTTGTAGCAGGACCAGAACCAGGACCAGAACCCGGGTTCTCCAGACCAAAGACCACCTCTGTATCTACCAGACCAGCGGCCTCCCCCGTCAGAGCCATCATGATGTCAGAAACACGAAGATCTGTTCCTTCTGAGCCTCAGGTAACCAGGACCAGGACCAGGACCAGAACCAGAACCAGGACCAGGACCCGGGTTCTCCAGACCAAAGACCACCTCTGTATCTACCAGACCAGCGGCCTCCCCCGTCAGAGCCACCATGATGTCAGAAACACGAAGATTTGTTCCTTCTGAGCCTCAGGTAACCAGGACCAGGACCAGGACCAGGACCAGAACCAGAACCAGGACCAGGACCAGGACCAGAACCAGAACCAGGACATGGACCAGGACCAGGACCAGAACCAGAACCAGGACATGGACCAGAACCAGGACCAGAACCAGGACATGGACCAGGACCAGGACCAGAACCAGAACCAGGACATGGACCAGAACCAGGACCAGGACCAGAACCAGAACCAGAACCAGGACCAGAACCAGAACCAGAACCAGGACCAGGACCAGAACCAGGACATGGACCAGGACCAGGACCAGAACCAGAACCAGGACATGGACCAGGACCAGGACCAGGACCAGAACCAGGACCAGGACCAGGACCAGAACCAGGACCAGGACCAGAACCAGAACCACAACAAGAACTAGGACCAGGACCAGAAGCAGAACCAGGACCAGGACCAGAACAAGAACCAGGACCAGGACCAGAAGCAGAACCAGGACCAGGACCAGAACAAGAACCAGGACCAGAACCAGAACCAGAACCAGGACCAGAACAAGAACCAGGACCAGGACATGGACCAGAACCAGGACAAAAACCAGAACCAGGACCAGAACCAGGACCAAGACATGGACCAGAACCAGGACATGGACCAGAACCAGGACCAGAACCAGGACCAGGACCAGGACCAGGACATGGACCAGAACCAGGACCAGAACAAGAACCAGGACCAGGAGCAGAACCAGGACCACAACAAGAACTAGGACCAGGACCAGAACCAGGACCAGGACATGGACCAGAACCAGGACATGGACCAGAACCAGAACCAGAACCAGGACCACAACAAGAACTAGGACCAGGACCAGAAGCAGAACCAGAACCAGGACCAGAACCAGGACCAGAACCAGAACCAGGACCAGAACCAGAACCAGGACCAGGACCAGAACAAGAACCAGGACCAGAACAAGAACCAGGACCAGAACAAGAACCAGGACCAGGACCAGGACCAGAACCAAGACGAGGACCAGGACCAGAACCAGAACCAGGACCAGGACCAGAACCAAGACGAGGACCAGGACCAGAACCAGAACCAGGACCAGAAACAGGACCAGGACAAGAACCAGGACCAGGACCAGAACCAGAACCAGGACCAGGACCAGGACCAGAACCAGAACCAGAACCAGGACCAGGACCAGAACCAGGACCAAGACCAGGACCAGGACCAGAACCAGGACCAGGACCAGAACCAGAACCAGGACCAGGACAAGAACCAGGACCACAACAAGAACCAGGACCAGGAGCAGAACCAGGACCAGGACCAGAACCAGAACCAGGACCAGAACAAGAACCAGGACCAGGACCAGGACCAGAACAAGAACCAGGACCAGAAAAAGAACCAGGACCAGAACAAGAACCAGGACCAGGACCAGGACCAGGACCAGAACAAGAACCAGGACCAGGACCAGAACCAGGACCAGAACAAGAACCAGGACCAGGACCACAACAAGTACTAGGACCAGGACCAGAACCAGAACCAGGACCAGGACCAGGACCAGAACCAGAAGAACCAGGACGAGGACCAGAACAAGAACCAGGACCAGGACCAGAACCAGGACCAGAACAAGAACCAGGACCAGGACCACAACAAGAACCAGGACCAGGACCACAACAAGTACTAGGACCAGAACCAGAACCAGGACCAGAACAAGAACCAGGACCAGGACCAGGAGCAGAACCAGGACCACAACAATAACTAGGACCAGAACCAGGACCAGGACCAGGACCAGAACAAGAACCAGGACCAGGACCAGGACCAGGACCAGGACCAGAACAAGAACAAGAACCAGGACCAGAACAAGAACCAGGACCAGGACCAGGACTAGAACCAGGACCAGGACCAGAACCAGAAGAACCAGGACCAGGACCAGAAGAACCAGGACCAGAACCAGAAGCAGAACCAGGACCAGAACCAGAACAAGAACCAGGACCAGGACCAGAACAAGAACAAGAACCAGGACCAGAACAAGAACCAGGACCAGGACTAGAACCAGGACCAGGACCAGGACCAGAACCAGAAGAACCAGGACCAGGACCAGAACAAGAACCAGGACCAGAACAAGAACTAGGACCAGGACCAGAAGCAGAACCAGAACCAGGACCAGAACCAGGACCAGAACCAGAACCAGGACCAGGACCAGAACAAGAACCAGGACCAGAACAAGAACCAGGACCAGGACCAGGACCAGGACCAGAACAAGAACCAGGACCAGAACAAGAACCAGGACCAGGACCAGAACCAAGACGAGGACCAGGACCAGAACCAGAACCAGGACCAGGACCAGAACCAAGACGAGGACCAGGACCAGAACCAGAACCAGGACCAGGACCAGGACCAGAACCAGAACCAGGACATGGACCAGGACCAGGACCAGGACCAGAACCAGAACCAGGACATGGACCAGAACCAGGACCAGGACCAGAACCAGAACCAGAACCAGGACCAGAACCAGAACCAGAACCAGAACCAGAACCAGGACCAGAACCAGAACCAGGACATGGACCAGGACCAGGACCAGAACCAGAACCAGGACATGGACCAGGACCAGGACCAGGACCAGAACCAGGACCAGGACATGGACCAGAACCAGGACCAGGACCAGGACCAGGACCAGAACCAGGACCAGGACCAGAACCAGAACCACAACAAGAACTAGGACCAGGACCAGAAGCAGAACCAGGACCAGGACCAGAACAAGAACCAGGACCAGGACCAGAAGCAGAACCAGGACCAGGACCAGAACAAGAACCAGGACCAGAACCAGAACCAGGACCAGAACAAGAACCAGGACCAGGACATGGACCAGAACCAGGACCAAAACCAGAACCAGAACCAGGACCAAGACATGGACCAGAACCAGGACATGGACCAGAACCAGGACCAGAACCAGGACCAGGACATGGACCAGAACCAGGACCAGAACAAGAACCAGGACCAGGAGCAGAACCAGGACCACAACAAGAACTAGGACCAGGACCAGAACCAGGACCAGGACATGGACCAGAACCAGGACATGGACCAGAACCAGAACCAGGACCACAACAAGAACTAGGACCAGGACCAGAAGCAGAACCAGAACCAGGACCAGAACCAGGACCAGAACCAGAACCAGGACCAGAACCAGAACCAGGACCAGGACCAGAACAAGAACCAGGACCAGAACAAGAACCAGGACCAGAACAAGAACCAGGACCAGGACCAGAACCAAGACGAGGACCAGGACCAGAACCAGAACCAGGACCAGGACCAGAACCAAGACGAGGACCAGGACCAGAACCAGAACCAGGACCAGAAACAGGACCAGGACAAGAACCAGGACCAGAACAAGAACCAGGACCAGGACCAGAACCAGAACCAGAACCAGGACCAGGACCAGAACCAGGACCAAGACCAGGACCAGGACCAGGACCAGAACCAGGACCAGGACCAGAACCAGAACCAGGACCAGGACAAGAACCAGGACCACAACAAGAACCAGGACCAGGAGCAGAACCAGGACCAGGACCAGAACCAGAACCAGGACCAGAACAAGAACCAGGACCAGGACCAGGACCAGGACCAGAACAAGAACCAGGACCAGAACAAGAACCAGGACCAGAACAAGAACCAGGACCAGGACCAGAACAAGAACCAGGACCAGGACCAGGACCAGGACCAGAACAAGAACCAGGACCAGGACCAGAACCAGGACCAGAACAAGAACCAGGACCAGGACCACAACAAGTACTAGGACCAGGACCAGAACCAGAACCAGGACCAGGACCAGGACAGGAACCAGAAGAACCAGGACCAGGACCAGAACAAGAACCAGGACCAGGACCAGAACCAGGACCAGAACAAGAACCAGGACCAGGACCACAACAAGAACCAGGACCAGGACCACAACAAGTACTAGGACCAGAACCAGAACCAGGACCAGAACAAGAACCAGGACCAGGACCAGGAGCAGAACCAGGACCACAACAATAACTAGGACCAGGACCAGAACCAGGACCAGGACCAGAACAAGAACCAGGACCAGGACCAGGACCAGGACCAGAACAAGAACAAGAACAAGAACCAGGACCACAACAAGAACTAGGACCAGGACCAGAACCAGAACCAGGACCAGGACTAGAACCAGGACCAGGACCAGAACCAGAAGAACCAGGACCAGGACCAGAAGAACCAGGACCAGAACCAGAAGCAGAACCAGGACCAGAACCAGAACAAGAACCAGGACCAGGACCAGAACAAGAACAAGAACCAGGACCAGAACAAGAACCAGGACCAGGACTAGAACCAGGACCAGGACCAGGACCAGAACCAGAAGAACCAGGACCAGGACCAGAACAAGAACCAGGACCAGAACAAGAACTAGGACCAGGACCAGAAGCAGAACCAGAACCAGGACCAGAACCAGGACCAGAACCAGAACCAGGACCAGGACCAGAACAAGAACCAGGACCAGAACAAGAACCAGGACCAGGACCAGGACCAGAACAAGAACCAGGACCAGAACAAGAACCAGGACCAGGACCAGAACCAAGACGAGGACCAGGACCAGAACCAGAACCAGGACCAGGACCAGAACCAAGACGAGGACCAGGACCAGAACCAGAACCAGGACCAGAAACAGGACCAGGACAAGAACCAGGACCAGAACAAGAACCAGGACCAGAACCAGAACCAGAACCAGGACCAGGACCAGGACCAAGACCAGGACCAGAACCAGGACAAGAACCAAGACCACAACAAGAACCAGGACCAGAACCAGGACCAGGACCAGGACAAGAACCAGGACCAGAAAAAGAACCAGGACCAGGAGCAGAACCAGGACCACAACAAGAACTAGGACCAGGACCAGAACCAGAACCAGGACCAGAACCAGAACCAGGACCAGGACCAGGACCAGAACAAGAACCAGGACCAGAACAAGAACCAGGACCAGGACCAGGACCAGAACAAGAACCAGGACCAGAACAAGAACCAGGACCAGAACAAGAACCAGGACCAGAACAAGAACCAGGACCAGGACCAGGACCAGAACAAGAACCAGGACCAGAACCAGGACCAGAACAAGAACCAGGACCAGGACCACAACAAGTACTAGGACCAGGACCAGAACCAGAACCAGGACCAGGACCAGGACCAGAACCAGAAGAACCAGGACCAGGACCAGAACCAGAAGAACCAGGATCAGAACAAGAACCAGGACCAGGACCAGAACCAGGACCAGAACAAGAACCAGGACCAGAACAAGAACCAGGACCAGGACTAGAACCAGAACCAGGACCAGGACCAGAACAAGAACCAGGACCAGAACCAGGACCAGAACCAGGACCAGAACAAGAACCAGGACCAGGACCACAACAAGTACTAGGACCAGGACCAGAACCAGAACCAGGACCAGGACCAGGACCAGAACCAGAAGAACCAGGACCAGAACAAGAACCAGGACCAGGACCAGAACCAGGACCAGAACAAGAACCAGGACCAGGACCACAACAAGTACTAGGACCAGGACCAGAACAAGAACCAGGACCAGAACAAGAACCAGGACCAGAACAAGAACCAGGACCAGGACCAGGAGCAGAACCAGGACCACAACAATAACTAGGACCAGGACCACAACAATAACTAGGACCAGGACCAGAACCAGAACCAGGACAAGGACCAGAACAAGAACCAGGACCAGAACAAGAACCAGGACCAGGACCAGAACAAGAACCAGGACCAGGACCAGAACAAGAACCAGGACCAGGACCAGGACCAGGACAAGAACAAGAACCAGGACCAGAACAAGAACCAGGACCAGGACCAGGACCAGGACCAGGACTAGAACCAGGACCAGGACCAGGACCAGAACCAGAAGAACCAGGACCAGGACCAGAAGCAGAACCAGGACCAGAACCAGGACAAGAACCAGGACCAGAACCAGGACCAGGAGCAGAACCCGGGTTCTCCAGACCAAAGACCACCTCTGTATCTACCAGACCAGCGGCCTCCCCCGTCAGAGCCACCATGATGTCAGAAACACGAAGATTTGTTCCTTCTGAGCCTCAGAAAAGCAGCTGAAACAATAAAACTGTGGACATTAACAGGAGGCTGGACCAGAACCAGGACCGGGACCGGGACCAGGACCGGGACCAGGACCAGGACCAGGACCAGGACCAGAACAAGAACCAGGACCAGAACAAGAACCAGGACCAGAACAAGAACTAGGACCAGGACCAGAAGCAGAACCAGAACCAGGACCAGAACCAGAACCAGGACCAGGACCAGAACAAGAACCAGGACCAGAACAAGAACCAGGACCAGGACCAGGACCAGGACCAGAACCAGAACCAAGACGAGGACCAGGACCAGAACCAGAACCAAGACGAGGACCTGGACCAGAACCAGAACCAGGACCAGAAACAGGACCAGGACAAGAACCAGGACCAGAACAAGAACCAGGACCAGGACCAGGACCAGAACCAGGACCAGGACCAGGACCAGAACCAGGACCAATACCAGGACCACAACAATAACTAGGACCAGGACCAGAACCAGAACCAGGACCAGGACCAGAACAAGAACCAGGACCAGAACAAGAACCAGGACAAGGACCAGGACCAGGACCAGAACAAGAACCAGGACCAGGACCAGGACTAGAACCAGGACCAGGACCAGAACCAGAAGAACCAGGACCAGGACCAGAAGCAGAACCAGGACCAGAACCAGGACAAGAACCAGGACCAGAACCAGGACCAGGACCAGAACCCGGGTTCTCCAGACCAAAGACCACCTCTGTATCTACCAGACCAGCGGCCTCCCCCGTCAGAGCCATCATGATGTCAGAAACACGAAGATCTGTTCCTTCTGAGCCTCAGGTAACCAGGACCAGAACCAGAACAAGAACCAGGACCAGAACAAGAACCAGGACCAGGACCAGAACAAGAACAAGAACCAGGACCAGAACAAGAACCAGGACCAGGACCAGGACTAGAACCAGGACCAGAACCAGGACCAGGACCAGAACAAGAACCAGGACCAGAACAAGAACTAGGACCAGGACCAGAAGCAGAACCAGAACCAGAACCAGAACCAGGACCAGGACCAGAACAAGAACCAGGACCAGAACAAGAACCAGGACCAGGACCAGGACCAGGACCAGAACAAGAACCAGGACCAGAACAAGAACCAGGACCAGGACCAGAACCAAGACGAGGACCAGGACCAGAACCAGAACCAGGACCAGGACCAGAACCAAGACGAGGACCAGGACCAGAACCAGAACCAGGACCAGAAACAGGACCAGGACAAGAACCAGGACCAGAACAAGAACCAGGACCAGAACCAGAACCAGAACCAGGACCAGGACCAGAACCAGGACCAAGACCAGGACCAGAACCAGGACAAGAACCAGGACCACAACAAGAACCAGGACCAGAACCAGGACCAGGACCAGGACAAGAACCAGGACCAGAAAAAGAACCAGGACCAGGAGCAGAACCAGGACCACAACAAGAACTAGGACCAGGACCAGAACCAGAACCAGGACCAGGACCAGAACAAGAACCAGGACCAGAACAAGAACCAGGACCAGGACCAGGACCAGAACAAGAACCAGGACCAGAACAAGAACCAGGACCAGGACCAGGGCCAGAACAAGAACCAGGACCAGAACAAGAACCAGGACCAGAACCAGGACCAGGACCAGGACAAGAACCAGGACCAGAAAAAGAACCAGGACCAGGAGCAGAACCAGGACCACAACAAGAACTAGGACCAGGACCAGAACCAGAACCAGGACCAGAACCAGAACCAGGACCAGGACCAGGACCAGAACAAGAACCAGGACCAGAACAAGAACCAGGACCAGGACCAGGACCAGAACAAGAACCAGGACCAGGACCAGGACCAGAACAAGAACCAGGACCAGAACCAGGACCAGAACAAGAACCAGGACCAGGACCACAACAAGTACTAGGACCAGGACCAGAACCAGAACCAGGACCAGGACCAGGACCAGAACCAGAAGAACCAGGACCAGGACCAGAACCAGAAGAACCAGGATCAGAACAAGAACCAGGACCAGGACCAGAACCAGGACCAGAACAAGAACCAGGACCAGAACAAGAACCAGGACCAGGACTAGAACCAGAACCAGGACCAGGACCAGAACAAGAACCAGGACCAGAACCAGGACCAGAACAAGAACCAGGACCAGGACCACAACAAGTACTAGGACCAGGACCAGAACCAGAACCAGGACCAGGACCAGGACCAAAACCAGAAGAACCAGGACCAGGACCAGAACCAGAAGAACCAGGACCAGAACAAGAACCAGGACCAGGACCAGAACCAGGACCAGAACAAGAACCAGGACCAGGACCACAACAAGTACTAGGACCAGGACCAGAACAAGAACCAGGACCAGAACAAGAACCAGGACCAGGACCAGGAGCAGAACCAGGACCACAACAATAACTAGGACCAGGACCACAACAATAACTAGGACCAGGACCAGAACCAGGACCAGAACAAGAACCAGGACCAGGACCAGAACAAGAACCAGGACCAGGACCAGGACCAGAACAAGAACAAGAACCAGGACCAGAACAAGAACCAGGACCAGGACCAGGACCAGGACCAGGACAAGAACAAGAACCAGGACCAGAACAAGAACCAGGACCAGGACCAGGACCAGGACCAGGACTAGAACCAGGACCAGGACCAGGACCAGAACCAGAAGAACCAGGACCAGGACCAGAAGCAGAACCAGGACCAGAACCAGGACAAGAACCAGGACCAGAACCAGGACCAGGACCAGAACCCGGGTTCTCCAGACCAAAGACCACCTCTGTATCTACCAGACCAGCGGCCTCCCCCGTCAGAGCCACCATGATGTCAGAAACATGAAGATTTGTTCCTTCTGAGCCTCAGGTAACCAGGACCAGAACCAGGACCAGAACCAGAACCAGGACATGGACCAGAACCAGAACAAGAACCAGGACCAGGACCAGGACCAGGACCACAACAAGAACTAGGACCAGGCCCAGAAGCAGAACCAGGACTGGAACCAGAACCAGAACCAGGACCAGAACAAGAACCAGGACCAGGACATGGACCAGAACCAGGACCAGGACCAGGACATGGACCAGAACCAGGACCAGGACCAGGACCAGGACATGGACCAGAACCAGGACCAGAACAAGAACCAGGAGCAGAACCAGGACCAGAACCAGAACCAGGACCAGGACCAGAACAAGAACCAGGACCAGGACCAGAACAAGAACCAGGACCAGGACCAGGACCAGAACAAGAACCAGGACCAGAACCAGGACCAGGACAAGAACCAGGACCAGAACCAGAACCAGGACCAGGACCAGAACCAGGACCAGAACAAGAACCAGGACCAGGACCAGAACAAGAACCAGAATCAGAACCAGAACCAGGACCAGAACAAGAACCAGGACCAGGACCAGAACAAGAACAAGAACCAGGACCAGGACCAGGACCAGGACCAGAACCAGGACCAGAACCAGGACCAGGACCAGAACCCGGGTTCTCCAGACCAAAGACCACCTCTGTATCTACCAGACCAGCGGCCTCCCCCGTCAGAGCCACCATGATGTAAGAAACACGAAGATTTGTTCCTTCTGAGCCTCAGAAAAGCAGCTGAAACAATAAAACTGTGGACATTAACAGGAGGCTGGACCAGAACCAGGACCAGGACCAGGACCAGGACCAGGACCGGGACCAGGACCGGGACCAGGACCAGGACCAGGACCAGGACCAGGACCAGAACCAGGACCAGAACAAGAACCAGGACCAGAACAAGAACCAGGACCAGAACAAGAACTAGGACCAGGACCAGAAGCAGAACCAGAACCAGGACCAGAACCAGAACCAGGACCAGGACCAGAACAAGAACCAGGACCAGAACAAGAACCAGGACCAGGACCAGGACCAGGACCAGAACCAGAACCAAGACGAGGACCAGGACCAGAACCAGAACCAAGACGAGGACCTGGACCAGAACCAGAACCAGGACCAGAAACAGGACCAGGACAAGAACCAGGACCAGAACAAGAACCAGGACCAGGACCAGGACCAGAACCAGGACCAGGACCAGGACCAGAACCAGGACCAATACCAGGACCACAACAATAACTAGGACCAGGACCAGAACCAGAACCAGGACCAGGACCAGAACAAGAACCAGGACCAGAACAAGAACCAGGACAAGGACCAGGACCAGAACAAGAACCAGGACCAGGACCAGAACAAGAACCAGGACCAGGACCAGAACAAGAACCAGGACCAGGACCAGGACTAGAACCAGGACCAGGACCAGAACCAGAAGAACCAGGACCAGGACCAGAAGCAGAACCAGGACCAGAACCAGGACCAGAACAAGAACCAGGACCAGGACCAGGACCAGAACAAGAACAAGAACCAGGACCAGAACAAGAACCAGGACCAGGACCAGGACCAGGACCAGGACTAGAACCAGGACCAGAACCAGGACCAGGACCAGAACAAGAACCAGGACCAGAACAAGAACTAGGACCAGGACCAGAAGCAGAACCAGAACCAGAACCAGGACCAGGACCAGAACAAGAACCAGGACCAGAACAAGAACCAGGACCAGGACCAGGACCAGGACCAGAACAAGAACCAGGACCAGAACAAGAACCAGGACCAGGACCAGAAGCAAGACGAGGACCAGGACCAGAACCAGAACCAGGACCAGGACCAGAACCAAGACGAGGACCAGGACCAGAACCAGAACCAGGACCAGAAACAGGACCAGGACAAGAACCAGGACCAGAACAAGAACCAGGACCAGAACCAGAACCAGAACCAGGACCAGGACCAGAACCAGGACCAAGACCAGGACCAGAACCAGGACAAGAACCAGGACCACAACAAGAACCAGGACCAGAACCAGGACCAGGACCAGGACAAGAACCAGGACCAGAAAAAGAACCAGGACCAGGAGCAGAACCAGGACCACAACAAGAACTAGGACCAGGACCAGAACAAGAACCAGGACCAGAACAAGAACCAGGACCAGGACCAGGACCAGAACAAGAACCAGGACCAGAACAAGAACCAGGACCAGGACCAGGGCCAGAACAAGAACCAGGACCAGAACAAGAACCAGGACCAGGACTAGAACCAGAACCAGGACCAGGACCAGAACAAGAACCAGGACCAGAACCAGGACCAGAACCAGGACCACAACAAGAACCAGGACCAGGACCACAACAAGTACTAGGACCAGGACCAGAACCAGAACCAGGACCAGGACCAGGACCAGAACCAGGACCAGAACCAGAACAAGAACCAGGACCAGAACCAGGACCAGAACCAGGACCAGAACAAGAACCAGGACCAGGACCACAACAAGTACTAGGACCAGGACCAGAACCAGAACCAGGACCAGAACAAGAACCAGGACCAGAACAAGAACCAGGACCAGGACCAGGAGCAGAACCAGGACCACAACAATAACTAGGACCAGGACCACAACAATAACTAGGACCAGGACCAGAACCAGAACCAGGACAAGGACCAGAACAAGAACCAGGACCAGAACAAGAACCAGGACCAGGACCAGAACAAGAACCAGGACCAGGACCAGAACAAGAACAAGAACCAGGACCAGAAAGAGAACCAGGACCAGGACCAGGACCAGGACTAGAACCAGGACCAGGACCAGGACCAGAACCAGAACCAGAAGAACCAGGACCAGGACCAGAAGCAGAACCAGGACCAGAACCAGGACAAGTACCAGGACCAGAACCAGGACCAGGACCAGGACCAGAACCAGAACCAGAAGAACCAGGACCAGGACCAGAAGCAGAACCAGGACCAGAACCAGGACCAGAACCAGGACCAGGACCAGGACCCGGGTTCTCCAGACCAAAGACCACCTCTGTATCTACCAGACCAGCGGCCTCCCCCGTCAGAGCCATCATGATGTCAGAAACACGAAGATCTGTTCTTTCTGAGCCTCAGGTAACCAGGACCAGAACCAGGACCAGGACCAGAACCAGAACCAGGACCAGGACCAGGACTAGAACAAGAACCAGGACCAGGACCAGGACCAGGACCAGAACCAGAACAAGAACCAGGACCAGGACAAGGACCACAACAAGAACTAGGACCAGGCCCAGAAGCAGAACCAGGACTGGAACCAGAACCAGAACCAGGACCAGAACAAGAACCAGGACCAGGACATGGACCAGAACCAGGACCAGGACCAAAACCAGAACCAGGACCAGAACCAGGACCAGAACCAGGACCAGGACCAGGACCAGGACATGGACCAGAACCAGGACCAGAACAAGAGCCAGGAGCAGAACCAGGACCAGAACCAGAACCAGGACCAGGACGAGAACAAGAACCAGGACCAGGACCAGAACAAGAACCAGGACCAGAACCAGAACCAGGACCAGAACCAGGACCAGGACAAGAACCAGGGCCAGAACCAGAACCAGGACCAGGACCAGAACCAGGACAGGACCAGAACCAGGACCAGAACAAGAACCAGGACCAGGACCAGAACAAGAACCAGAATCAGAACCAGAACCAGGACCAGAACAAGAACCAGAACCAGAACCAGGACCAGGACCAGAACAAGAACCAGGACCAGAACAAGAACCAGGACCAGGACCAGGACCAGAACCAGGACCAGAACCAGGACAAGAACCAGGACCAGAACCAGGACCAGGACCAGAACCCGGGTTCTCCAGACCAAAGACCACCTCTGTATCTACCAGACCAGCGGCCTCCCCCGTCAGAGCCATCATGATGTCAGAAACACGAAGATCTGTTCTTTCTGAGCCTCAGGTAACCAGGACCAGAACCAGGACCAGAACCAGAACCAGGACCAGGACCAGAACAAGAACCAGGACCAGAACAAGAACCAGGACCAGAACAAGAACCAGGACCAGAACAAGAACCAGGACCAGGACCAGAACCAGGACCAGGACCAGGACCAGAACCAGAACCAAGACGAGGACCAGGACCAGAACCAGAACCAGGACCAGAAACAGGACCAGGACAAGAACCAGGACCAGAACAAGAACCAGGACCAGGACCAGGACCAGAACCAGGACCAGGACCAGGACCAGAACCAGGACCAAGACCAGGACCAGAACCAGGACAAGAACCAGGACCACAACAAGAACCAGGACCAGGACCAGAACCAGGACCAGGACCAGGACAAGAACCAGGACCAGAAAAAGAACCAGGACCAGGAGCAGAACCAGGACCACAACAAGAACTAGGACCAGGACCAGAACCAGGACCAGGACCAGGACCAGAACAAGAACCAGGACCAGAACAAGAACCAGGACCAGGACCAGGACCAGAACAAGAACCAGGACCAGAACAAGAACCAGGACCAGGACCAGGACCAGAACAAGAACCAGGACCAGAACCAGGACCAGAACCACAACAAGTACTAGGACCAGGACCAGAACCAGAACCAGGACCAGGACCAGGACCAGGACCAGAACCAGAAGAACCAGGACCAGGACCAGAACCAGGACCAGAACCAGGACCAGAACAAGAACCAGGACCAGGACCACAACAAGTACTAGGACCAGGACCAGAACCAGAACCAGGACCAGAACAAGAACCAGGACCAGAACAAGAACCAGGACCAGGACCAGGAGCAGAACCAGGACCACAACAATAACTAGGACCAGGACCACAACAATAACTAGGACCAGGACCAGAACCAGAACCAGGACCAGGACCAGAACAAGAACCAGGACCAGAACAAGAACCAGGACCAGGACCAGAACAAGAACCAGGACCAGGACCAGAACAAGAACAAGAACCAGGACCAGAACAAGAACAAGGACCAGGACCAGGACTAGAACCAGGACCAGGACCAGGACCAGAACCAGAACCAGAAGAACCAGGACCAGGACCAGAAGCAGAACCAGGACAAGAACCAGGACAAGAACCAGGACAAGAACCAGGACCAGAACCAGGACCAGGACCAGGACCCGGGTTCTCCAGACCAAAGACCACCTCTGTATCTACCAGACCAGCGGCCTCCCCCGTCAGAGCCATCATGATGTCAGAAACACGAAGATCTGTTCCTTCTGAGCCTCAGAAAAGCAGCTGAAACAATAAAACTGTGGACATTAACAGGAGGCTGGACCAGAACCAGGACCAGGACCAGGACCAGGACCAGGACTAGAACAAGAACCAGGACCAGAACAAGAACCAGGACCAGGACCAGAACCAGGACCAGGACCAGGACTAGAACAAGAACCAGGACCAGAACAAGAACCAGGACCAGGACCAGAACCAGGACCAGAACCAGAACCAGGACCAGGACCAGAACAAGAACCAGGACAAGAACCAGGACCAGGACCAGGACCAGGACCAGAACAAGAACCAGGACCAGAACAAGAACCAGGAAAGGGACCAGAACCAAGACGAGGACCAGGTCCAGAACCAGAACCAGGACCAGGACCAGAACCAAGACGAGGACCAGGACCAGAACCAGAACCAGGACCAGAAACAGGACCAGGACAAGAACCAGGACCAGAACAAGAACCAGGACCAGGACCGGGACCAGGACCAGAACCAGAACCAGAACCAGGACCAGGACCAGAACCAGAACCAGGACCAAGACCAGGACCAGAACCAGGACAAGAACCAGGACCACAACAAGAACCAGGACCAGGACCAGAACCAGGACCAGGACCAGGACAAGAACCAGGACCAGAAGAAGAACCAGGACCAGGACCAGAACCAGGACCAGGACCAGGACCAGGACCAGGACCAGAACCAGAACCAGGACCAGGACCAGAACAAGAACCAGGACCAGAACAAGAACCAGGACCAGGACCAGGACCAGAACAAGAACCAGGACCAGAACAAGAACCAGGACCAGGACCAGGACCAGAACAAGAACCAGGACCAGAACAAGAACCAGGACCAGGACTAGAACCAGAACCAGGACCAGGACCAGAACAAGAACCAGGACCAGAACCAGGACCAGAACCAGGACAAGAACAAGAACCAGGACCAGAACAAGAACCAGGACCAGGACCAGGACCAGGACCAGAACAAGAACCAGGACCAGAACAAGAACCAGGACCAGGACCAGAACCAAGACGAGGACCAGGACCAGAACCAGAACCAGGACCAGAACCAAGACGAGTACCAGGACCAGAAACAGGACCAGGACAAGAACCAGGACCAGGACAAGAACCAGGACCAGAACAAGAACCAGGACCAGGACCGGGACCAGGACCAGAACCAGGACCAAGACCAGGACCAGAACCAGGACAAGAACCAGGACCACAACAAGAACCAGGACCAGAACAAGAACCAGGACCAGGACCACAACAAGTACTAGGACCAGGACCAGAACCAGAACCAGGACCAGGACCAGGACAAGAACCAGGACCAGAAAAAGAACCAGGACCAGGAGCAGAACCAGGACCAAAACAAGAACTAGGACCAGGACCAGAACCAGAACCAGGACCAGGACCAGAACAAGAACCAGGACCAGAACAAGAACCAGGACCAGGACCAGGACCAGAACAAGAACCAGGACCAGAACAAGAACCAGGACCAGGACCAGGACCAGGACCAGGACCAGGACCAGAACAAGAACCAGGACCAGAACAAGAACCAGGACCAGGACCACAACAAGTACTAGGACCAGGACCAGGACCAGAACCAGGACCAGGACCAGGACCAGAACCAGAAGAACCAGGACCAGGACCAGGACCAGAACCAGGACCAGAACCAGGACCAGAACAAGAACCAGGACCAGGACCACAACAAGTACTAGGACCAGGACCAGAACCAGAACCAGGACCAGAACAAGAACCAGGACCAGAACAAGAACCAGGACCAGGACCAGAACCAGAACCAGGACCAGGACCAGAACAAGGACCAGGACCAGAACCAGAACCAGGACCAGGACCAGAACAAGAACCAGGACCAGAACAAGAACCAGGACAAGGACCAGTACCAGAACAAGAACCAGGACCAGGACCAGGACCAGAACAAGAACCAGGACCAGGACCAGAACAAGAACAAGAACCAGGACCAGAACAAGAACCAGGACCAGGACCAGGACCAGGACTAGAACCAGGACCAGGACCAGGACCAGAACCAGAACCAGAAGAACCAGGACCAGGACCAGAAGCAGAACCAGGACCAGAACAAGAACCAGGACCAGGACCAGGACCAGAACAAGAACCAGGACCAGAACAAGAACCAGGACCAGGACTAGAACCAGAACCAGGACCAGGACCAGAACAAGAACCAGGACCAGAACCAGGACCAGAACCAGGACCAGAACAAGAACCAGGACCAGAACAAGAACCAGGACCAGGACCAGGACCAGGACCAGAACAAGAACCAGGACCAGAACAAGAACCAGGACCAGGACCAGAACCAAGACGAGGACCAGGACCAGAACCAGAACCAGGACCAGAACCAAGACGAGTACCAGGACCAGAAACAGGACCAGGACAAGAACCAGGACCAGGACAAGAACCAGGACCAGAACAAGAACCAGGACCAGGACCGGGACCAGGACCAGAACCAGGACCAAGACCAGGACCAGAACCAGGACAAGAACCAGGACCACAACAAGAACCAGGACCAGAACAAGAACCAGGACCAGGACCACAACAAGTACTAGGACCAGGACCAGAACCAGAACCAGGACCAGGACCAGGACAAGAACCAGGACCAGAAAAAGAACCAGGACCAGGAGCAGAACCAGGACCAAAACAAGAACTAGGACCAGGACCAGAACCAGAACCAGGACCAGGACCAGGACCAGGACCAGAACCAGGACCAGGACCAGAACAAGAACCAGGACCAGAACAAGAACCAGGACCAGGACCACAACAAGTACTAGGACCAGGACCAGGACCAGAACCAGGACCAGGACCAGGACCAGAACCAGAAGAACCAGGACCAGGACCAGAACAAGAACCAGGACCAGGACCAGGACCAGAACCAGGACCAGAACCAGGACCAGAACAAGAACCAGGACCAGGACCACAACAAGTACTAGGACCAGGACCAGAACCAGAACCAGGACCAGAACAAGAACCAGGACCAGAACAAGAACCAGGACCAGGACCAGGAGCAGAACCAGAACAAGAACCAGGACCAGGACCAGAAGCAGAACCAGGACCAGAACCAGGACAAGAACCAGGACCAGAACAAGAACCAGGACCAGAACCAGGAGCAGAACCAGGACCACAACAATAACTAGGACCAGGACCAGAACCAGAACCAGGACCAGGACCAGAACAAGAACCAGGACCAGAACAAGAACCAGGACAAGGACCAGGACCAGAACAAGAACCAGGACCAGGACCAGAACAAGAACCAGGACCAGGACCAGAACAAGAACAAGAACCAGGACCAGAACAAGAACCAGGACCAGGACCAGGACTAGAACCAGGACCAGGACCAGGACCAGAACCAGAACCAGAACCAGAAGAACCAGGACCAGGACCAGAAGCAGAACCAGGACCAGAACCAGGACAAGAACCAGGACCAGAACCAGAACAAGAACCAGGACCAGGACCAGGACCAGAACCAGGACCCGGGTTCTCCAGACCAAAGACCACCTCTGTATCTACCAGACCAGCGGCCTCCCCCGTCAGAGCCACCATGATGTAAGAAACACGAAGATTTGTTCCTTCTGAGCCTCAGAAAAGCAGCTGAAACAATAAAACTGTGGACATTAACAGGAGGCTGGACCAGAACCAGGACCAGGACCAGGACCAGGACCAGAACCAGGACCAGGACCAGAACCAGGACCAGGACCAGAACCAGGACCAGGACCAGAACAAAAACCAGGACCAGAACCAGAACCAGAACCAGGAGCAGAACCAGGACCACAACAATAACTAGGACCAGGACAAGAACCAGAACCAGGACCAGGACCAGAACAAGAACCAGGACCAGAACAAGAACCAGGACAAGGACCAGGACCAGAACAAGAACCAGGACCAGGACCAGAACAAGAACCAGGACCAGGACCAGGACCAGAACAAGGACAAGAACCAAGACCAGAACAAGAACCAGGACCAGGACCAGGACTAGAACCAGGACCAGGACCAGGACCAGAACCAGAAGAACCAGGACCAGGACCAGAAGCAGAACCAGGACCAGAACCAGAACCAGGACCAGGACCAGGACCAGAACAAGAACCAGGACCAGAAATAGAACCAGGACCAGGACCAGAACCAAGACGAGAACCAGGACCAGAACCAGAACCAGGACCAGAACCAAGACGAGGACCAGGACCAGAAACAGGACCAGGACAAGAACCAGGACCAGGACAAGAACCAGGACCAGAACAAGAACCAGGACCAGGACCGGGACCAGGACCAGAACCAGGACCAAGACCAGGACCAGAACCAGGACAAGAACCAGGACCACAACAAGAACCAGGACCAGAACAAGAACCAGGACCAGGACCACAACAAGTACTAGGACCAGGACCAGAACCAGAACCAGGACCAGGACCAGGACCAGAACCAGGACCAGAAAAAGAACCAGGACCAGGAGCAGAACCAGGACCACAACAAGAACTAGGACCAGGACCAGAACCAGGACCAGGACCAGAACAAGAACCAGGACCAGAACAAGAACCAGGACCAGGACCAGGACCAGAACAAGAACCAGGACCAGAACAAGAACCAGGACCAGGACCAGAACCAGGACCAGGACCAGAACAAGAACCAGGACCAGAACAAGAACCAGGACCAGGACCACAACAAGTACTAGGACCAGGACCAGAACCAGAACCAGGACCAGGACCAGAACAAGAACCAGGACCAGAACAAGAACCAGGACAAGGACCAGTACCAGAACAAGAACCAGGACCAGGACCAGAACAAGAACCAGGACCAGGACCAGGACAAGAACAAGAACCAGGACCAGAACAAGAACCAGGACCAGGACCAGGACCAGGACTAGAACCAGGACCAGGACCAGGACCAGGACCAGAACCAGAAGGACCAGGACCAGAACCAGAAGAACCAGGACCAGGACCAGAACCAGAACCAGGACCAGGACCAGAACAAGAACCAGGACCAGAACAAGAACCAGGACAAGGACCAGAACAAGAACCAGGACCAGGACCAGAACAAGAACAAGAACCAGGACCAGAACAAGAACCAGGACCAGGACCAGGACCAGGACTAGAACCAGGACCAGGACCAGGACCAGAACCAGAACCAGAAGAACCAGGACCAGGACCAGAAGCAGAACCAGGACCAGAACCAGGACAAGAACCAGGACCAGAACCAGAACAAGAACCAGGACCAGGACCAGGACCAGAACCAGAACAAGAACCAGGACCAGGACCAGGACCAGAACCAGGACCCGGGTTCTCCAGACCAAAGACCACCTCTGTATCTACCAGACCAGCGGCCTCCCCCGTCAGAGCCATCATGATGTCAGAAACACGAAGATCTGTTCCTTCTGAGCCTCAGAAAAGCAGCTGAAACAATAAAACTGTGGACATTAACAGGAGGCTGGACCAGAACCAGGACCAGGACCAGGACCAGAACCAGGACCAGGACCAGAACCAGGACCAGGACCAGGACCAGAACAAGAACCAGGACCAGAACCAGAACCAGAACCAGGAGCAGAACCAGGACCACAACAATAACTAGGACCAGGACCAGAACCAGAACCAGGACCAGGACCAGAACAAGAACCAGGACCAGAACAAGAACCAGGACAAGGACCAGGACCAGAACAAGAACCAGGACCAGGACCAGAACAAGAACCAGGACCAGGACCAGGACCAGGACCAGAACAAGGACAAGAACCAAGACCAGAACAAGAACCAGGACCAGGACGAGGACCAGGACTAGAACCAGGACCAGGACCAGGACCAGAACCAGAACCAGGACCCGGGTTCTCCAGACCAAAGACCACCTCTGTATCTACCAGACCAGCGGCCTCCCCCGTCAGAGCCACCATGATGTCAGAAACACGAAGATTTGTTCCTTCTGAGCCTCAGAAAAGCAGCTGAAACAATAAAACTGTGGACATTAACAGGAGGCTGGACCAGAACCAGGACCAGGACCAGGACCAGGACCAGAACCAGAACCAGGACCAGGACCAGAACCAGGACCAGGACCAGAACCAGGACCAGGACCAGAACAAGAACCAGGACCAGAACCAGAACCAGAACCAGGAGCAGAACCAGGACCACAACAATAACTAGGACCAGGACCAGAACCAGAACCAGGACCAGGACCAGAACAAGAACCAGGACAAGGACCAGGACCAGAACAAGAACCAGGACCAGGACAAGAACAAGAACCAGGAACAGGACCAGGACCAGGACCAGAACAAGGACAAGAACCAAGACCAGAACAAGAACCAGGACCAGGACCAGGACCAGGACTAGAACCAGGACCAGGACCAGGACCAGAACCAGAAGAACCAGGACCAGGACCAGAAGCAGAACCAGGACCAGAACCAGAACCAGGACCAGGACCAGGACCAGAACAAGAACCAGGACCAGAACAAGAACCAGGACAAGGACCAGAACCAAGACGAGGACCAGGACCAGAACCAGAACCAGGACCAGAACCAAGACGAGGACCAGGACCAGAAACAGGACCAGGACAAGAACCAGGACCAGGACCAGGACCAGAACAAGAACCAGGACCAGGACCAGAACCAGAAGAACCAGGACCAGGACCAGAACAAGAACCAGGACCAGGACCAGAACCAGGACCAGACCAAGAACCAGGACCAGAACAAGAACAAGGACCAGGACCAGGAGCAGAACCAGGACCAGGACCAGGACCAGAACAAGAACCAGGACCAGAACAAGAACCAGGACCAGGACCAGGACCAGAACCAGGACCAGGACCAGAACAAGAACCAGGACCAGAACAAGAACCAGGACCAGGACCAGAACAAGAACCAGGACCAGAACAAGAACCAGGACCAGGACCAGGACCAGAACAAGAACCAGGACCAGAACAAGAACCAGGACCAGAACAAGAACCAGGACCAGGACTAGAACCAGGACCAGGACCAGAACCAGAAGAACCAGGACCAGGACCAGAACAAGAACCAGGACCAGAACCAGGACCAGAACCAGGACCCGGGTTCTCCAGACCAAAGACCACCTCTGTATCTACCAGACCAGCGGCCTCCCCCGTCAGAGCCACCATGATGTCAGAAACACGAAGATCTGTTCCTTCTGAGCCTCAGGTAACCAGGACCAGGACCCGGGTTCTCCAGACCAAAGACCACCTCTGTATCTACCAGACCAGCGGCCTCCCCCGTCAGAGCCATCATGATGTCAGAAACACGAAGATCTGTTCTTTCTGAGCCTCAGGTAACCAGGACCAGAACCAGGACCAGGACCAGAACCAGAAGAACCAGGACCAGGACCAGAACAAGAACCAGGACCAGAACCAGGACCAGAACCAGGACCCGGGTTCTCCAGACCAAAGACCACCTCTGTATCTACCAGACCAGCGGCCTCCCCCGTCAGAGCCATCATGATGTCAGAAACACGAAGATCTGTTCCTTCTGAGCCTCAGAAAAGCAGCTGAAACAATAAAACTGTGGACATTAACAGGAGGCTGGACCAGAACCAGGACCAGGACCAGGACCAGAACCAGGACCAGGACCAGAACCAGGACCAGGACCAGAACAAGAACCAGGACCAGAACCAGAACCAGAACCAGGAGCAGAACCAGGACCACAACAATAACTAGGACCAGGACCAGAACCAGAACCAGGACCAGGACCAGAACAAGAACCAGGACCAGAACAAGAACCAGGACAAGGACCAGGACCAGAACAAGAACCAGGACCAGGACCAGAACAAGAACCAGGACCAGGACCAGGACCAGGACCAGAACAAGGACAAGAACCAAGACCAGAACAAGAACCAGGACCAGGACGAGGACCAGGACTAGAACCAGGACCAGGACCAGGACCAGAACCAGAACCAGGACCCGGGTTCTCCAGACCAAAGACCACCTCTGTATCTACCAGACCAGCGGCCTCCCCCGTCAGAGCCACCATGATGTCAGAAACACGAAGATTTGTTCCTTCTGAGCCTCAGAAAAGCAGCTGAAACAATAAAACTGTGGACATTAACAGGAGGCTGGACCAGAACCAGGACCAGGACCAGGACCAGGACCAGAACCAGAACCAGGACCAGGACCAGAACCAGGACCAGGACCAGAACCAGGACCAGGACCAGAACAAGAACCAGGACCAGAACCAGAACCAGAACCAGGAGCAGAACCAGGACCACAACAATAACTAGGACCAGGACCAGAACCAGAACCAGGACCAGGACCAGAACAAGAACCAGGACCAGAACAAGAACCAGGACAAGGACCAGGACCAGAACAAGAACCAGGACCAGAACCAGGACCAGAACCAGAACCAGGAAAAGGACCAGGACCAGGACCAGAACCAGAACCAGGACCAGGACCAGGACCAGAACCAGGACCAGGACCAGGACCAGGACCAGGACCAGAACCAGGACCAGGACCAGGACCAGAACCAGAACCACAACAAGAACTAGGACCAGGACCAGAAGCAGAAGCAGGACCAGGACCAGAACAAGAACCAGGACCAGAACCAGAACCAGAACCAGAACCAGGACCAGAACAAGAACCAGGACCAAGACATGGACCAGGACCAGGACCAGGACCAAAACCAGAACCAGGACATGGACCAGAACCAGGACACGGACCAAAACCAGAACCAGGACCAGGACCAGGACCAGAACCAGAACCAGGACCAGGACCAGGACCAGGACCAGGACCAGGACCAGGACCAGGACATGGGCCAGAACCAGGACCAGGACCAGAACCAGAACCAGGACCAGAACCAGAACCAGGACCAGGACCAGGACATGGACCAGAACCAGAACCAGGACCAGAACAAGAACCAGGACCAGAACCAGGACCAGGACCAGAACCCGGGTTCTCCAGACCAAAGACCACCTCTGTATCTACCAGACCAGCGGCCTCCCCCGTCAGAGCCATCATGATGTCAGAAACACGAAGATTTGTTCCTTCTGAGCCTCAGAAAAGCAGCTGAAACAATAAAACTGTGGACATTAACAGGAGGCTGGACCAGAACCAGGACCAGGACCAGGACCAGGACCAGGACCAGGACCAGAACCAGGACCAGGACCAGAACCAGGACCAGGACCAGGACCAGGACCAGAACCAGGACCAGGACCAGAACCAGAACCAGAACCAGGACCAGGACCAGGACCAGAACCAGGACCAGGACCAGGACCAGGACCAGGACCAGAACCAGGACCAGGACCAGGACCAGGACCAGGACCAGAACCAGAACCAGGACCAGGACCAGGACCAGAACCAGGACCAGGACCAGGACCAGGACCAGGAGCAGAACCAGGACCAGGACCAGGACCAGGACAAGAACCAGGACCAGGACCAGGACATGGACCAGAACCAGGACCAGGACCAGAACCAGGACCAGAACCAGGAACAGGACCAGAAACAGAACCAGGACCACAACAAGAACTAGGACCAGGACCAGAAGCAGAACCAGGACCAGGACCAGAACAAGAACCAGGACCAGAACCAGAACCAGGACAAGAACAAGAACCAGGACCAGAACCAGAACCAGAACCAGGACCAGAACAAGAACCAGGACAAGGACCAGAACCAGGACCAGGACCAGAACCAAGACGAGGACCAGGACCAGAACCAGGACCAGGACAAGAACCAGGACCAGGACCAGAACCAGAACCAGGACCAGAACAAGAACCAGGACCAGGACCAGAACCAGGACCAGGACCAGAACAAGAACCAGGACCAGGACCAGGACCAGAACCAGAACCAGGACCAGAACCAGAACCAGGACCAGGACAAGAACCAGGACCAGAACAAGAACCAGGACCAGGACCAGGACCGGGACCAGAACCAGGACCAGGACCAGAACCAGAACCAGGACCAGGACCAGAACCAAGAAGAGGACCAGGACCAGAACCAAGAAGAGGACCAGGACCAGAACCAGGACCAGTACAAGAACCAGGACAAGGACCAGAACCAGAACCAGGACCAGAACAAAAACCAGGACCAGGACAAGAACCAGGACCAGGACCAGAACCAAGACGAGGACCAGGACCAGAACCAGGACCAGGACCAGGACCAGAACCAGGACAAGAACCAGGACCAGGACCAGAACCAGGACAAGAACCAGGACCAGAACCAGGACCAGGACCAGAACCAGAACAAGAACCAGGACCAGGACCAGAACAAGAACCAGGACCAGGACCAAGACGAGGACCAGGACCAGAACCAGGACCAGGACCAGGACCAGGACAAGAACCAGGACCAGGACCAGGACCAGGACAAGAACCAGGACCACAACAAGAACCAGGACCAGGACAAGAACCAGGACCACAACAAGAACCAGGACCAGGACCAGGACAAGAACCAGGACCACAACAAGAACTAGGACCAGGACCACAACCAGGACCAGAACAAGAACCAGAACCAGAACAAGAATCAGGACCAGAACCAGGACCAGGACCAGAACAAGAACCAGGACCAGAACAAGAACCAGGACGAGGACCAGAACAAGAACCAGGACCAGAACCAGGACCAGAACCAGAACCAGGACAAGAACAAGAACCAGGACCAGGACAAGAACAAGAACCAGGACCAGGACCAGAACCAAGACGAGGACCAGGACCAGAACCAGGACCAGGACCAGGACAAGAACCAGGACCAGGACCAGAACCAGAACCAGAACCAGGACCAGAGCAAGAACCAGGACCAGGACCAGAACAAGAACCAGGACCAGAACCAAGACGAGGACCAGGACCAGAACCAGGACAAGAACTAGGACCAGAACCAGAACCAGGACCAGGACCCGGGTTTTCCAGACCAAAGACCACCTCTGTATCTACCAGACCAGCGGCCTCCCCCGTCAGAGCCACCATGATGTCAGAAACACGAAGATCTGTTCCTTCTGAGCCTCAGAAAAGCAGCTGAAACAATAAAACTGTGGACATTAACAGGAGGCTGGACCAGAACCAGGACCAGGACCAGGACCAGAACCAGGACCAGGACCAGAACCAGGACCAGAACCAGGACCAGGACCAGAACCAGAACCAGGACCAGGACCAGGACCAGGACCAGAACCAGGACCAGGACCAGGACCAGAACCAGAACCAGGACCAGGACCAGGACCAGGAGCAGAACCAGGAGCAGAACCAGGACCAGGACCAGGACCAGGACAAGAACCAGGACCAGGACCAGGACATGGACCAGAACCAGGACCAGGACCAGAACCAGGACCAGGACCAGAAACAGAACAAGGACCACAACAAGAACTAGGACCAGGACCAGAAGCAGAACCAGGACCAGGACCAGAACAAGAACCAGGACCAGAACCAGAACCAGGACAAGAACAAGAACCAGGACCAGAACCAGAACCAGGACCAGGACCAGAACAAGAACCAGGACAAGGACCAGAACCAGGACCAGGACCAGAACCAAGACGAGGACCAGGACCAGAACCAGGACCAGGACAAGAACCAGGACCAGAACCAGAACCAGAACCAGGACCAGAACAAGAACCAGGACCAGGACCAGAACCAGAACCAGGACCAGAACCAGGACCAGGACCAGAACAAGAACCAGGACCAGGACCAGGACCAGAACCAGAACCAGGACCAGAACCAGGACAAGAACCAGGACCAGAACAAGAACCAGGACCAGGACCGGGACCGGGACCAGAACCAGGACCAGGACCAGGACCAGAACCAGAACCAGGACCAGGACCAGAACCAAGAAGAGGACCAGGACCAGAACCAAGAAGAGGACCAGGACCAGAACCAGGACCAGTACAAGAACCAGGACAAGGACCAGAACCAGAACCAGGACCAGAACAAAAACCAGGACCAGGACAAGAACCAGGACCAGGACCAGAACCAAGACGAGGACCAGGACCAGAACCAGGACCAGGACCAGGACCAGAACCAGGACAAGAACCAGGACCAGAACCAGGACAAGAACCAGGACCAGAACCAGGACCAGGACCAGAACCAGAACAAGAACCAGGACCAGGACCAGAACAAGAACCAGGACCAGGACCAAGACGAGGACCAGGACCAGCACCAGGACCAGGACCAGGACCAGGACAAGAACCAGGACCAGGACCAGGACAAGAACCAGGACCACAACAAGAACCAGGACCAGGACCAGGACAAGGACCAGGACCAGGACAAGAACCAGGACCAGGACCAGGACAAGAACCAGGACCACAACAAGAACTAGGACCAGGACCACAACCAGAACCAGGACCAGGACCAGAACAAGAACCAGAACCAGAACAAGAATCAGGACCAGAACCAGGACCAGGACCAGAACAAGAACCAGGACCAGAACAAGAACCAGGACGAGGACCAGAACAAGAACCAGGACCAGAACCAGGACCAGAACCAGAACCAGGACAAGAACAAGAACCAGGACCAGGACAAGAACAAGAACCAGGACCAGGACCAGAACCAAGACGAGGACCAGGACCAGAACCAGGACCAGGACCAGGACAAGAACCAGGACCAGGACCAGAACCAGAACCAGAACCAGGACCAGAGCAAGAACCAGGACCAGGACCAGAACAAGAACCAGGACCAGAACCAGAACCAAGACGAGGACCAGGACCAGAACCAGGACAAGAACTAGGACCAGAACCAGAACCAGGACCAGGACCCGGGTTCTCCAGACCAAAGACCACCTCTGTATCTACCAGACCAGCGGCCTCCCCCGTCAGAGCCACCATGATGTCAGAAACACGAAGATCTGTTCCTTCTGAGCCTCAGGTAACCAGGACCAGAACCAGGACCAGGACCAGGACCCGGGTTCTCCAGACCAAAGACCACCTCTGTTTCTACCAGACCAGCGGCCTCCCCCGTCAGAGCCATCATGATGTCAGAAACACGAAGATCTGTTCCTTCTGAGCCTCAGGTAACCAGGACCAGAACCAGGACCAGGACCAGAACCAGGACCAGGACCCGGGTTCTCCAGACCAAAGACCACCTCTGTATCTACCAGACCAGCGGCCTCCCCCGTCAGAGCCATCATGATGTCAGAAACACGAAGATTTGTTCCTTCTGAGCCTCAGAAAAGCAGCTGAAACAATAAAACTGTGGACATTAACAGGAGGCTGGACCAGAACCAGGACCAGGACCGGGACCAGGACCAGGACCAGGACCAGAACCAGGACCAGGACCAGAACCAGGACCAGAACCAGGACCAGGACCAGAACCAGAACCAGAACCAGAACTAGGACCAGGACCAGAAGCAGAAGCAGGACCAGAACAAGAACCAGGACCAGAACCAGAACCAGGACCAGGACCAGGACCAGAACCAGAACCACAACAAGAACTAGGACCAGGACCAGAAGCAGAAGCAGGACCAGGACCAGAACAAGAACCAGGACCAGGACATGGACCAGAACCAGGACCAGGACCAAAACCAGGACCAGAACCAGGACCAGAACCAGGACCAGGACCAGGACCAGGACATGGACCAGAACCAGGACCAGGACCAGGACCAGGACCAGGACCAGAACCAGGACCACGACCAGGACCAGAACCAGAACCACAACAAGAACTAGGACCAGGACCAGAAGCAGAAGCAGGACCAGGACCAGAACAAGAACCAGGACCAGGACATGGACCAGAACCAGGACCAGGACCAAAACCAGGACCAAAACCAGAACCAGGACCAGGACCAGAACCAGGACCAGGACCAGGACCAGGACATGGACCAGAACCAGGACCAGGACCAGGACCAGAACCAGAACCAGAACCAGGACCAGGACCAGGACATGAACCAGGACCAGGACCAGGACATGGACCAGAACCAGAACAAGAACCAGGACCAGAACCAGGACCAGAACAAGAACCAGGACCAGAACCAGGACCAGAACCAGTACCAAGACCAGGACCAGGACCAGGACAAGAACCAGGACCAGAACAAGAACTAGGACCAGAACCAGAACCAGGACCAGGACCAGGACAAGAACCAGGACCAGAACAAGAACCAGGACCAGGACCAGGAGCAGAACCAGGACCACAACAAGAACTAGGACCAGGACCAGGAGCAGAAGCAGGACCAGGACCAGAACCAGAACAAGAACCAGGACCAGAACAAGAACCAGGACCAGGACTAGAACCAGGACCAGGACCAGGACCAGGACCAGAACAAGAACCAGGACCAGAACAAGGACCAGAACCAGGACCAGGACCAGGACCAGGACATGGACCAGAACCAGGACCAGGACCAGGACCAGAACCAGAACCAGAACCAGGACCAGGACCAGGACATGAACCAGGACCAGGACCAGGACATGGACCAGAACCAGAACAAGAACCAGGACCAGAACCAGGACCAGAACAAGAACCAGGACCAGAACCAGGACCAGAACCAGTACCAAGACCAGGACCAGGACCAGGACAAGAACCAGGACCAGAACAAGAACTAGGACCAGAACCAGAACCAGGACCAGGACCAGGACAAGAACCAGGACCAGGACCAGGAGCAGAACCAGGACCACAACAAGAACTAGGACCAGGACCAGGAGCAGAAGCAGGACCAGGACCAGAACCAGAACAAGAACCAGGACCAGAACAAGAACCAGGACCAGGACTAGAACCAGGACCAGGACCAGGACCAGGACCAGAACAAGAACCAGGACCAGAACAAGGACCAGAACCAGAACCAGGACCATAACCAGGACCAGGACCAGAACAAGAACCAGGAACAGGACCACAACAAGTACTAGGACAAGGACCAGGACCAGGACCAGAACCAGGACCAGGACCAGAACAAGAACAAGGAACAGGACCAAGACCAGGACCAGGACCAGAACCAGAACTAGAACAAGAACCAGGAACAGGACCAGAACAAGAACCAGGAACAGGACCAAGACCAGGACCAGGACCAGAACCAGAACCAGGACCAGGACCAGAACCAGGACCAGAACCAGAACCAGGACCAGGACAAGAACCAGGACCAGAACAAGAACCAGGACCAGAACCAGGACCAGGACCAGAACCAGGGCCAGGACCAGAACCAGAACCAGAACCAGAACCAGGACCAGGACCAGAACAAGAACCAGGAACAGGACCAAGACCAGGACCAGAACCAGAACCAGGACCAGGACCAGAACAAGAACCAGGACCAGGACCAAGACCAGGACCAAGACCAGAACCAGAACCAGGACCAGGACAAGAACCAGGACCAGAACAAGAACCAGGACCAGAACAAGAACCAGGACCAGAACCAGAACCAGGAACAGAACCAGGGCAAGGACCAGAACAAGAACCAGGACCAGGACCAGAACCAGAACCAGGACCAGGACCAGAACAAGAACCAGGTCCAGAACCAGGACCAGAAACAGAACAAGAACCAGGACCAGGACCAAGACCAGGACCAGAACCAGAACCAGGACAAGAATCAGGACCAGGACCAGAAGCAGGACCAGAACAAGAACCAAGACCAAGACCAAGACCAAGACCAAGACCAGGACCAGAACCAGAACCAGGACCAGGACCAAGACCAAGACCAAGACCAGGACCAGAACCAGAACCAGGACCAAGACCAAGACCAAGACCAGGACCAGGACCAGGAACAGAACCAGAACCAGGACCAGGACCAGTACCAGGAGCAGAACAAGAACCAGGACCAGGACCAGGACCAGAACAAGGACCAGGACCAGAATCAGGACCAGGACGAGGACCAGAACAAGAACCAGGACCAGAACCAGGACCAGAACCAGAACCAGGACCAGAACCAGTACCAAGACCAGGACCAGGACCAGGACAAGAACCAGGACCAGAACAAGAACTAGGACCAGAACCAGAACCAGGACCAGGACCAGGACAAGAACCAGGACCAGAACAAGAACCAGGACCAGGACCAGGAGCAGAACCAGGACCACAACAAGAACTAGGACCAGGACCAGGAGCAGAAGCAGGACCAGGACCAGAACCAGAACAAGAACCAGGACCAGAACAAGAACCAGGACCAGAACAAGAACCAGGACCAGGACTAGAACCAGGACCAGGACCAGGACCAGGACCAGAACAAGAACCAGGACCAGAACAAGGACCAGAACCAGAACCAGGACCAGGACCATAACCAGGACCAGGACCAGAACAAGAACCAGGAACAGGACCACAACAAGTACTAGGACAAGGACCAGGACCAGGACCAGAACCAGGACCAGGACCAGAACAAGAACAAGGAACAGGACCAAGACCAGGACCAGGACCAGAACCAGAACTAGAACAAGAACCAGGAACAGGACCAGAACAAGAACCAGGAACAGGACCAAGACCAGGACCAGGACCAGAACCAGAACCAGGACCAGGACCAGGACCAGAACCAGGACCAGAACCAGAACCAGGACCAGGACAAGAACCAGGACCAGAACAAGAACCAGGACCAGAACCAGGACCAGGACCAGAACCAGGGCCAGGACCAGAACCAGAACCAGAACCAGGACCAGGACCAGAACAAGAACCAGGACCAGGACCAGAACAAGAACCAGGAACAGGACCAAGACCAGGACCAGAACCAGAACCAGGACCAGGACCAGAACAAGAACCAGGACCAGGACCAAGACCAGGACCAAGACCAGAACCAGAACCAGGACCAGGACCAGGACCAGAACCAGGACCAGGACAAGAACCAGGACCAGAACAAGAACCAGGACCAGAACAAGAACCAGGACCAGAACCAGAACCAGGAACAGAACCAGGGCCAGGACCAGAACAAGAACCAGGACCAGGACCAGAACCAGAACCAGGACCAGGACCAGAACAAGAACCAGGTCCAGAACCAGGACCAGAAACAGAACAAGAACCAGGACCAGGACCAAGACCAGGACCAGAACCAGAACCAGGACAAGAATCAGGACCAGGACCAGAAGCAGGACCAGAACAAGAACCAAGACCAAGACCAAGACCAAGACCAGGACCAGAACCAGAACCAGGACCAGGACCAAGACCAAGACCAAGACCAGGACCAGAACCAGAACCAGGACCAAGACCAAGACCAAGACCAGGACCAGGACCAGGAACAGAACCAGAACCAGGACCAGGACCAGTACCAGGAGCAGAACCAGAACCAGGACCAGAACCAGGACCAGGACCAGAACAAGGACCAGGACCAGAATCAGGACCAGGACGAGGACCAGAACAAGAACCAGGACCAGAACCAGGACCAGAACCAGAACCAGGACCAGAACCAGAACCAGGACCAGGACCAGGACAAGAACCAGGACCAGAACAAGAACCAGGACCAGGACCAGAACCAGGACCAGGACCAGGACCAGGACCAGAACCAGGACCAGGACCAAAACCAGGACCAGGAAAAGAACCAGGACCAGAACAAGAACCAGGACCAGGACCAGAACCAAGACCAGGACCAGAACCAGGACCATAACCAGGACCAAGACCAGGACCAGAACCAGAACCAGGACTAGGACCAGGACCAGTACCAGGAGCAGGACCAGAACCAGGACCAGGACCAGGACCAGGACCAAGACCAAGACCAGGACCAGGACCAGGACCAGAACCAGGACCAGAACCAGGACCAGGACCAGTACCAGGAGCAGAACCAGGACCAGGACCAGTACCAGGACCAGAACCAGGACCAGGACCAGGACCAGAACCAGGACCAGGACAAGAACCAGGACCAGAACCAGGACCAGAACCAGGACCAGAACCAGGACCAGGACCAGAATCAGGACCAGAATCAGGACCAGAACCAGGACCAGGACCAGAACGAGAACCAGGACCAGGACCAGAACGAGAACCAGGACCAGGACCAGAACCAGGACCAGGACCAGAACCAGGACCAGAACAAGAACCAGAACCAGAATCAGGACCAGGACCAGAACCAGGACCAGGACCAGAACAAGAACCAAGACCAAGACCAGGACCAAGACCAAGACCAAGACCAAGACCAGGACCAGGACCAGAACCAGGACCAGGACCAGGACCAGGACCAGTACCAGGAGCAGAACCAGAACCAGGACCAGAACCAGGACCAGGACCAGGACATGGACCAGAACCAGAACAAGAACCAGGACCAGAACCAGGACCAGAACAAGAACCAGGACCAGAACCAGGACCAGAACCAGTACCAAGACCAGGACCAGGACCAGGACAAGAACCAGGACCAGAACAAGAACTAGGACCAGAACCAGAACCAGGACCAGGACCAGGACAAGAACCAGGACCAGAACAAGAACCAGGACCAGGACCAGGAGCAGAACCAGGACCACAACAAGAACTAGGACCAGGACCAGGAGCAGAAGCAGGACCAGGACCAGAACCAGAACAAGAACCAGGACCAGAACAAGAACCAGGACCAGGACTAGAACCAGGACCAGGACCAGGACCAGGACCAGAACAAGAACCAGGACCAGAACAAGGACCAGAACCAGGACCAGGACCAGGACCAGGACATGGACCAGAACCAGGACCAGGACCAGAACCAGAACCAGAACCAGGACCAGGACCAGGACATGAACCAGGACCAGGACCAGGACATGGACCAGAACCAGAACCAGAACCAGGACCAGGACCAGGACCAGAACAAGAACCAGGTCCAGAACCAGGACCAGAAACAGAACAAGAACCAGGACCAGGACCAAGACCAGGACCAGAACCAGAACCAGGACAAGAATCAGGACCAGGACCAGAAGCAGGACCAGAACAAGAACCAAGACCAAGACCAAGACCAAGACCAGGACCAGAACCAGAACCAGGACCAGGACCAAGACCAAGACCAAGACCAGGACCAGAACCAGAACCAGGACCAAGACCAAGACCAAGACCAGGACCAGGACCAGGAACAGAACCAGAACCAGGACCAGGACCAGTACCAGGAGCAGAACCAGAACCAGGACCAGAACCAGGACCAGGACCAGAACAAGGACCAGGACCAGAATCAGGACCAGGACGAGGACCAGAACAAGAACCAGGACCAGAACCAGGACCAGAACCAGAACCAGGACCAGAACCAGAACCAGGACCAGGACCAGGACAAGAACCAGGACCAGAACAAGAACCAGGACCAGGACCAGAACCAGGACCAGGACCAGGACCAGGACCAGAACCAGGACCAGGACCAAAACCAGGACCAGGAAAAGAACCAGGACCAGAACAAGAACCAGGACCAGGACCAGAACCAAGACCAGGACCAGAACCAGGACCATAACCAGGACCAAGACCAGGACCAGAACCAGAACCAGGACTAGGACCAGGACCAGTACCAGGAGCAGGACCAGAACCAGGACCAGGACCAGGACCAGGACCAAGACCAAGACCAGGACCAGGACCAGAACCAGGACCAGAACCAGGACCAGGACCAGTACCAGGAGCAGAACCAGGACCAGGACCAGTACCAGGACCAGAACCAGGACCAGGACCAGGACCAGAACCAGGACCAGGACAAGAACCAGGACCAGAACCAGGACCAGAACCAGGACCAGAACCAGGACCAGGACCAGAATCAGGACCAGAATCAGGACCAGAACCAGGACCAGGACCAGAACGAGAACCAGGACCAGGACCAGAACGAGAACCAGGACCAGGACCAGAACCAGGACCAGGACCAGAACCAGGACCAGAACAAGAACCAGAACCAGAATCAGGACCAGGACCAGAACCAGGACCAGGACCAGAACAAGAACCAAGACCAAGACCAGGACCAAGACCAAGACCAAGACCAAGACCAGGACCAGGACCAGAACCAGGACCAGGACCAGTACCAGGAGCAGAACCAGAACCAGGACCAGAACCAGGACCAGGACCAGGACATGGACCAGAACCAGAACAAGAACCAGGACCAGAACCAGGACCAGAACAAGAACCAGGACCAGAACCAGGACCAGAACCAGTACCAAGACCAGGACCAGGACCAGGACAAGAACCAGGACCAGAACAAGAACTAGGACCAGAACCAGAACCAGGACCAGGACCAGGACAAGAACCAGGACCAGAACAAGAACCAGGACCAGGACCAGGAGCAGAACCAGGACCACAACAAGAACTAGGACCAGGACCAGGAGCAGAAGCAGGACCAGGACCAGAACCAGAACAAGAACCAGGACCAGAACAAGAACCAGGACCAGGACTAGAACCAGGACCAGGACCAGGACCAGGACCAGAACAAGAACCAGGACCAGAACAAGGACCAGAACCAGGACCAGGACCAGGACCAGGACCAGGACATGGACCAGAACCAGGACCAGGACCAGGACCAGAACCAGAACCAGAACCAGGACCAGGACCAGGACATGAACCAGGACCAGGACCAGGACATGGACCAGAACCAGAACAAGAACCAGGACCAGAACCAGGACCAGAACAAGAACCAGGACCAGAACCAGGACCAGAACCAGTACCAAGACCAGGACCAGGACCAGGACAAGAACCAGGACCAGAACAAGAACTAGGACCAGAACCAGAACCAGGACCAGGACCAGGACAAGAACCAGGACCAGAACAAGAACCAGGACCAGGACCAGGAGCAGAACCAGGACCACAACAAGAACTAGGACCAGGACCAGGAGCAGAAGCAGGACCAGGACCAGAACCAGAACAAGAACCAGGACCAGAACAAGAACCAGGACCAGAACAAGAACCAGGACCAGGACTAACCAGGACCAGGACCAGGACCAGGACCAGAACAAGAACCAGGACCAGAACAAGGACCAGAACCAGAACCAGGACCAGGACCATAACCAGGACCAGGACCAGAACAAGAACCAGGAAAAGGACCACAACAAGTACTAGGACAAGGACCAGGACCAGGACCAGAACCAGGACCAGGACCAGAACAAGAACAAGGAACAGGACCAAGACCAGGACCAGGACCAGAACCAGAACTAGAACAAGAACCAGGAACAGGACCAGAACAAGAACCAGGAACAGGACCAAGACCAGGACCAGGACCAGAACCAGAACCAGGACCAGGACCAGAACCAGGACCAGAACCAGAACCAGGACCAGGACAAGAACCAGGACCAGAACAAGAACCAGGACCAGAACCAGGACCAGGACCAGAACCAGGGCCAGGACCAGAACCAGAACCAGAACCAGGACCAGGACCAGAACAAGAACCAGGACCAGGACCAGAACAAGAACCAGGAACAGGACCAAGACCAGGACCAGAACCAGAACCAGGACCAGGACCAGAACAAGAACCAGGACCAGGACCAAGACCAGGACCAAGACCAGAACCAGAACCAGGACCAGGACCAGGACCAGAACCAGGACCAGGACAAGAACCAGGACCAGAACAAGAACCAGGACCAGAACAAGAACCAGGACCAGAACCAGAACCAGAACCAGGAACAGAACCAGGGCCAGGACCAGAACAAGAACCAGGACCAGGACCAGAACCAGAACCAGGACCAGGACCAGAACAAGAACCAGGTCCAGAACCAGGACCAGAAACAGAACAAGAACCAGGACCAGGACCAAGACCAGGACTAGAACCAGAACAAGGACAAGAATCAGGACCAGGACCAGAAGCAGGACCAGAACAAGAACCAAGACCAAGACCAAGACCAAGACCAGGACCAGAACCAGAACCAGGACCAGGACCAAGACCAAGACCAAGACCAGGACCAGAACCAGAACCAGGACCAAGACCAAGACCAAGACCAAGACCAGGACCAGGACCAGGAACAGAACCAGAACCAGGACCAGGACCAGTACCAGGAGCAGAACCAGAACCAGGACCAGGACCAGGACCAGAACAAGGACCAGGACCAGAATCAGGACCAGGACGAGGACCAGAACAAGAACCAGGACCAGAACCAGGACCAGAACCAGAACCAGGACCAGAACCAGTACCAAGACCAGGACCAGGACCAGGACAAGAACCAGGACCAGAACAAGAACTAGGACCAGAACCAGAACCAGGACCAGGACCAGGACAAGAACCAGGACCAGAACAAGAACCAGGACCAGGACCAGGAGCAGAACCAGGACCACAACAAGAACTAGGACCAGGACCAGGAGCAGAAGCAGGACCAGGACCAGAACCAGAACAAGAACCAGGACCAGAACAAGAACCAGGACCAGAACAAGAACCAGGACCAGGACTAGAACCAGGACCAGGACCAGGACCAGAACAAGAACCAGGACCAGAACAAGGACCAGAACCAGAACCAGGACCAGGACCATAACCAGGACCAGGACCAGAACAAGAACCAGGAACAGGACCACAACAAGTACTAGGACAAGGACCAGGACCAGGACCAGAACCAGGACCAGGACCAGAACAAGAACAAGGAACAGGACCAAGACCAGGACCAGGACCAGAACCAGAACTAGAACAAGAACCAGGAACAGGACCAGAACAAGAACCAGGAACAGGACCAAGACCAGGACCAGGACCAGAACCAGAACCAGGACCAGGACCAGAACCAGGACCAGAACCAGAACCAGGACCAGGACAAGAACCAGGACCAGAACAAGAACCAGGACCAGAACCAGGACCAGGACCAGAACCAGGGCCAGGACCAGAACCAGAACCAGAACCAGGACCAGGACCAGAACAAGAACCAGGACCAGGACCAGAACAAGAACCAGGAACAGGACCAAGACCAGGACCAGAACCAGAACCAGAACCAGGACCAGGACCAGAACAAGAACCAGGACCAGGACCAAGACCAGGACCAAGACCAGAACCAGAACCAGGACCAGGACCAGGACCAGAACCAGGACCAGGACAAGAACCAGGACCAGAACAAGAACCAGGACCAGAACAAGAACCAGGACCAGAACCAGAACCAGGAACAGAACCAGGGCCAGGACCAGAACAAGAACCAGGACCAGGACCAGAACCAGAACCAGGACCAGGACCAGAACAAGAACCAGGTCCAGAACCAGGACCAGAAACAGAACAAGAACCAGGACCAGGACCAAGACCAGGACCAGAACCAGAACCAGGACAAGAATCAGGACCAGGACCAGAAGCAGGACCAGAACAAGAACCAAGACCAAGACCAAGACCAAGACCAGGACCAGAACCAGAACCAGGACCAGGACCAAGACCAAGACCAAGACCAGGACCAGAACCAGAACCAGGACCAAGACCAAGACCAAGACCAGGACCAGGACCAGGAACAGAACCAGAACCAGGACCAGGACCAGTACCAGGAGCAGAACCAGAACCAGGACCAGAACCAGGACCAGGACCAGGACCAGAACAAGGACCAGGACCAGAATCAGGACCAGGACGAGGACCAGAACAAGAACCAGGACCAGAACCAGGACCAGAACCAGAACCAGGACCAGAACCAGAACCAGGACCAGGACCAGGACAAGAACCAGGACCAGAACAAGAACCAGGACCAGGACCAGAACCAGGACCAGGACCAGGACCAGGACCAGAACCAGGACCAGGACCAAAACCAGGACCAGGAAAAGAACCAGGACCAGAACAAGAACCAGGACCAGGACCAGAACCAGAACCAGGACCAGGACCAGAACAAGAACCAAGACCAGGACCAGAACCAGGACCATAACCAGGACCAAGACCAGGACCAGAACCAGAACCAGGACTAGGACCAGGACCAGTACCAGGAGCAGGACCAGAACCAGGACCAGGACCAGGACCAGAACCAGGACCAGGACCAGGACCAAGACCAAGACCAGGACCAGGACCAGGACCAGAACCAGGACCAGAACCAGGACCAGGACCAGTACCAGGAGCAGAACCAGGACCAGGACCAGTACCAGGACCAGAACCAGGACCAGGACCAGGACCAGAACCAGGACCAGGACAAGAACCAGGACCAGAACCAGGACCAGAATCAGGACCAGAACCAGGACCAGGACCAGAATCAGGACCAGAATCAGGACCAGAACCAGGACCAGGACCAGAACGAGAACCAGGACCAGGACCAGAACGAGAACCAGGACCAGGACCAGAACCAGGACCAGGACCAGAACCAGGACCAGAACAAGAACCAGAACCAGAATCAGGACCAGGACCAGGACCAGAACCAGGACCAGGACCAGAACAAGAACCAAGACCAAGACCAGGACCAAGACCAAGACCAAGACCAGGACCAGGACCAGAACCAGAACCAGGACCAGGACCAGGACCAGTACCAGTAGCAGAACCAGAACCAGGACCAGAACCAGGACCAGGACCAGGACCAGAACCAGAACCAGGACCAGGACCAGGACCAGGACAAGAACCAGGACCAGGACCAGGACCAGAACCAGGACCAGGACAAGAACCAGGAGCAGAACCAGAACCAGGACCAGAATCAGGACCAGAACCAGGACCAGGACCAGGACCAGGACCAGAATCAGGACCAGGACCAGAAGCAGAACCAGGACCAGAACCAGGACCAGGACCAGAACCAGGACCAGAACAAGAACCAGGACCAGGACCAGAACAAGAACCAGGACCAGAACCAGGACCAGAACCAGAACCAGAACAAGGACAAGAACAAGGACCAGGAACAGGACCAGAACCAGGACCAGGACCAGGACAAGAACCTGGACCAGAACAAGAACAAGGACCAGGACCAGAACCAGGACCAGGACCAGAACCAGGATCAGAACCAGAACAAGAACCAGGACCAGGACCAGGACGAGGACCAGAACCAGGACCAGAACAAGAACCAGGACCAGAACAAGAACCAGGACCAGAACCAGGAAGAGGACCAGAACAAGAACCAGGACCAGAACAAGAACCAGGACCAGAACAAGAACCAGAACCAGGACCAGGACCAGGACCAGGACAAGAACCAGGACCAGAACAAGAACAAGAACCAGGACCAGGACCAGAACCAGGACCAGGACCAGAACCAGAAAAAGAACCAGGACCAGAAACAGGACCAGAACCAGGACCAGGACCAAGACCAAGACCAAGACCAGGACCAGGACCAGAACCAGAACCAGGACCAGGACCAAGACCAGAACCAGAACCAGAACCAGGACCAGAACAAGGACCAGGACCAGGACAAGAACCAGGACCAGGACCAGGACAAGAACCAGGACCAGAACCAGGACCAGAACCAGGACCAGGACAAGAACCAGGAGCAGAACCAGAACCAGGACCAGAATCAGGACCAGAACCAGGACCAGGACCAGGACCAGGACCAGAATCAGGACCAGGACCAGGACAAGAACCAGGAGCAGAACCAGGACCAGGACCAGGACCAAGACCAGGACAAGGACCAGAAGCAGAACCAGGACCAGAACCAGGACCAGGACCAGAACCAGGACCAGAACCAGAACCAGGACCAGGACCAGAACAAGAACCAGAACAAGAACAAGAACCAGGAACAGGACCAGAACCAGGACCAGGACCAGGACAAGAACCTGGAGCAGAACAAGAACCAGGACCAGGACCAGGACCAGAACCAGGATCAGAACCAGAACAAGAACAAGAACCAGGACCAGGACCAGGACGAGGACCAGAACCAGGACCAGGACAAGAACCAGGACCAGAACAAGAACCAGGACCAGAACAAGAACCAGGACCAGAACCAGGAAGAGGACCAGAACAAGAACCAGGACCAGAACAAGAACCAGAACCAGGACCAGGACCAGGACAAGAACCAGGACCAGAACAAGAACCAGGACCAGGACCAGAACCAGAAAAAGAACCAGGACCAGAACCAGGACCAGAACCAAGACCAAGACCAAGACCAGGACCAGGACCAGAACCAGGACCAGAACCAGAACCAGAACCAGGACCAGAACAAGGACCAGGACCAGGACCAGGAGCAGAACCAGAACAAGAACCAGGACCAGGACCAGGACCAGGACCAAGACCAGGACCAGAACCAGAACCAGGACCAGGACCAGAACAAGAACAAGGACGAGGACCAGAACAAGGTCCAAGACCAGAACAAGCACCAGGACCAGGACCAGGACCAGAACCAGGACCAGGACCAGAACCTGAACCAGAACCAGGACCAGGACCAGAACCAGGACCAGGACCAGGACGAGAACAAGGACCAGGACCAAGACCAGGACCAGGACCAGAACAAGAACCAGGACCAGGACCAAGACCAGGACCAGAACCTGGACCAGGACCAGGACCAGAACCAGGACCAGAACAAGAACCAGGACCAGGACCAGAACCAGGACCAGGACCAGGACCAGGACCAGAACCAGGACCAGAACAAGAACCAGGACCAGGACCAGAACAAGAACAAGGAACAGGACCAAGACCAGGACCAGGACCAGGACCAGAACCAGAAAAAGAACCAGGACCAGAACCAGGACCAGAACCAAGACCAAGACCAAGACCAGGACCAGGACCAGAACCAGAACCAGAACCAGGACCAGAACAAGGACCAGGACCAGGACCAGGACCAGGACCAGGAGCAGAACCAGAACAAGAACCAGGACCAGGACCAGGACCAGGACCTAGACCAGGACCAGAACCAGAACCAGGACCAGGACCAGAACAAGAACAAGGACGAGGACCAGAACAAGGTCCAAGACCAGAACAAGCACCAGGACCAGGACCAGGACCAGAACCAGGACCAGAACCAAGACCAAGACCAAGACCAGGACCAGGACCAGAACCAGGACCAGAACCAGAACCAGAACCAGGACCAGAACAAGGACCAGGACCAGGACCAGGAGCAGAACCAGAACAAGAACCAGGACCAGGACCAGGACCAGGACCAAGACCAGGACCAGAACCAGAACCAGGACCAGGACCAGAACAAGAACAAGGACGAGGACCAGAACAAGGTCCAAGACCAGAAGAAGCACCAGGACCAGGACCAGGACCAGAACCAGGACCAGGACCAGAACCTGAACCAGAACCAGGACCAGGACCAGAACCAGGACCAGGACCAGGACGAGAACAAGGACCAGGACCAAGACCAGGACCAGGACCAGAACAAGAACCAGGACCAGGACCAAGACCAGGACCAGAACCTGGACCAGGACCAGGACCAGAACCAGGACCAGAACAAGAACCAGGACCAGGACCAGAACCAGGACCAGGACCAGAAACAGGACAAGGACCAGGACCAGGACCAGAACCAGGACCAGAACAAGAACCAGGACCAGGACCAGAACAAGAACAAGGAACAGGACCAAGACCAGGACCAGGACCAGGACCAGAACCAGAAAAAGAACCAGGACCAGAACCAGGACCAGAACCAAGACCAAGACCAAGACCAGGACCAGGACCAGAACCAGAACCAGAACCAGGACCAGAACAAGGACCAGGACCAGGACCAGGACCAGGAGCAGAACCAGAACAAGAACCAGGACCAGGACCAGGACCAGGACCTAGACCAGGACCAGAACCAGAACCAGGACCAGGACCAGAACAAGAACAAGGACGAGGACCAGAACAAGGTCCAAGACCAGAACAAGCACCAGGACCAGGACCAGGACCAGAACCAGGACCAGGACCAGAACCTGAACCAGAACCAGGACCAGGACCAGGACCAGAACCAGGACCAGGACCAGGACGAGAACCAGGACCAGGACCAGAACCAGGACCAGGACCAAGACCAGGACCAGAACCTGGACCAGGACCAGGACCAGAACAAGAACCAGGACCAGGACCAGAACAAGAACAAGGAACAGGACCAAGACCAGGACCAGGACCAGGACCAGAACCAGAACCAGAACAAGAACCAGGAACAGGACCAGAACAAGAACCAGGAACAGGACCAAGACCAGGACCAGGACCAGAACCAGAACCAGAACCAGTACCAGAACCAGGACCAGGACCAGGACAAGAACCAGGACCAGAACAAGAACCAGGACCAGAACAAGAACCAGGACCAGAACCAGGACCAGGACCAGAACCAGAACCAGGACCAGAACCAGAACCAGAACCAGAATCAGAACCAGGACCAGAACAAGAACCAGGACCAGGACCAGGACCAGGACCAGAACCAGGACCAGGACCAGAACAAGAACCAGGACCAGGACCAGGACCAGAACAAGAACCAGGAACAGGACCAAGACCAAGACCAGGACCAGGACCAGGACCAGAACCAGAACCAGGACCAGGACCAGAACAAGAACCAGGACCAGGACCAAGACCAGGACCAGGACCAGGACCAGAACCAGAACCAGGACCAGGACAAGAACCAGGACCAGAACAAGAACCAGGACCAGAACCAGGACCAGAACCAGAACCAGGAACAGAACCAGGGCCAGGACCAGAACCAAAACCAGAACCAGGACCAGAACTAGAACCAGGACCAGGACCAGGACCAGGACCAGAACCAGGACCAGGACCAGAACAAGAACCAGGACCAGAACCAGGACCAGAACCAGAACCAGAACAAGAACCAGGACCAGGACCAAGACCAGGACCAGAACCAGGACAAGAATCAGGACCAGGACCAGAACCAGGACCAGAACCAGAACCAGGACGAAGACCAAGACCAGGACCAGAACCAAGACCAAGACCAAGACCAGGACCAGAACCAGGACCAAGACCAAGACCAAGACCAAGACCAGGACCAGGACCAGAACCAGAACCAGGACCAGTACCAGGAGCAGAACCAGAACCAGTACCAGAACCAGGACCAGGACCAGGACCAGAACAAGGACCAGGACCAGAATCAGGACCAGGACCAGGACCAGAACAAGAACCAGGACCAGAACCAGGACCAGAACCAGAAGCAGAACCAGGACCAGGACCAGGACAAGAACAAGAACCAGGACCAGAAAAAGAACCAGGACCAGAACCAGAACCAGGACCAGGACCAGAACCAGAACAAGAACCAGGACCAGGACCAAAACCAGGACCAGGACAAGAACCAGGACCAGAACCTGAACCAGAACCAGGACCAGGACCAGAACCAGGACCAGGACCAGGACGAGAACAAGGACCAGGACCAAGACCAGGACCAGGACCAGAACAAGAACCAGGACCAGGACCAAGACCAGGACCAGAACCTGGACCAGGACCAGGACCAGAACCAGGACCAGAACAAGAACCAGGACCAGGACCAGGACCAGGACCAGAAACAGGACAAGGACCAGGACCAGGACCAGAACCAGGACCAGAACAAGAACCAGGACCAGGACCAGAACAAGAACAAGGAACAGGACCAAGACCAGGACCAGGACCAGGACCAGAACCAGAAAAAGAACCAGGACCAGAACCAGGACCAGAACCAAGACCAAGACCAAGACCAGGACCAGGACCAGAACCAGAACCAGAACCAGGACCAGAACAAGGACCAGGACCAGGACCAGGACCAGGACCAGGACAAGAACCAGGAGCAGAACCAGAACCAGGACCAGAATCAGGACCAGAACCAGGACCAGGACCAGGACCAGGACCAGAATCAGGACCAGGACCAGGACAAGAACCAGGAGCAGAACCAGGACCAGGACCAGGACCAAGACCAGGACAAGGACCAGAAGCAGAACCAGGACCAGAACCAGGACCAGGACCAGAACCAGGACCAGAACCAGAACCAGGACCAGGACCAGAACAAGAACCAGAACAAGAACAAGAACCAGGAACAGGACCAGAACCAGGACCAGGACCAGGACAAGAACCTGGAGCAGAACAAGAACCAGGACCAGGACCAGGACCAGAACCAGGATCAGAACCAGAACAAGAACAAGAACCAGGACCAGGACCAGGACGAGGACCAGAACCAGGACCAGGACAAGAACCAGGACCAGAACAAGAACCAGGACCAGAACAAGAACCAGGACCAGAACCAGGAAGAGGACCAGAACAAGAACCAGGACCAGAACAAGAACCAGAACCAGGACCAGGACCAGGACAAGAACCAGGACCAGAACAAGAACCAGGACCAGGACCAGAACCAGAAAAAGAACCAGGACCAGAACCAGGACCAGAACCAAGACCAAGACCAAGACCAGGACCAGGACCAGAACCAGGACCAGAACCAGAACCAGAACCAGGACCAGAACAAGGACCAGGACCAGGACCAGGAGCAGAACCAGAACAAGAACCAGGACCAGGACCAGGACCAGGACCAAGACCAGGACCAGAACCAGAACCAGGACCAGGACCAGAACAAGAACAAGGACGAGGACCAGAACAAGGTCCAAGACCAGAACAAGCACCAGGACCAGGACCAGGACCAGAACCAGGACCAGGACCAGAACCTGAACCAGAACCAGGACCAGGACCAGGACCAGAACCAGGACCAGGACCAGGACGAGAACCAGGACCAGGACCAGAACCAGGACCAGGACCAAGACCAGGACCAGAACCTGGACCAGGACCAGGACCAGAACAAGAACCAGGACCAGGACCAGAACAAGAACAAGGAACAGGACCAAGACCAGGACCAGGACCAGGACCAGAACCAGAACCAGAACAAGAACCAGGAACAGGACCAGAACAAGAACCAGGAACAGGACCAAGACCAGGACCAGGACCAGAACCAGAACCAGAACCAGTACCAGAACCAGGACCAGGACCAGGACAAGAACCAGGACCAGAACAAGAACCAGGACCAGAACAAGAACCAGGACCAGAACCAGGACCAGGACCAGAACCAGAACCAGGACCAGAACCAGAACCAGGACCAGAACCAGGGCCAGGACCAGAACCAGAATCAGAACCAGGACCAGAACAAGAACCAGGACCAGGACCAGGACCAGGACCAGAACCAGGACCAGGACCAGAACAAGAACCAGGACCAGGACCAGGACCAGAACAAGAACCAGGAACAGGACCAAGACCAAGACCAGGACCAGGACCAGGACCAGAACCAGAACCAGGACCAGGACCAGAACAAGAACCAGGACCAGGACCAGGACCAAGACCAGGACCAGGACCAGGACCAGAACCAGAACCAGGACCAGGACAAGAACCAGGACCAGAACAAGAACCAGGACCAGAACCAGGACCAGAACCAGAACCAGGAACAGAACCAGGGCCAGGACCAGAACCAAAACCAGAACCAGGACCAGAACTAGAACCAGGACCAGGACCAGGACCAGGACCAGAACCAGGACCAGGACCAGAACAAGAACCAGGACCAGAACCAGGACCAGAACCAGAACCAGAACAAGAACCAGGACCAGGACCAAGACCAGGACCAGAACCAGGACAAGAATCAGGACCAGGACCAGAACCAGGACCAGAACCAGAACCAGGACGAAGACCAAGACCAGGACCAGAACCAAGACCAAGACCAAGACCAGGACCAGAACCAGGACCAAGACCAAGACCAAGACCAAGACCAGGACCAGGACCAGAACCAGAACCAGGACCAGTACCAGGAGCAGAACCAGAACCAGTACCAGAACCAGGACCAGGACCAGGACCAGAACAAGGACCAGGACCAGAATCAGGACCAGGACCAGGACCAGAACAAGAACCAGGACCAGAACCAGGACCAGAACCAGAAGCAGAACCAGGACCAGGACCAGGACAAGAACAAGAACCAGGACCAGAACAAGAACCAGGACCAGAACCAGAACCAGGACCAGGACCAGAACCAGAACAAGAACCAGGACCAGGACCAAAACCAGGACCAGGACAAGAACCAGGACCAGAACCTGAACCAGAACCAGGACCAGGACCAGAACCAGGACCAGGACCAGGACGAGAACAAGGACCAGGACCAAGACCAGGACCAGGACCAGAACAAGAACCAGGACCAGGACCAAGACCAGGACCAGAACCTGGACCAGGACCAGGACCAGAACCAGGACCAGAACAAGAACCAGGACCAGGACCAGGACCAGGACCAGAAACAGGACAAGGACCAGGACCAGGACCAGAACCAGGACCAGAACAAGAACCAGGACCAGGACCAGAACAAGAACAAGGAACAGGACCAAGACCAGGACCAGGACCAGGACCAGAACCAGAAAAAGAACCAGGACCAGAACCAGGACCAGAACCAAGACCAAGACCAAGACCAGGACCAGGACCAGAACCAGAACCAGAACCAGGACCAGAACAAGGACCAGGACCAGGACCAGGACCAGGACCAGGAGCAGAACCAGAACAAGAACCAGGACCAGGACCAGGACCAGGACCAAGACCAGGACCAGAACCAGAACCAGGACCAGGACCAGAACAAGAACAAGGACGAGGACCAGAACAAGGTCCAAGACCAGAACAAGCACCAGGACCAGGACCAGGACCAGAACCAGGACCAGGACCAGAACCTGAACCAGAACCAGGACCAGGACCAGGACCAGGACCAGAACCAGAACCAGAACAAGAACCAGGAACAGGACCAGAACAAGAACCAGGAACAGGACCAAGACCAGGACCAGGACCAGAACCAGAACCAGAACCAGGACCAGAACCAGGACCAGGACCAGGACAAGAACCAGGACCAGAACAAGAACCAGGACCAGAACAAGAACCAGGACCAGAACAAGAACCAGGACCAGAACCAGGACCAGGACCAGAACCAGAACCAGGACCAGAACCAGAACCAGGACCAGAACCAGGGCCAGGACCAGAACAAGAATCAGAACCAGGACCAGAACAAGAACCAGGACCAGGACCAGGACCAGGACCAGAACCAGGACCAGGACCAGAACAAGTACCAGGACCAGGACCAGGACCAGAACAAGAACCAGGAACAGGACCAAGACCAGGACCAGGACCAGGACCAGAACCAGAACCAGAACCAGGACCAGGACCAGAACAAGAACCAGGACCAGGACCAGGACCAAGACCAGGACCAGGACCAGGACCAGAACCAGAACCAGGACCAGGACAAGAACCAGGACCAGAACAAGAACCAGGACCAGAACCAGGACCAGAACCAGAACCAGGAACAGAACCAGGGCCAGGACCAGAACCAAAACCAGAACCAGGACCAGAACTAGAACCAGGACCAGGACCAGGACCAGGACCAGAACCAGGACCAGGACCAGAACAAGAACCAGGACCAGAACCAGGACCAGAACCAGAACCAGGACAAGAATCAGGACCAGGACCAGAACCAGGACCAGAACCAGAACCAGGACGAAGACCAAGACCAGGACCAGAACCAAGACAAGACCAAGACGAGGACCAGAACCAGGACCAAGACCAAGACCAAGACCAAGACCAGGACCAGGACCAGAACCAGAACCAGGACCAGTACCAGGAGCAGAACCAGAACCAGGACCAGAACCAGGACCAGGACCAGGACCAGAACAAGGACCAGGACCAGAATCAGGACCAGGACCAGGACCAGAACAAGAACCAGGACCAGAACCAGGACCAGAACCAGAAGCAGAACCAGGACCAGGACCAGGACAAGAACAAGAACCAGGACCAGAACAAGAACCAGGACCAGGACCAGAACCAGGACCAGGACCAGAACCAGAACAAGAACCAGGACCAGGACCAAAACCAGGACCAGGACAAGAACCAGGACCAGAACAAGAACCAGGACCAGGACCAGAACCAGAACCAGAACCAGGACCAGGACCAAAACAAGAACCAGGACCAGAACAAGAACCAGGACCAGGACCAGGACCAGAACCAGGACCAGAACAAGAACAAGGACCAGAACCAGGACCAGGACCAGGACCAGAACCAGAACCAGGACCAGAACCAGGACCAGAACCAGAACCAGGACCAGAACCAGGGCCAGGACCAGAATCAGAACCAGAACCAGGACCAGGACCAGAACCAGAACCAGGACCAGTACCAGGAGCAGAACCAGAACCAGGACCAGAACCAGGACCAGGACCAGAACAAGGACCAGGACCAGAATCAGGACCAGGACCAGGACCAGGACCAGAACAAGAACCAGGACCAGAACCAGGACCAGAACCAGAAGCAGAACCAGGACCAGGACCAGGACAAGAACAAGAACCAGGACCAGAACAAGAACCAGGACCAGGACCAGAACCAGGACCAGGACCAGAACCAGAACAAGAACCAGGACCAGGACCAAAACCAGGACCAGGACAAGAACCAGGACCAGAACAAGAACCAGGACCAGGACCAGAACCAGAACCAGAACCAGGACCAGGACCAAAACAAGAACCAGGACCAGAACAAGAACCAGGACCAGGACCAGGACCAGAACCAGGACCAGAACAAGAACAAGGACCAGAACCAGGACCAGGACCAGGACCAGAACCAGGACCAGAACCAGGACCAGAACCAGAACCAGGACCAGAACCAGGGCCAGGACCAGAATCAGAACCAGAACCAGGACCAGGACCAGAACAAGAACTAGGACCAGGACCAGAACAAGAACCAGAACAGGACCAAGACCAGGACCAGAACCAGAACCAGGACCAGGACCAGGACCAGAACAAGAACCAGGACCAGGACCAAGACCAGAACCAGAACCAGAACCAGGACCAGGACCAGGACCAGAACCAGGACCAGGACAAGAACCAGGACCAGAACAAGAACCAGGACCAGAACCAGAACCAGGAACAGAACCAGGGCCAGGGCCAGAACCAGAACCAGAACCAGGACCAGAACAAGAACCAGGACCAGGACCAGAACCAGAACCAGGACCAGGACCAGAACAAGAACCAGGACCAGAACCAGGACCAGAACCAGAACAAGAACCAGGACCAGGACCAAGACCAGGACCAGAACCAGAACCAGGACAAGAATCAGGACCAGGACCAGAAGCAGGACCAGAACAAGAACCAAGACCAAGACCAAGACCAAGACCAGGACCAGAACCAGGACCAAGACCAAGACCAAGACCAGGACCAGAACCAGGACCAAGACCAAGACCAAGACCAGGACCAGGACCAGGAACAGAACCAGAACCAGGACCAGTACCAGGAGCAGAACCAGAACCAGGACCAGAACCAGGACCAGGACCAGGACCAGAACAAGGACCAGGACCAGAATCAGGACCAGGACCAGGACCAGAACAAGAACCAGGACCAGAACCAGAACCAGGACCAGAACCAGAACCAGGACCAGAACCAGAACCAGGACCAGGACCAGGACAAGAACCAGGACCAGAACAAGAACCAGGACCAGGACCAGGACCAAAACCAGGACCAGGACCAGAACAAGAACCAGGACCAGGACCAAAACCAGGACCAGGAAAAGAACCAGGACCAGAACAAGAACCAGGACCAGAACCAGAACCAGGACCAGGACCAGAACAAGAACCAAGACCAGGACCAGAACCAGGACCATAACCAGGACCAAGACCAAGACCAGGACCAGAACCAGAACCAGGACTAGGACCAGGACCAGTACCAGGAGCAGAACCAGAACCAGGACCAGAACCAGGACCAGAACCAGGACTAGGACCAGAACCAGGACCAGGACCAGGACCAAGACCAAGACCAGGACCAGGACCAGAACCAGAACCAGGACCAGAACCAGGACCAGGACCAGTACCAGGAGCAGAACCAGGACCAGGACCAGAACCAGGACCAGGACCAGAACCAGGACCAGGACCAGGACCAGAACCAGGACCAGGACCAGAACCAGGACCAGGACAAGAACCAGGACCAGAACCAGAACCAGGACCAGAATCAGGACCAGAACCAGGACCAGGACCAGAATCAGGACCAGAACCAGGACCAGGACCAGAACGAGAACCAGGACCAGGACCAGGACCAGGACCAGAACCAGGACCAGAACCAGGACCAGAACAAGAACCAGGACCAGGACCAGAACCAGAACCAGGACCAGAATCAGGACCAGGACCAGAACCAGGACCAGGACCAGAACAAGAACCAAGACCAAGACCAGGACCATAACCAGGACCAAGACCAGGACCAAGACCAAGACCAGGACCAGAACCAGGACCAGGACCAGGACCAGTACCAGGAGCAGAACCAGAACCAGGACCAGAACCAGGACCAGGACCAGAACCAGGACCAGGACCAGGACCAGAACCAGGACCAGAACCAGAACCAGGAGCAGAACCAGAACCAGGACCAGAATCAGGACCAGAACCAGGACCAGGACCAGGACCAGGACCAGAATCAGGACCAGGACCAGAAGCAGAACCAGGACCAGAACCAGGACCAGGACCAGAACCAGGACCAGAACAAGAACCAGGACAAGGACCAGAACAAGAACCAGGACCAGAACCAGGACCAGAACCAGAACCAGAACCAGAACAAGAACCAGGACCAGGAACAGGACCAGAACCAGGACCAGGACCAGGACAAGAACCTGGACCAGAACAAGAACCAGGACCAGGACCAGAACCAGGACCAGGACCAGAACCAGGATCAGAACCAGAACAAGAACAAGAACCAGGACCAGGACCAGGACGAGGACCAGAACCAGGACCAGGACAAGAACCAGGACCAGAACAAGAACCAGGACCAGAACCAGGAAGAGGACCAGAACAAGAACCAGGACCAGAACAAGAACCAGGACCAGAACAAGAACCAGAACCAGGACCAGGACCAGGACCAGGACAAGAACCAGGACCAGAACAAGAACAAGAACCAGGACCAGGACCAGAACCAGAAAAAGAACCAGGACCAGAACCAGGACCAGGACCAAGAACAAGACCAAGACCAGGACCAGGACCAGGACCAGGACCAGAACCAGGACCAGGACCAAGACCAGGACCAGAACAAGGACCAGAACCAGAACCAGAACCAGGACAAGAACAAGGACCAGGACCAGGACAAGAACCAGGACCAGGACCAGGACCAGAACCAGGACCAGAACCAGGACCAGGACAAGAACCAGGAGCAGAACCAGAACCAGGACCAGAATCAGGACCAGAACCAGGACCAGGACCAGGACCAGGACCAGAATCAGGACCAGGACCAGGACAAGAACCAGGAGCAGAACCAGGACCAGGACCAGGACCAAGACCAGGACAAGGACCAGAAGCAGAACCAGGACCAGAACCAGGACCAGGACCAGGACCAGAACCAGGACCAGAACCAGAACCAGGACCAGGACCAGAACAAGAACCAGGACCAGAACCAGAACCAGAACAAAAACAAGAACCAGGAACAGGACCAGAACAAGGACCAGGACCAGGACAAGAACCTGGACCAGAACAAGAACCAGGACCAGGACCAGGACCAGAACCAGGATCAGAACCAGAACAAGAAAAAGAACCAGGACCAGGACCAGGACGAGGACCAGAACCAGGACCAGGACAAGAACCAGGACCAGAACAAGAACCAGGACCAGAACAAGTACCAGGACCAGAAAAAGAACCAGAACCAGGACCAGGACAAGAACCAGGACCAGAACAAGAACCAGGACCAGAACAAGAACCAGGACCAGAACCAGGAAGAGGACCAGAACAAGTACCAGGACCAGAAAAAGAACCAGAACCAGGACCAGGACCAGGACCAGGACAAGAACCAGGACCAGAACAAGAACCAGGACCAGGACCAGAACCAGGACCAGGACCAGAACCAGAAAAAGAACCAGGACCAGAACCAGGACCAGAACCAAGACCAAGACCAGGACCAGGACCAGAACCAGGACCAGGACCAGAACCAGAACCAGAACCAGGACCAGAACCAGGACCAGGACCAGGACCAGGAGCAGAACCAGAACAAGAACCAGAACAAGAACCAGGACCAGGACCAGGACCAGGACCAAGACCAGGACCAGGACCAGAACCAGGACCAGGACCAGGACCAGAACCAGAACCAGAACCAGGACAAGAACAAGGACGAGGACCAGAACAAGGTCCAAGACCAGAACAAGCACCAGGACCAGGACCAGGACCAGAACCAGGACCAGGACCAGAACCTGAACCAGAACCAGGACCAGGACCAGGACCAGAACCAGGACCAGGACCAGGACGAGAACCAGGACCAGGACCAGAACCAGGACCAGGACCAGAACAAGAACCAGGACCAGGACCAAGACCAGGACCAGAACCTGGACCAGGACCAGGACCAGAACCAGGACCAGAACAAGAACCAGGACCAGGACCAGAACCAGGACCAGGACCAGAAACAGGACAAGGACCAGGACCAGGACCAGAACAAGGACCAGAACAAGAACCAGGACCAGGACCAGAACAAGAACAAGGAACAGGACCAAGACCAGGACCAGGACCAGGACCAGAACCAGAACCAGAACAAGGACCAGGAACAGGACCAGAACAAGAACCAGGAACAGGACCAAGACCAGGACCAGGACCAGAACCAGAACCAGGACCAGAAACAGGACCAGGACCAGGACAAGAACCAGGACCAGAACAAGAACCAGGACCAGAACAAGAACCAGGACCAGAACCAGGACCAGGACCAGAACCAGAACCAGGACCAGAACCAGGGCCAGGACCAGAACCAGAATCAGAACCAGGACATGAACAAGAACCAGGACCAGGACCAGGACCAGGACCAGAACCAGGACCAGGACCAGGACCAGAACAAGAACCAGGACCAGGACCAGGACCAGAACAAGAACCAGGAACAGGACCAAGACCAGGACCAGGACCAGGACCAGAACCAGAACCAGAACCAGGACCAGGACCAGAACAAGAACCAGGACCAGGACCAGGACCAAGACCAGGACCAGAACCAGAACCAGGACCAGGACAAGAACCAGGACCAGAACAAGAACCAGGACCAGAACAAGAACCAGGACCAGAACCAGGACCAGAACCAGAACCAGGAACAGAACCAGGGCCAGGACCAGAACCAAAACCAGAACCAGGACCAGAACTAGAACCAGGACCAGGACCAGGACCAGAACCAGGACCAGGACCAGAACAAGAACCAGGACCAGGACCAGAACCAGGACCAGAACAAGAACAAGAACCAGGACCAGGACCAAGACCAGGACCAGAACCAGAACCAGGACAAGAATCAGGACCAGGACCAGAACCAGGACCAGAACCAGAACAAGAACCAAAACCAAGACCAGGACCAGAACCAAGACCAAGACCAAGACCAGGACCAGAACCAGGACCAAGACCAAGACCAGGACCAGGACCAGGACCAGGACCAGAACCAGAACCAGGACCAGTACCAGGAGTAGAACCAGAACCAGGACCAGAACCAGGACCAGGACCAGGACCAGAACAAGAACCAGGACCAGAACCAGGACCAGAACCAGAACCAGGACCAGGACCAGGACAAGAACAAGAACCAGAACAAGAACCAGGACCAGGACCAGAACCAGAACAAGAACCAGGACCAGGACCAAAACCAGGACCATGTCAAGAACCAGGACCAGAACAAGAACCAGGACCAGGACCAGAACCAGAACCAGAACCAGGACCAGGACCAGGACCAAAACAAGAACCAGGAACAGAACAAGAACCAGGACCAGGACCAGGACCAGAACCAGGACCAGAACAAGAACCAGGACCAGAACCAGGAAGAGGACCAGAACAAGAACCAGGACCAGAACAAGAACCAGGACCAGAACAAGAACCAGAACCAGGACCAGGACCAGGACAAGAACCAGGACCAGAACAAGAACAAGAACCAGGACCAGGACCAGAACCAGAAAAAGAACAAGGACCAGAACCAGGACCAGGACCAAGACCAAGACCAAGACCAGGACCAGGACCAGAACCAGGACCAGGACCAAGACCAGGACCAGAACAAGGACCAGAACCAGAACCAGAACCAGGACCAGAACAAGGACCAGGACCAGGACAAGAACCAGGACCAGGACCAGGACCAGAACCAGGACCAGAACCAGGACCAGAACCAGGACCAGGACAAGAACCAGGAGCAGAACCAGAACCAGGACCAGAATCAGGACCAGAACCAGGACCAGGACCAGGACCAGAATCAGGACCAGGACCAGGAACAGGAACCAGGAGCAGAACCAGGACCAGGACCAGGACCAAGACCAGGACAAGGACCAGAAGCAGAACCAGGACCAGGACCAGAACCAGGACCAGAACCAGAACCAGGACCAGGACCAGAACAAGAACCAGGACCAGAACCAGAACCAGAACAAGAACAAGAACCAGGAACAGGACCAGAACAAGGACCAGGACCAGGACAAGAACCTGGACCAGAACAAGAACCAGGACCAGGACCAGGACCAGAACCAGGATCAGAACCAGAACAAGAAAAAGAACCAGGACCAGGACCAGGACCAGGACCAGAACCAGGACCAGGACAAGAACCAGGACCAGAACAAGAACCAGGACCAGAACAAGAACCAGGACCAGAACCAGGAAGAGGACCAGAACAAGAACCAGGACCAGAACAAGAACCAGAACCAGGACCAGGACCAGAACCAGGACAAGAACCAGGACCAGAACAAGAACCAGGACCAGGACCAGAACAAGGACCAGGACCAGAACCAGGACAAGAACCAGGACCAGAACCAGGACCAGAACCAAGACCAAGACCAAGACCAGGACCAGGACCAGAACCAGGACCAGGACCAGAACCAGGACCAGAACCAGAACCAGAACCAGGACCAGAACAAGGACCAGGACCAGGACCAGGAGCAGAACCAGAACAAGAACCAGGACCAGGACCAGGACCAGGACCAAGACCAGGACCAGGACCAGGACCAGAACCAGAACCAGGACCAGGACCAGAACCAGAACCAGAACCAGGACAAGAACAAGGACGAGGACCAGAACAAGGTCCAAGACCAGAACAAGCACCAGGACCAGGACCAGGACCAGAACCAGGACCATTACCAGAACCTGAACCAGAACCAGGACCAGGACCAGAACCAGGACCAGGACCAGGACGAGAACCAGGACCAGGACCAGAACCAGGACCAGGACCAGAACAAGAACCAGGACCAGGACCAAGACCAGGACCAGAACCTGGACCAGGACCAGGACCAGAACAAGAACCAGGACCAGGACCAGAACCAGGACCAGGACCAGAAACAGGACAAGGACCAGGACCAGGACCAGAACAAGGACCAGAACAAGAACCAGGACCAGGACCAGAACAAGAACAAGGAACAGGACCAAGACCAGGACCAGGACCAGGACCAGAACCAGAACCAGAACAAGAACCAGGAACAGGACCAGAACAAGAACCAGGAACAGGACGAAGACCAGGACCAGGACCAGAACCAGAACCAGGACCAGGACAAGAACCAGGACCAGAACAAGAACCAGGACCAGAACAAGAACCAGGACCAGAACAAGAACCAGGACCAGAACCAGGACCAGGAACAGAACCAGAACCAGAACCAGGAACAGAATCAGGGCCAGGACCAGAACCAGAATCAGAACCAGGACATGAACAAGAACCAGGACCAGGACCAGGACCAGAACCAGGACCAGGACCAGGACCAGAACAAGAACCAGGACCAGGACCAGGACCAGGACCAGAACAAGAACCAGGAACAGGACCAAGACCAGGACCAGGACCAGGACCAGAACCAGAAACAGAACCAGGACCAGGACCAGAACAAGAACCAGGACCAGGACCAGGACCAAGACCAGGACCAGGACCAGAACCAGAACCAGGACCAGGACAAGAACCAGGACCAGAACAAGAACCAGGACCAGAACAAGAACCAGGACCAGAACAAGAACCAGGACCAGAACCAGGACCAGAACCAGAACCAGGAACAGAACCAGGGCCAGGACCAGAACCAAAACCAGAACCAGGACCAGAACTAGAACCAGGACCAGGACCAGGACCAGAACCAGGACCAGGACCAGAACAAGAACCAGGACCAGAACCAGGACCAGAACCAGAACCAGAACAAGAACCAGGACCAGGACCAAGACCAGGACCAGAACCAGAACCAGGACAAGAATCAGGACCAGGACCAGAACCAGGACCAGAACCAGAACAAGAACCAAGACCAAGACCAGGACCAGAACCAAGACCAAGACCAAGACCAGGACCAGAACCAGGACCAAGACCAAGACCAGGACCAGGACCAGAACCAGAACCAGGACCAGTACCAGGAGTAGAACCAGAACCAGGACCAGAACCAGAACCAGGACCAGGACCAAGACCAGGACCAGGACCAGAACCAGGACCAGGACCAGAACCAGGACCAGAACCAGGACCAGGACCAGAACCAGAACCAGGACCAGAACAAGGACCAGGACCAGGACCAGGAGCAGAACCAGAACAAGAACAAGGACCAGGACCAGGACCAGGACCAAGACCAGGACCAGAACCAGAACCAGGACCAGGACCAGAACCAGAACCAGAACCAGGACAAGAACAAGGACGAGGACCAGAACAAGGTCCAAGACCAGAACAAGCACCAGGACCAGGACCAGGACCAGAACCAGGACCAGGACCAGAACCTGAACCAGAACCAGGACCAGGACCAGAACCAGGACCAGGACCAGGACGAGAACCAGGACCAGGACCAGAACCAGGACCAGGACCAGAACAAGAACCAGGACCAGGACCAAGACCAGGACCAGAACCTGGACCAGGACCAGGACCAGAACCAGGACCAGAACAAGAACCAGGACCAGGACCAGAACCAGGACCAGGACCAGAAACAGGACAAGGACCAGGACCAGGAACAGGACCAGAACAAGAACCAGGAACAGGACCAAGACCAGGACCAGGACCAGAACCAGAACCAGGACCAGAAACAGGACCAGGACCAGGACAAGAACCAGGACCAGAACAAGAACCAGGACCAGAACAAGAACCAGGACCAGAACCAGGACCAGGACCAGAACCAGAACCAGGACCAGAACCAGGGCCAGGACCAGAACCAGAATCAGAACCAGGACATGAACAAGAACCAGGACCAGGACCAGGACCAGGACCAGAACCAGGACCAGGACCAGGACCAGAACAAGAACCAGGACCAGGACCAGGACCAGAACAAGAACCAGGAACAGGACCAAGACCAGGACCAGGACCAGGACCAGAACCAGAACCAGAACCAGGACCAGGACCAGAACAAGAACCAGGACCAGGACCAGGACCAAGACCAGGACCAGAACCAGAACCAGAACCAGGACCAGGACAAGAACCAGGACCAGAACAAGAACCAGGACCAGAACAAGAACCAGGACCAGAACCAGGACCAGAACCAGAACCAGGAACAGAACCAGGGCCAGGACCAGAACCAAAACCAGAACCAGGACCAGAACTAGAACCAGGACCAAGACCAGGACCAGAACCAGGACCAGGACCAGAACAAGAACCAGGACCAGAACCAGGACCAGAACCAGAACAAGAACAAGAACCAGGACCAGGACCAAGACCAGGACCAGAACCAGGACAAGAATCAGGACCAGGACCAGAACCAGGACCAGAACCAGAACAAGAACCAAGACCAAGACCAGGACCAGAACCAAGACCAAGACCAAGACCAGGACCAGAACCAGGACCAAGACCAAGACCAGGACCAGGACCAGGACCAGAACCAGAACCAGGACCAGTACCAGGAGTAGAACCAGAACCAGGACCAGAACCAGGACCAGGACCAGGACCAGAACAAGGACCAGGACCAGAATCAGGACCAGGACCAGGACCAGAACAAGAACCAGGACCAGAACCAGGACCAGAACCAGAACCAGGACCAGGACCAGGACAAGAACAAGAACCAGGACCAGAACAAGAACCAGGACCAGAACCAGAACAAGAACCAGGACCAAAACCAGGACCAGGACAAGAACCAGGACCAGAACAAGAACCAGGACCAGAACAAGAACCAGGACCAGAACCAGGAAGAGGACCAGAACAAGAACCAGGACCAGAACAAGAACCAGGACCAGAACAAGAACCAGAACCAGGACCAGGACCAGGACCAGGACAAGAACCAGGACCAGAACAAGAACAAGAACCAGGACCAGGACCAGAACCAGAAAAAGAACCAGGACCAGAACCAGGACCAGGACCAAGACCAAGACCAAGACCAGGACCAGGACCAGAACCAGGACCAGGACCAAGACCAGGACCAGAACAAGGACCAGAACCAGAACCAGAACCAGGACCAGGACCAGGACCAGGACCAGAACCAGAACCAGGACCAGAACCAGGGCCAGGACCAGAACCAGAATCAGAACCAGGACATGAACAAGAACCAGGACCAGGACCAGGACCAGAACCAGAACAAGAACCAGGACCAGGACCAGGACCAGAACAAGAACCAGGAACAGGACCAAGACCAGGACCAGGACCAGAACCAGAACCAGAACCAGGACCAGGACCAGAACAAGAACCAGGACCAGGACCAGGACCAAGACCAGGACCAGAACCAGAACCAGAACCAGGACCAGGACAAGAACCAGGACCAGAACAAGAACCAGGACCAGAACCAGGACCAGAACCAGAACCAGGAACAGAACCAGGGCCAGGACCAGAACCAAAACCAGAACCAGGACCAGAACTAGAACCAGGACCAGGACCAGGACCAGAACCAGGACCAGGACCAGAACAAGAACCAGGACCAGAACCAGGACCAGAACCAGAACCAGAACAAGAACCAGGACCAGGACCAAGACCAGGACCAGAACCAGAACCAGGACAAGAATCAGGACCAGGACCAGAACCAGGACCAGAACCAGAACAAGAACCAAGACCAAGACCAGGACCAGGACCAGAACCAAGACCAAGACCAAGACCAGGACCAGAACCAGGACCAAGACCAAGACCAGGACCAGGACCAGGACCAGGACCAGAACCAGAACCAGGACCAGTACCAGGAGTAGAACCAGAACCAGGACCAGAACCAGGACCAGGACCAGGACCAGAACAAGGACCAGGACCAGAATCAGGACCAGGACCAGGACCAGAACAAGAACCAGGACCAGAACCAGGACCAGAACCAGAACCAGGACCAGGACCAGGACAAGAACAAGAACCAGGACCAGAACAAGAACCAGGACCAGGACCAGAACCAGAACCAGAACCAGGACCAAAACCAGGACCAGGACAAGAACCAGGACCAGAACAAGAACCAGGACCAGGACCAGAACCAGAACCAGAACCAGGACCAGGACCAAAACAAGAACCAGGACCAGAACAAGAACCAGGACCAGGACCAGGACCAGAACCAGGACCAGAACAAGAACCAGGACCAGAACAAGAACCAGGACCAGAACCAGGAAGAGGACCAGAACAAGAACCAGGACCAGAACAAGAACCAGAACCAGGACCAGGACCAGGACCAGGACAAGAACCAGGACCAGAACAAGAACAAGAACCAGGACCAGGACCAGAACCAGAAAAAGAACCAGGACCAGAACCAGGACCAGGACCAAGACCAAGACCAAGACCAGGACCAGGACCAGAACCAGGACCAGGACCAAGACCAGGACCAGAACAAGGACCAGAACCAGAACCAGAACCAGGACCAGAACAAGGACCAGGACCAGGACAAGAACCAGGACCAGGACCAGGACCAGAACCAGGACCAGAACCAGGACCAGAACCAGGACCAGTACAAGAACCAGGAGCAGAACCAGAACCAGGACCAGAATCAGGACCAGAACCAGGACCAGGACCAGAATCAGGACCAGGACCAGGACAAGAACCAGGAGCAGAACCAGGACCAGGACCAGGACCAAGACCAGGACAAGGACCAGAAGCAGAACCAGGACCAGAACCAGGACCAGGACCAGAACCAGGACCAGAACCAGAACCAGGACCAGGACCAGAACAAGAACCAGGACCAGAACCAGAACCAGAACAAGAACAAGAACCAGGAACAGGACCAGAACAAGGACCAGGACCAGGACAAGAACCTGGACCAGAACAAGAACCAGGACCAGGACCAGGACCAGAACCAGGATCAGAACCAGAACAAGAAAAAGAACCAGGACCAGGACCAGGACGAGGACCAGAACCAGGACCAGGACAAGAACCAGGACCAGAACAAGAACCAGGACCAGAACAAGAACCAGGACCAGAACCAGGAAGAGGACCAGAACAAGAACCAGGACCAGAACAAGAACCAGAACCAGGACCAGGACCAGGACCAGGACAAGAACCAGGACCAGAACAAGAACCAGGACCAGGACCAGGACCAGAACCAGGACCAGGACCAGAACCAGAAAAAGAACCAGGACCAGAACCAGGACCAGAACCAAGACCAAGACCAAGAACAGGACCAGGACCAGAACCAGGACCAGGACCAGAACCAGGACCAGAACCAGAACCAGAACCAGAACCAGGACCAGAACAAGGACCAGGACCAGGACCAGGAGCAGAACCAGAACAAGAACCAGGACCAGGACCAGGACCAGGACCAAGACCAGGACCAGGACCAGAACCAGAACCAGGACCAGGACCAGAACCAGAACCAGAACCAGGACAAGAACAAGGACGAGGACCAGAACAAGGTCCAAGACCAGAACAAGCACCAGGACCAGGACCAGGACCAGAACCAGGACCAGGACCAGAACCTGAACCAGAACCAGGACCAGGACCAGAACCAGGACCAGGACCAGGACGAGTACCAGGACCAGGACCAGAACAAGAACCAGGACCAGGACCAAGACCAGGACCAGAACCTGGACCAGGACCAGGACCAGAACCAGGACCAGAACAAGAACCAGGACCAGGACCAGAACCAGGACCAGGACCAGAAACAGGACAAGGACCAGGACCAGGACCAGAACAAGGACCAGAACAAGAACCAGGACCAGGACCAGAACAAGAACAAGGAACAGGACCAAGACCAGGACCAGGACCAGGACCAGAACCAGAACCAGAACAAGAACCAGGAACAGGACCAGAACAAGAACCAGGAACAGGCCCAAGACCAGGACCAGAACCAGAACCAGGACCAGAAACAGGACCAGGACCAGGACAAGAACCAGGACCAGAACAAGAACCAGGACCAGAACAAGAACCAGGACCAGAACCAGGACCAGGACCAGAACCAGAACCAGGACCAGAACCAGGGCCAGGACCAGAACCAGAATCAGAACCAGGACATGAACAAGAACCAGGACCAGGACCAGGACCAGGACCAGAACCAGGACCAGGACCAGGACCAGAACAAGAACCAGGACCAGGACCAGGACCAGAACAAGAACCAGGAACAGGACCAAGACCAGGACCAGGACCAGGACCAGAACCAGAACCAGAACCAGGACCAGGACCAGAACAAGAACCAGGACCAGGACCAGGACCAAGACCAGGACCAGGACCAGAACCAGAACCAGGACCAGGACAAGAACCAGGACCAGAACAAGAACCAGGACCAGAACAAGAACCAGGACCAGAACCAGGACCAGAACCAGAACCAGGAACAGAACCAGGGCCAGGACCAGAACCAAAACCAGAACCAGGACCAGAACTAGAACCAGGACCAGGACCAGGACCAGAACCAGGACCAGGACCAGAACAAGAAACAGGACCAGAACCAGGACCAGAACCAGAACCAGAACAAGAACCAGGACCAGGACCAAGACCAGGACCAGAACCAGAACCAGGACAAGAATCAGGACCAGGACCAGAACCAGGACCAGAACCAGAACAAGAACCAAGACCAAGACCAGGACCAGAACCAAGACCAAGACCAAGACCAGGACCAGAACCAGGACCAAGACCAAGACCAAGACCAAGACCAGGACCAGGACCAGAACCAGAACCAGGACCAGTACCAGGAGTAGAACCAGAACCAGGACCAGAACCAGGACCAGGACCAGGACCAGAACAAGGACCAGGACCAGAATCAGGACCAGGACCAGGACCAGAACAAGAACCAGGACCAGAACCAGGACCAGAACCAGGACCAGGACCAGGACAAGAACAAGAACCAGGACCAGAACAAGAACCAGGACCAGGACCAGAACCAGAACAAGAACCAGGACCAGGACCAAAACCAGGACCAGGACAAGAACCAGGACCAGAACAAGAACCAGGACCAGGACCAGAACCAGAACCAGAACCAGAACCAGGACCAGGACCAAAACAAGAACCAGGACCAGAACAAGAACCAGGACCAGGACCAGGACCAGAACCAGGACCAGAACAAGAACCAGGACCAGAACAAGAACCAGGACCAGGACCAGGACCAGAACAAGAACCAGGACCAGGACCAGAACCAGAACCAGAACCAGAACCAGGACCAGAACCAGGACCAGGACCAGGGCCAGAACCAGAACCAGGACCAGAACCAGGACCAGGACCAGAACTAGAACCAGAACCAGAACCAGGACCAGGACCAGAACCAGGACCAGGACCAGAACAAGAACCAGGACCAGGACCAGGACCAGGACCAGAACCAGAACCAGGACCAGGACCAGGACCAGAACCAGGGCCAGGACCAGGACCAGGACCAGGACCAGAACCAGTACCAGTACCAGAACCAGAACCAGAGCCAGTACCAGAACCAGAACCAGAACCAGGACCAGGACCAGAACAAGAACCAGGACCAGGACCAGGACCAGAACCAGGACCAGGACCAGGACCAGAACCAGGACCAGGACCAGAACCAGGACCAAGACCAAGACCAGGACCAGGACCAGAACCAGAACCAGGACCAGAACAAGGACGAGGACCAGAACAAGGACCAAGACCAGAACAAGAACCAGGACCAGGACCAGAACCAGAACCAGGACCAGGACCAGGACAAAAACCAGGACCAGGACCAGAACCAGAACCAGAACCAGGACCAGGACCAGAACCAGAACCAAGACAAGAACCAGGACCAGGACCAGGACCAGAACCAGGGCCAGGACCAGGACCAGGACCAGAACCAGTACCAGAACCAGAACCAGAGCCAGTACCAGAACCAGAACCAGAACCAGGACCAGGACCAGAACAAGAACCAGGACCAGGACCAGGACCAGAATCAGGACCAGGACCAGGACAAGAACCAGGAGCAGAACCAGGACCAGGACCAGGACCAAGACCAGGACAAGGACCAGAAGCAGAACCAGGACCAGAACCAGGACCAGGACCAGAACCAGGACCAGAACCAGAACCAGGACCAGGACCAGAACTAGAACCATGACCAGAACCAGAACCAGAACAAGAACAAGAACCAGGAACAGGACCAGAACCAGGACCAGGACCAGGACAAGAACCTGGACCAGAACAAGAACCAGGACCAGGACCAGGACCAGAACCAGGATCAGAACCAGAACAAGAACAAGAACCAGGACCAGGACCAGGACGAGGACCAGAACCAGGACCAGGACAAGAACCAGGACCAGAACAAGAACCAGGACCAGAACAAGAACCAGGACCAGAACCAGGAAGAGGACCAGAACAAGAACCAGGACCAGAACAAGAACCAGAACCAGGACCAGGACCAGGACCAGGACAAGAACCAGGACCAGAACAAGAACCAGGACCAGGACCAGAACCAGAAAACGAACCAGGACCAGAACCAGGACCAGAACCAAGACCAAGACAGAGACCAGGACCAGGACCAGAACCAGGACCAGGACCAGAACCAGGACCAGAACCAGAACCAGAACCAGGACCAGAACAAGGACCAGGACCAGGAGCAGAACCAGAACAAGAACCAGGACCAGGACCAGGACCAAGACCAGGACCAGAACCAGAACCAGGACCAGGACCAGAACCAGAACCAGAACCAGGACAAGAACAAGGACGAGGACCAGAACAAGGTCCAAGACCAGAACAAGCACCAGGACCAGGACCAGGACCAGAACCAGGACCAGGACCAGAACCTGAACCAGAACCAGGACCAGGACCAGGACGAGAACCAGGACCAGGACCAGAACCAGGACCAGGACCAGAACAAGAACCAGGACCAGGACCAAGACCAGGACCAGAACCTGGACCAGGACCAGGACCAGAACCAGGACCAGAACAAGAACCAGGACCAGGACCAGAACCAGGACCAGGACCAGAAACAGGACAAGGACCAGGACCAGGACCAGAACCAGGACCAGAACAAGAACCAGGACCAGGACCAGAACAAGAACAAGGAACAGGACCAAGACCAGGACCAGGACCAGGACCAGAACAAGAACCAGGAACAGGACCAGAACAAGAACCAGGAACAGGACCAAGACCAGGACCAGGACCAGGACCAGGACCAGAACCAGAACCAGAACCAGGACCAGAAACAGGACCAGGACCAGGACAAGAACCAGGACCAGAACAAGAACCAGGACCAGGACCAGAACCAGGACAAGGACCAGAACCAGAACCAGGACCAGAACCAGAACCAGGACCAGAACCAGAATCAGAACCAGGACCAGAACAAGAACCAGGACCAGGACCAGGACCAGGACCAGAACCAGGACCAGGACCAGAACAAGAACCAGGACCAGGACCAGGACCAGAACAAGAACCAGGAACAGGACCAAGACCAGGACCAGGACCAGAACCAGAACCAGAACCAGGACCAGGACCAGAACAAGAACCAGGACCAGGACCAGGACCAAGACCAGGACCAGGACCAGAACCAGAACCAGAACCAGGACCAGGACAAGAACCAGGACCAGAACAAGAACCAGGACCAGAACAAGAACCAGGACCAGAACCAGGACCAGAACCAGAACCAGGAACAGAACCAGGGCCAGGACCAGAACCAAAACCAGAACCAGGACCAGAACTAGAACCAGGACCAGGACCAGGACCAGAACCAGGACCAGGACCAGAACAAGAACCAGGACCAGAACCAGGACCAGAACCAGAACCAGAACAAGAACCAGGACCAGGACCAAGACCAGGACCAGAACCAGAACCAGGACAAGAATCAGGACCAGGACCAGAACCAGGACCAGAACCAGAACAAGAACCAAGACCAAGACCAGGACCAGAACCAAGACCAAGACCAAGACCAAGACCAGGACCAGGACCAGAACCAGGACCAAGACCAAGACCAAGACCAAGACCAGGACCAGGACCAGGACCAGAACCAGGACCAGTACCAGGAGCAGAACCAGAACCAGGACCAGAACCAGGACCAGGACCAGAACAAGGACCAGGACCAGAATCAGGACCAGGACCAGGACCAGAACAAGAACCAGGACCAGAACCAGGACCAGAACCAGAACCAGGACCAGGACCAGGACCAGAACAAGAACCAGGACCAGAACAAGAACCAGGACCAGGACCAGAACCAGAACAAGAACCAGGACCAGGACCAAAACCAGGACCAGGACAAGAACCAGGACCAGAACAAGAACCAGGACCAGGACCAGAACCAGAACCAGAACCAGGACCAGGACCAAAACAAGAACCAGGACCAGAACAAGAACCAGGACCAGGACCAGGACCAGAACCAGGACCAGAACAAGAACCAGGACCAGAATCAGAACCAGGACCAGGACCAGGACCAGAACAAGAACCAGGACCAGGACCAGAACCAGAACCAGAACCAGAACCAGGACCAGAACCAGAACCAGGACCAGAACCAGAACCAGAACCAGGACCAGGACCAGGACCAGGACCAGAACATGAACCAGAACCAGAACCAGGACCAGGACCAGAACCAGGACCAGGACCAGAACATGAACCAGAACAAGAACAAGAACCAGGACCAGGACCAGGACCAGGACCAGAACCAGAACCAGGACCAGGACCAGGACCAGAACCAGGGCCAGGACCAGGACCAGGACCAGGACCAGAACCAGTACCAGAACCAGAACCAGAGCCAGTACCAGAACCAGAACCAGAACCAGGACCAGGACCAGAACAAGGACCAGGACCAGGACCAGGACCAGGACCAGAACCAGGACCAGGACCAGGACCAGAACCAGGACCAGGACCAGAACCAGGACCAGGACCAAGACCAAGACCAGGACCAGGACCAGAACCAGAACCAGGACCAGAACAAGGACGAGGACCAGAACAAGGACCAAGACCAGAACAAGAACCAGGACCAGGACCAGAACCAGAACCAGAACCAGGACCAGGACCAGGACAAGAACCAGGACCAGGACCAGGACCAGAACCAGAACCAGAACCAGGACCAGGACCAGGACCAGGACCAGAACCAGAACCAAGACAAGAACCAGGACCAGAACCAGAACCAGGACCAGGACAAGAACCAGGACCAGAACCAGGACCAGGACTAGGACCTTCTTAAAAAGGGGGACCACCACCCCAGTCTGCCAGTCCAGCGGTACTGCCCCCGATGTCCACGCGATGCTGCAGAGGCGTATCAGCCAGGACAGCCCCACAGCATCCAGAGCCTTAAGGAACTCCGGGCGGATCTCATCCACCCCCGGGGCCTTGCCGCCAAGGAGCTTTTTGACCACCTCAGCGACTTCAGCCCCAGAGATAGGAGAGTCCACCCCTGAGTCCCCCAGCTCTGCTTCCTCATCGGAAGACGTGTTGGTAGGATTGAGGAGGTCTTCGAAGTATTCCTTCCACCGACCCACAACGTCCCGAGTTGAGGTCAGCAGCTCCCCATCTCCACTGTACACAGTGTTGATGGAGCACTGCTTCCCCCTCCTGAGCCGCCGGATGGTGGACCAGAATCTCCTCGAAGCCGTCCAGAAGTCTTTCTCCATGGCCTCGCTGAACTCCTCCCATGCCCGAGTTTTTGCCTCGGCGACAGCCGAAGCCGCATGCCAGCTGGAGCTGTGGCAACAGTGTCTGAATGAAAGCAAAGCGTCTGTGGGAGGAGTTTACAGCACAGCGCTGCAACGCCAGAGACGCTCGATTAGCAGCTGAAGACAGCAGGAGAGGAAACTGCAGAGAGAAAAATAATCACACCCTTTTATTTTTATGATCCATGAAAACCCAGATCGTAATTGAGATAAAAATCTGATTATTCGCCCAGACTGTAACCCGCCTGTAACCTGCCTGCGGTGGTGTGCAGTCAGGGTAGGCAGTGCTTACCCAAGACAAAAGGGATCAAATGAAATAATTTAACTCTAGTGATCTGATTTATGTTATTTTTTAAAAAAAAAGCTTTTATTTTATAATTACTAATCTTTAATATATGTTTTCTAATTATAATTTATTAATGCCTTTAATGCTTGAAATTGCTGGCATTTAGTGCTCCTAGAGCGGGATGGTGCGCACAAATATATTTTCTCAAAGGCATATAACCATAATGTTATTTATCCTACTCGTTGTCGTGACGTAAAATTATTGTGAAAGTCTGACACCTTGTTTGATTAAGAAGGGAACTTTTATAAATTATCAATTCATTAAAAAAAAATTTTTATTGTCCCTTGCAATTTGACACTGCCTCCCTAAGCCTTGAACTCACAGCACGTGCCTGCCTGCCTGCCTGTAACCTACCTGTAACCTGCCTGTAACTTACCTGTAACCTACCTGTAACCTGTCTGTAACTTACCTGTAACCTACCTGTAACTTACCGTAACCTGCCTGTAACCTGCCTGTAACTTACCGTAACCTGCCTGTAACTTACCTGTAACCTACCTGTAACCTGCCTGTAACTTACCTGTAACCTGCCTGTAACTTACCGTAACCTGCCTGTAACTTACCTGTAACCTACCTGTAACCTGCCTGTAACCTACCTGTAACCTGTCTGTAACTTACCTGTAACCTACCTGTAACTTACCGTAACCTGCCTGTAACCTGCCTGTAACTTACCGTAACCTGCCTGTAACTTACCTGTAACCTACCTGTAACCTGCCTGTAACTTACCTGTAACCTGCCTGTAACTTACCGTAACCTGCCTGTAACTTACCTGTAACCTACCTGTAACCTGCCTGTAACCTACCTGTAACCTGCCTGTAACTTACCTGTAACCTGCCTGTAACTTACTTGTTACCTGCCTGTAACCTACCGTAACCTGCCTGTAACTTACCTGTAACCTACCTGTAACCTGCCTGTAACTTACCTGTAACCTGCCTGTAACCTACCTGTAACCTGCCTGTAACTTACCTGTAACCTGCCTGTAACTTACTTGTTACCTGCCTGTAACCTACCGTAACTTGCCTGTAACTTACCTGTAACCTGCCTGTAACTTACCAGTAACCTGCCTGTAACTTACCTGTAACCTGTCTGTAACTTACCTGTAACCTACCTGTAACTTACCGTAACCTGCCTGTAACCTGCCTGTAACTTACCGTAACCTGCCTGTAACTTACCTGTAACCTACCTGTAACCTGCCTGTAACTTACCTGTAACCTACCTGTAACCTGTCTGTAACTTACCTGTAACCTACCTGTAACTTACCGTAACCTGCCTGTAACCTGCCTGTAACTTACCGTAACCTGCCTGTAACTTACCTGTAACCTACCTGTAACCTGCCTGTAACCTACCTGTAACCTGCCTGTAACTTACCTGTAACCTGCCTGTAACTTACCGTAACCTGCCTGTAACTTACCTGTAACCTACCTGTAACCTGCCTGTAACCTACCTGTAACCTGCCTGTAACTTACCTGTAACCTGCCTGTAACTTACTTGTTACCTGCCTGTAACCTACCGTAACCTGCCTGTAACTTACCTGTAACCTGCCTGTAACTTACCTGTAACTTACCTGTAACCTGCCTGTAACCTACCTGTAACCTGCCTGTAACTTACCTGTAACTTACTTGTTACCTGCCTGTAACCTACCGTAACCTGCCTGTAACTTACCTGTAACCTGCCTGTAACCTACCGTAACCTGCCTGTAACTTACCCGTAACCTGCCTGTAACTTACCCGTAACTTACCTGTAACCTGCCTGTAACTTACCTGTAACCTGCCTGTAACTTACCTGTAACCTGCCTGTAACTTACCTGTAACCTACCTGTTACCTGCCTGTAACCTACCGTAACCTGCCTGTAACTTACCTGTAACCTGCCTGTAACTTACCTGTAACCTACCTGTTACCTGCCTGTAACCTACCGTAACCTGCCTGTAACTTGCCTGTAACTTACCTGTAACCTGCCTGTAACTTACCTGTAACCTACCTGTAACTTACCTGTAACCTGCCTGTAACTTACCTGTAACCTGCCTGTAACCTACCGTAACCTGCCTGTAACTTACCTGTAACCTGCCTGTAACCTGCCTGTAACCTACCGTAACCTACCGTAACCTGCCTGTAACCTACCGTAACCTACCGTAACCTACCGTAACCTGCCTGTAACCTACCGTAACCTGCCTGTAACTTACCTGTAACCTACCTGTAACCTGCCTGTAACCTACCTGTAACCTGCCTGTAACTTACCTGTAACCTACCTGTAACCTGCCTGTAACTTACCTGTAACCTGCCTGTAACCTACTGTAAGCTACTGTAACCTGCCTGTAACCTGCCTGTAACCTACTGTAACCTGCCTGTAACCTGCCTGTAACTTACCTGTAACCTGCCTGTAACCTGCCTGTAACTTACCTGTAACCTGCCTGTAACCTACTGTAACCTACCTGTAACCTGCCTGTAACTTACCTGTAACCTACCTGTAACCTGCCTGTAACTTACCTGTAACCTGCCTGTAACCTACTGTAAGCTACTGTAACCTGCCTGTAACCTGCCTGTAACCTACTGTAACCTACCTGTAACCTGCCTGTAACTTACCTGTAACCTGCCTGTAACCTGCCTGTAACTTGCCTGTAACCTGCCTGTAACTTACCTGTAACCTACCTGTAACCTGCCTGTAACTTACCTGTAACCTACCTGTAACCTCCTGTAACTTACCTGTAACCTGCCTGTAACTTACCTGTAACCTACCTGTAACCTGCCTGTAACTTACCTGTAACCTGCCTGTAACCTACTGTAAGCTACTGTAACCTGCCTGTAACCTACTGTAACCTACCTGTAACCTGCCTGTAACTTACCTGTAACCTGCCTGTAACCTGCCTGTAACTTACCTGTAACCTGCCTGTAACTTACCCGTAACTTACCTGTAACCTGCCTGTAACTTACCTGTAACCTGCCTGTAACCTACCGTAACCTGCCTGTAACTTACCTGTAACCTTCCTGTAACCTGCCTGTAACTTACCTGTAACCTGCCTGTAACTTACCTGTAACCTACCTGTTACCTGCCTGTAACCTACCGTAACCTGCCTGTAACTTGCCTGTAACTTACCTGTAACCTGCCTGTAACTTACCTGTAACCTGCCTGTAACTTACCTGTAACCTGCCTGTAACCTACCGTAACCTGCCTGTAACTTACCTGTAACCTGCCTGTAACCTACTGTAAGCTACCGTAACCTGCCTGTAACTTACCTGTAACCTGCCTGTAACCTGCCTGTAACCTACCGTAACCTACCGTAACCTGCCTGTAACCTACCGTAACCTACCGTAACTTACCTGTAACTTACCTGTAACCTACCTGTAACCTGCCTGTAACCTACCGTAACCTGCCTGTAACTTACCTGTAACCTGCCTGTAACCTACCGTAACCTGCCTGTAACTTACCTGTAACCTACCTGTAACTTACCTGTAACCTGCCTGTAACCTGCCTGTAACCTGCCTGTAACTTACCTGTAACCTACCGTAACCTGCCTGTAACTTACCTGTAACCTACCGTAACTTGCCTGTAACCTACCGTAACCTGCCTGTAACTTACCTGTAACCTGCCTGTAACCTACCTGTAACCTGCCTGTAACTTACCTGTAACCTGCCTGTAACCTGCCTGTAACCTACCGTAACCTGCCTGTAACTTACCTGTAACCTGCCTGTAACCTGCCTGTAACCTGCCTGTAACTTACCTGTAACCTGCCTGTAACCTACCTGTAACCTACCGTAACTTGCCTGTAACCTGCCTGTAACCTGCCTGTAACCTACCGTAACTTGCCTGTAACCTGCCTGTAACCTACCGTAACCTGCCTGTAACTTACCTGTAACCTGCCTGTAACCTACCTGTAACCTGCCTGTAACCTACCTGTAACCTACCGTAACTTGCCTGTAACCTGCCTGTAACGTGCCTGTAACCTACCGTAACTTGCCTGTAACCTGCCTGTAACCTACCGTAACCTGCCTGTAACTTACCTGTAACCTGCCTGTAACCTACCTGTAACCTGCCTGTAACTTACCTGTAACCTGCCTGTAACCTGCCTGTAACCTGCCTGTAACCTGCCTGTAACCTACCGTAACCTGCCTGTAACTTACCTGTAACCTGCCTGTAACTTACCTGTAACCTGCCTGTAACCTGCCTGTAACCTGCCTGTAACTTACCTGTAACCTACCTGTAACCTACCGTAACCTGCCTGTAACTTACCTGTAACCTGCCTGTAACTTACCTGTAACCTGCCTGTAACCTGCCTGTAACCTGCCTGTAACCTGCCTGTAACTTACCTGTAACCTACCTGTAACCTACCGTAACCTGCCTGTAACCTACCTGTAACCTACCGTAACTTGCCTGTAACCTGCCTGTAACTTACCTGTAACCTGCCTGTAACTTACCTGTAACCTGCCTGTAACCTGCCTGTAACCTACCGTAACCTGCCTGTAACTTACCTGTTACCTGCCTGTAACCTACCTGTAACCTGCCTGTAACTTACCTGTAACCTGCCTGTAACCTGCCTGTAACCTGCCTGTAACCTGCCTGTAACCTACCGTAACCTGCCTGTAACTTACCTGTAACCTGCCTGTAACTTACCTGTAACCTGCCTGTAACCTGCCTGTAACCTGCCTGTAACTTACCTGTAACCTACGTGTAACCTACCGTAACCTGCCTGTAACTTACCTGTAACCTACCGTAACCTGCCTGTAACCTGCCTGTAACCTGCCTGTAACCTGCCTGTAACCTGCCTGTAACTTACCTGTAACCTACGTGTAACCTACCGTAACCTGCCTGTAACTTACCTGTAACCTGCCTGTAACTTACCTGTAACCTGCCTGTAACCTGCCTGTAACCTGCCTGTAACTTACCTGTAACCTACGTGTAACCTACCGTAACCTGCCTGTAACTTACCTGTAACCTGCCTGTAACCTGCCTGTAACCTGCCTGTAACTTACCTGTAACCTACCTGTAACCTACCGTAACCTGCCTGTAACTTACCTGTAACCTACCGTAACCTGCCTGTAACCTACCGTAACCTGCCTGTAACTTACCTGTAACCTACATGTGGTCAGAACCCCTGAATGGTTTTCTCCTGCTACAACTGTAGAACTACGTTCTTCTTATATTTACCCGTTTTTCAACTTTTTTTTTTTTTTTTTCATAAACCCTTTTTAATCTTTTCTCATCTCATCCAGAATCTGCTCAGAAAAACCTTTCTGTCCCCTGGAAGACACGTTAGAATCAGCTGGTTTCAATTAAAAGAAACTTTATCAACAAAGAGAAATAAGCACAAAACATCTGCCACTAGGCGTCGTTCTGGAGAACCTCCTGAACTCCAGACCACAAAACGTCCCACATTGTCTTCACTCAAACCTGTGTTGCCAGGTTGCCAGTGTGTCCTCAGAGTTTGTGAAGCTGATAAGTGATTGGTAGCTGTCCGCGTCACTTGGACCAATCTGGTGTCTTACTGCTGACTCTTAGCAGGAATCCAGCTGAACTGATACGGTTCTCGCGGGACCAGCAGATCTACGTCGAGTCTCTTCTGCTCCTTTTCGCTGTTAACTGTCCTGTAGCCGAGCAGCGACATGGCTCCTTTGCAGAGCTCCTGCACACGTTTGACCTTGCTATGTGGCAGCGTGGAGCGCCAGGCCTGCGAAACATCGGCGGCGTTGCGGGACGTGATCTGAAAAGCTTCTTTTTTGGAGCCTTTGCCCTTTCCGTGGGTCACAGTGTAGATCCAGTCCTCCAGCAGCGTGCTCATCTTTAAACCTACAAACTCGTAGACAGAGTTTATCTCCTTCAGCGGGTTGCGTGCGATGTCCTCGTAGCGAACCATTTTGTAGCGTCCTTTCAGAAATGGAGGCGGCTTCAGGACAGCCCTCTCATTGATGCGAACGTGGCTCCGACAGATCTCCTGCATCACCTGAAACTGGACCTCGGCGGCTCGCGGGCTTCTTTGCTCTAGAACCACAGCGTTGTCTCTCTCGAAGGCTTTGGCCGACTCCTCCCTGGACCGCATCACGGCCCGCGGGTCCCGGACCAGATGGATGATGCGGAGATCGAGGTTCGGGTCCTGCAAAAGGGGGTAGAGGGATTCCAGCTCAAAAAAGCGGACCTCCTTTAACACCACGTGACTGTAGGTGGTGCAGGCCTCCTGCACCTTCTGCAGCCCTCGAACATCACATCTCTGAGCGCACTGAGTCTGGTTGCTGAACTGGTCTCGCAGCGTGAGCGGACAGGCCGGTGGCGAGCACAGCGCTCGACTGTGACTCCACATAAACAAGGAGGACACGTTGTGGTCCTCTGGCAAGTAGGCGTCCATCACAGACAAATCACACCGGAAGAGGCTGCGCAGCAGGTCCCTCACAGCCATCCGCAGAACCCGAGCTCCGGGTTTCTGGACCTTGGTCCAAACATGCCAGGCTGGTTCCATGAGGTAGAAAACGGACGGGTGCTGACTGAATACCTGACCCAGGAAGGACGAGCCTGATCGCCATGACGACAGAAGAAGAACGTGGACTTTGCTGTTGGGAGGACGGGAATCGCAGGGACCGATCTGAACATACCAGCTGCAGAACAAGACCATCGCTGCCCCCTGCAGGATCACCAGGAGAAGCACGGTGCTGAAGCCGACTCTGCAGCGAGGCACCATGGCTGCAGGTTGCCGCTAGATACCGTTACCGTGGAGATCTGCCTCTTCCTTATGGAGGAGAGATGTCTGCTCTGCAGAAGAAGAACAGAAAGAGAAATATTTACTCATCATCTGTTAGCAGGTACACCTGGACAGGTAACCTGCGCACCACACAGACTGTATATGAAAGATGGACGGAGCCTCCGGCCGTTAAAAGTGAAGCCTAGGGGGGAGTGTGAATGTGGATAGAGGGGTGTAGGGAGGTGTGTGTGTGTGTAGAGTGTGTTATGCGTGTATGGAAGAATGGGTGATTATAGAGGGAGCGGGGATGTGTGTGTGATGGAGTGTGTGTGTATAAAGAAGGGACTGTGTGAATGGGGTCTTAGTAGAGGGGTGCATGCTGAGGTGTATATAGGGGGAGCTTGTGGGTGTGTGTGTTATGAGGTGTGTATGTGTGTATAGGGGAGTATGTGAGTGGGGGCACGGGGGTAGGAGAGTGTGAGTCTGAGCGTGTGTCAGAGAATGGGTGGATAGGGTGTGTTTGTTTGTGTGTGCATGGGGGGGGGGGGTCTTGGTGCACTGGGGTGCGGCCTGGCTGCCGCTCGGTGGCGGTCTGGGGATCCCGGCCCTCCGTCGGTGTGGGCTGGGCCCTCTGCCTGCGGGGGTGGGGGGTTGCTTCCGGGCTCTTGGGGCCGTGGGGCCCGCGCTCTGTCTGCCCTGGGGGGCCGGTGCCCAGCGGGGCCTGTTCCCCCTGACTGCAGGGGACTCTGGCTGGGACCCGCCTCCTGGGTCGGTGCATGGCTGGCTCCGGGGTGGGGCGGTTGGGGTCTGGGTTTGTTTTTTCCCTTTTTCTCTCCCTTTATCTCTTTCACTTTTCTTATGAGGTGTTTTTTCTCCTTTCTCTTTCTGTCTTCCGTCTGTCCTCTCTGGTCCAGCAGTACAAACTCTACAATTCAAACAACAATACAAAATAAATGTAGAAATAAAATAAAAATTCAGAAAGTCAAGGGGATCATTATATCTATAAAGCTTCCCTTGGCAGAGAAAATTTGCTCAGAAATTGCCGAAAAAAGTGAAGCCTATGTGGAAGTGTATAAAACTGCAGTTCCCCCTTCATCCACTAGGGGCTGCAAAACAGAGCGAATCCCCATAAACTCCCATGTTAAAAAGACCAACTTCACAGCAGAAATAAACATGTTTACAGCAGAAATAAACATGTTTACCCAGACCCAGACAAAGATCTAGTTCTTGATCCAGATCCTGATCCAGTCCCAGACCCGTGTCTTGTCCAGCATTTAAGCAGCAGAATGATGATCTGGATGCTGTTCTGCTGAGCAAATTTACTTTGCCAATGGGAGCATTACTGGTATGATGATCCCCTTGATTTTCTGGATTTTTATTTTATATCTTTATTATTTTGTATAATTGTAAAACAGAGTTTCTACTGCTGGACCAGACCGGAGAAGATAGAAGAGAGACAGAAAGACAAAGGGAAAGAGAAAGAAAACACCTCATAGAGAGAGAGGAAAAGAGAGAGATAGAGAAAGAAGGAAAAAATTTGCATAAACATAAGCATATACACCCATACGCACTCACCTATATAAACGCATGTACACACACCCTCACACACACACACTATCAGGTTAAATATTAATGTAGAGACAAAGAAAACCAGCTGATGTTAGTGAATAATCCTGCAGGCGACTCAGTGACTGTGTCACATACAGAACATGCAGAGTGGAACGTGTTCAGAGAAGATCATGCTGATGTGACCCCGCCCACACAAAGGCCAGAAGCAGGCCAGGAGGACCCCGAGACCCTGGTGATCGGCCGCCACCCCCAGGCACAGGATCCAACCACCCCACCCCGGAGCCAGCTATGGACCCACCCGGGAGGTGTCAGAGGGGAGCCCCAGCCGGAATCCCCCACGGTCAGGTGGAACATGCCCCACCGGTCTCCGACCACCCAGGGCAGACATAACGTGGGCCCCAGGGCCTCAGGACCCCGAAGGCAACCCCCCGATCCCCGCTGGCAGCACACACCAATGGAGAGCCAGGATCCCCAGACCGCCGCCGAGTGGCAGTAAGGCTGCACCCCAGTGCACCAGCCACGCTCCCTGGGCACAAGACCCCCCCAAATACACCCACCCAGCACATACTCCCTCCTGACACACATCTTACCCCCCCATCCATGACACATGCTCCATCTCACACCCCTCTACCCCCCTTCCCCCACTCACATACTCCCTCCTGACACACATCTTACCCCCCCATCCATGACACATGCTCCATCTCACACCCCTCTACCCCCCTTCCCCCACTCACATACTCCCCGATGCACACATACACCACATAACACAACTCCCCTCACGAGCTCCCTCTCTACACACCTCGACACACACCCCCCTTCTCACCCCCAGTTCACTCACTCCCTTATTTACCCCCAACAGCTACCGCCCACCACCCCCAGCGCCCCCCCGTCAACCCCCAGACACAGCCGACCCAGCAACTCCCAGAGCCAGCAGAGTTCTCCCCTCAGCCAGGCCAGCCCAGACCCAGATCTACTCCCACCGCAAAGCCCCGGAAATAGGGGCGTGAGAGGACCCCTTCTCTCCTTCCCCCTCCCCGCTAATGATTGTGAAGTGTGTGATGTTTGTAATTGAAATTGAGGAGCAGTAACTCCACCATGTTGGGGAGAGGGACTGCCTAAGCGGCCCCGCCCACCATACACTGCATGGCCCGCCCCCCAAAACATGTCCATGAGTTGTCAGTGTGTTTTTTGTGATATGGTGACTAAGTGTAATTAAAACTGGGGGGTGGGCCGGTACTGGGTGCAGTGATCAAGACCAGCTTCATGGCCTCTCTCACCACCCAGCACACCGTGCCCACCTCCCAACGCCCTGCCTGTGTGTGGTGGAGAGCGGGGAAGGGGATTTAGGACCTGAGGGAAGTAACTCCCTCTAGAAGGTGAGCTGCCTTCGGCACTAGGCACGCCCCCATTCCCAGGGCCCCCGAGGCCAGGACAAGCAGGAGCAGCCGCCCCAACGGCCAGAGCCCTCACCAACGCCAACCAAGGAGCGACCGCCGGCCCCAGGAGGCACCAATCAGCCACATGCAAAGGGCGGCAAGGAGGGGGAGGGGCGGCAGAAAGGAACCCCCAGACCAACGGTCCATCGTCCCCACCCACCCAGAACACTCCCCACCCGGAGACATGCTGGAGTCCCTCTTTGCCTACGCCCCCCCATACACACATACCACTGTACCCCTCCACCCCCCCATACACACATACCACTGTACCCCTCCACCCCCCATACACACATACCACTGTACCCCTCCACCCCCCCATACACACATACCACTGTACCCCTCCACCCCCCCATACACACATACCACTGTACCCCTCCACCCCCCATACACACATACCACTGTACCCCTCCACCCCCCCATACACACATACCACTGTACCCCTCCACCCCCCATACACACATACCACTGTACCCCTCCACCCCCCCATACACACATACCACTGTACCCCTCCACCCCCCATACACACATACCACTGTACCCCTCCACCCCCCCATACACACATACCACTGTACCCCTCCACCCCCCATACACACATACCACTGTACCCCTCCACCCCCCCATACACACATACCACTGTACCCCTCCACCCCCCATACACACATACCACTGTACCCCTCCACCCCCCCATACACACATACCACTGTACCCCTCCACCCCCCCATACACACATACCACTGTACCCCTCCACCCCCCCATACACACATACCACTGTACCCCTCCACCCCCCCATACACACATACCACTGTACCCCTCCACCCCCCCATACACACATACCACTGTACCCCTCCACCCCCCCCCCATACACACATACCACTGTACCCCTCCACCCCCCCATACACACATACCACTGTACCCCTCCACCCCCCCATACACACATACCACTGTACCCCTCCACCCCCCCATACACACATACCACTGTACCCCTCCACCCCCCCATACACACATACCACTGTACCCCTCCACCCCCCCCCCATACACACATACCACTGTACCCCTCCACCCCCCCATACACACATACCACTGTACCCCTCCACCCCCCCATACACACATACCACACCTGCACCCTCACACTCATCTATATACACACGTGCACCCCAACACACACGCCTACCCCATACCCATGTATCACTACACTCCCCCATACATCCCCCCCCCCTTACCCGTCATCCATGAGCACTAACACACTCCCCCATACACACACCCCTAGCCCCATATCTACCTGCACCACCACACACTTTCCAACACACACACACACACACCGATCCCCAATCATCTTGGTCCCGGAGCCACAACCAGGCACCAGGGCACGGACCCGCCCCCCACCGCAGCGGCAGATCCAGGTCAGCCCAACCCCCATGGCGGAGGCCGACTCCCCCATCCCGGAGAGACAGGGGACAGTCCCGGGCACCGGAGCCTAGGAGCCCCGCCCACCCCGCAGCGGCACGGCAGCCCGCCTCGGAACCAGCACCCGCCGACCCAGCCTTCCCCAACAGCTTCACCCAGGAGCCGTGAGGCAACCCCAACTGCCGACCCACCCAAGCGCCCCCCAGCCACCCCAGTAGTGAATTAGCCAAGATCCCCATTCAGGGGCCCACCAGGTGGGACCATAAACCCAAGGATCTAAAGGTGAGGAGCTCTCCGTCTCCAGCAGACAGAGCGCCTGGGGTAAACACCGGACCAGGAGACCGGATGCGAGGATCTGGTTTTCCAGCGTCCTGGTTCCCGTGTTTACCGACAGATCTTCATAAAGCTTCCAGATGGTGGATGATCCTCTTCAACAAAGAGGCTGAAAATGGAACCAGCCCTTGTTAAACAGTCTGAAGGTACTTTACTGTCATCAGCGGTGTCACATGACACGGTCCGGTAGACACCGTCATCCTCTCTGACCTTCCAGTGTTTATGTAGAGGTGTATGAAGGCGTGTGAGCTATATGTATAAATATAAATATATATATATGTATATATATATATATATATATATATGTATTTATACATATATACACATGTATATTTATACATATATATATACACATATACATATATATATATACACATATATATACACATATATATATATGGTCCCAGACCGATCCTCCTGTACCAGACCCGGTTCTCTGGTACCAGACCCGGTCAGAATTTAATTTATTTCCATATTTTATTTGTTTATTTGGTGATTTTTATTTATCAGTTTATTTATTTCAGTCTTTTTTTCACTCATTTATAATTATTGATTGTTCTTTCATGTCTTTATATCTTTGAACTGTTGTTCAGATCTTTCCGTCGTACCTGCAGTCTCGTCGTCGTGGCGATGCTCCACACCGGCAGCGACGGCGCCAGGCTCTGCAAGGTCCACGGCGAGGAGTCCGTCCTGTGATTGGTGGGACGTTTATCAGATGGCGTTTTATATCTTCTTCATGTGTTTATTATGTAAACTCTGAGAACAGCTGTAGAAATAAAGTTTGATTTATTGATGCGACCAGATAACTTCCGTTTTTATTCGTAGTATTTCTTCTCTTTGTCTAACGACGGCTTTACAGCTGTTTGTTTGTTTATCCACCAATACAACCGCTCTCTTCCTCAGGATTTCATGTTTGACCTGTTTCTGGGTGAAACGTATAAAACCAGCAGAGGGTCAGAATGATATATTTGTTCTCTCAGACCTTCTCATGTTTCCTCCTCTGCAGAGTTCATCCTCGGTCACCGAGCGCCTGATTAGACTCCTAGCAACTCCTCCCTTACAAAGACAATCGTCCTTCAGGGACTTTATTTACCTTCATTGCTTACTTTATTTGCAAAAACTTTAACTGCACAAAGACATTTTCTGGCTTTAACCCAACAGATGCGCCTCGTCGTTGATTTACAGTTTAATTTCTACTTTCCATCTGTAGCAGAGGAGGAGGATCAGACACGCCAAAAATGTCCTGAAATATGTTGGTTTAGAGACGAGCTGGAATGTCGGACGAGGTGGACAAAGAGGACAATGTGGACACGGCGGACAAAGAGGACAAGGTGGACACGGCGGACAAAGAGGACAAGGTGGACAAAGAGGACAATGTGGACACGGCGGACAAAGAGGACAATGTGGACACGGCGGACAAAGAGGACAAGGTGGACACGGCGGACAAAGAGGACAAGGCGGACAAAGAGGACAATGTGGACACGGCGGACAAAGAGGACAAGGTGGACACGGCGGACAAAGAGGACAAGGTGGACACGGCGGACAAAGAGGACAAGGTGGACACGGCGGACAAAGAGGACAATGTGGACACGGCGGACAAAGAGGACAAGGTGGACACGGCGGACAAAGAGGACAAGGTGGACACGGCGGACAAAGAGGACAAGGTGGACACGGCGGACAAAGAGGACAAGGTGGACACGGCGGACAAAGAGGACAAGGTGGACACGGCGGACAAAGAGGACAATGTGGACACGGCGGACAAAGAGGACAAGGTGGACACGGCGGACAAAGAGGACAATGTGGACACGGCGGACAAAGAGGACAATGTGGACACGGCGGACAAAGAGGACAATGTGGACACGGCGGACAAAGAGGACAAGGTGGACACGGCGGACAAAGAGGACAATGTGGACACGGCGGACAAAGAGGACAATGTGGACACGGCGGACAAAGAGGACAAGGTGGACACGGCGGACAAAGAGGACAATGTGGACACGGCGGACAAAGAGGACAAGGTGGACACGGCGGACAAAGAGGACAAGGTGGACACGGCGGACAAACAGGACAATGTGGACACGGCGGACAAAGAGGACAAGGTGGACACGGCGGACAAAGAGGACAAGGTGGACACGGCGGACAAAGAGGACAATGTGGACACGGCGGACAAAGAGGACAAGGTGGACACGGCGGACAAAGAGGACAAGGTGGACACGGCGGACAAAGAGGACAAGGTGGACACGGCGGACAAAGAGGACAAGGTGGACACGGCGGACAAAGAGGACAAGGTGGACACGGCGGACAAAGAGGACAAGGTGGACACGGCGGACAAAGAGGACAAGGTGGACACGGCGGACAAAGAGGACAATGTGGACACGGCGGACAAAGAGGACAAGGTGGACACGGCGGACAAAGAGGACAATGTGGACACGGCGGACAAAGAGGACAAGGTGGACACGGCGGACAAAGAGGACAAGGTGGACACGGCGGACAAAGAGGACAATGTGGACACGGCGGACAAAGAGGACAATGTGGACACGGCGGACAAAGAGGACAAGGTGGACACGGCGGACAAAGAGGACAAGGTGGACACGGCGGACAAAGAGGACAATGTGGACACGGCGGACAAAGAGGACAAGGTGGACACGGCGGACAAAGAGGACAAGGTTGACACGGCGGACAAAGAGGACAAGGTGGACACGGCGGACAAAGAGGACAATGTGGACACGGCGGACAAAGAGGACAAGGTGGACACGGCGGACAAAGAGGACAATGTGGACACGGCGGACAAAGAGGACAAGGTGGACACGGCGGACAAAGAGGACAAGGTGGACAAAGAGGACAAGGTGGACACGGCGGACAAAAAGGACAAGGTGGACACGGCGGACAAAGAGGACAATGTGGACACGGCGGACAAAGAGGACAATGTGGACACGGCGGACAAAGAGGACAAGGTGGACACGGCGGACAAAGAGGACAAGGTGGACACGGCGGACAAAGAGGACAAGGTGGACACGGCGGACAAAGAGGACAAGGTGTCCTCTTCATGCCGTCTCAACACCACCCCGAAACATCTAGACTTTTATTTCATATTTAATTTCATTAAATGATTTAATAATCCTCAGAAATCAAACATGCTGATGTGAACGTGGACATGTCCAACACACCTGCACTTCATCTGTTTTAAATAATGAAAATGTGATTTTTAACTGGAAAGCATTAATCCCTCCGTTATGTTTGGTTTCGATATAACTTTCTAATTGGACTATTATTTGTCTGTTGCAGTGAAGTCTTTTCTTTCCAGTTGATCAGTAAATAACTGCAGGAAAGGCTGAAACGTCTCCAGGGAAAGAATTAAACGGGTCGCGGAGTTCGGTGTAACACCCAGTCAGCTCTTTTTATGGGATAAACGGGATGTTAAAACCCTCCTTTCCCAAACTGATGAGAAAATATGATCAATACATAGCTGTAAGTTTAGTTTGACCATGTTTCTGTGCGACTTCTCCCACATTTGCAGAGAACTTTGAGTCAAAGCTTGTCCGCACATGAAATAGTCCGTTCACGCAGCTTCAGGGGAAATAACCGGGCGGGACTCCATTTTCAGCTCGTTTACCGCATTTAGTCAACAAACAACTGACTTTACCGGAGACTTTTCATGCGTTGCAGCGCCGTTCCACCCCGGTGCTCCTCTCTCCTCTCCGCCGTCCTCCGCCACCAGCAGCTCGGGGAAGAGTCCCGGAGCAGCCGCTCGTGTCTGAGACGTGGCCAGGGTCGCGAGCCGCAGGCTGGGGGCGGGACGGGCCGAGGCTGGGTGGGAGGGGGACCACGATGGTGTAAAGAAGCCTCGTGAATGTCCATCCCTAGCTTTTTATCAAAAAGATAAGTCTTCAGCCTAGTCTTAAAGGTGGGGAGGGTGTCTGCTTCCCTAACACTAACTGGGAGCTTATTCCATAAGAGAGGGGCCTGATAACCAAAGGCTCTGCCTCCTGCTCGGCTCTTTGAGACTCTAGGAACCACAAGTAAGCCTGCAGTCTGCGAACAAGTACTCTGCTTGGTATATAAGGAACAATGAGGTCTTTGATATATAGTGGTGCCTGGTTGTGGAGGGCTTTATATGTAAGGAGAAGGATTTTAAATTCTATTCTAGATTCAACAGGCAGCCAATGAAGAGAGGCTAAAACTGGAGAAATATGATCTCTCATGCTGGTTCTGGTCAGGACTCTGGCTGCAGAATTCTGGATCAGCTGAAGGCTTTTCAGGGCATATTTAGGACAGCCCAGTAATAGAGAGTTACAGTAATCTAGTCTTGAAGTAACAAAAGCGTGAACCAGTTTTTCTGCATCACTCTGAGACAGAATGTCCCTAATTTTGGCTATATTACGTAAATGAAAGAAGGCTGTTTTAGTAACCTGCTTAACATGTGGGCCAAAGGACAGGTCAGGGTCAAATATTACTCCAAGGTTTCTCACTGTAGCACTGGAAGCTAAAGTAATGCCATCCAGGTTCATTACAAAACCGGAAAATTTAGCTCTGAGTTTTTCAGATCCAACGAGAATTACTTCAGTCTTATCTGAGTTTAAGAGGAGAAAATTTCTAGACATCCAAGTCTTTATGTCTATGAGACAATTTTGTAGCCTATCAGGCTGATTTGTTTCATCTGGTTTAAAGGATAAGTATAGTTGAGTATCATCTGCATAACAATGAAAGTTTATTCCATGCTGTCTAATAATTTTGCCTAAAGGGAGCATATATAGTGTGAAGAGTATTGGTCCAAGTACAGAACCTTGAGGAACTCCATGACTTACTGTAGTTTGGGAGGAGGACTTGTCATTTACATGAACAAACTGAAGTCTATCAGATAAATATGATTTAAACCAGCTTAACGCTGTACCTGTAATTCCAACCACCTGTTCTAGTCTCTGTAACAGAATGTTATGATCGACTGTATCAAATGCAGCACTAAGATCAAGCAAGATAAGTACGGACACAAGTCCTTTGTCTGAGGCCATAAGAAGGTCATTAGTAACTTTCACCAATGCTGTCTCAGTACTATGATGAGCTCTAAATCCTGACTGAAACTCCTCGCATAAATTATTTCTGCTCAGGTGGGCATGTAGCTGAGCGGAAACTATTTTCTCCAGAATTTTGGACATAAACGGGAGGTTAGATATAGGTCTATAATTTGCTATCACCTCTGGATCCAGAGATTGCTTTTTAAGTAAAGGCTTGATTACAGCAGTTTTAAATGATTGTGGTACATATCCTGTCACTAAAGACATATTGATAAGATTTAGTAGTGATGTATTAATTAAAGGGAAAATGTCCTTAAAGAGGCTCGTTGGGAGAGGGTCTAAGATACAGGTGGATGGTTTAGATGAAGCTATTATTTTAGTTAATTCAGAGGGTTGGACAGGACAGAAACTATTTAGACACAAGTCAGATCCTGGTTCTAAGGATGCTTCGGAGACCACAACAGGCTCAACATTATAAGTAGAAGGAAGAATATTGTGAATTTGATCTCTAATAGTGTCAATTTTATTCCTGAAAAAATACATGAAATCATCACAGCTAAGTGAGAAAGGAATACATGGCTCCACAGCGCTCCGGCTCCTAGTAAGCCTAGCTACAGTGCTGAAAAGAAACCGAGGGTTGTTTTTGTTTTCCTCTATCAATGATGAATAATAAGCTGTTCTTGCCGTACGTAAGGCTTTTTTGTATACATTTAAACTTTCTTTCCAGGTTAAGTGAGACTCCTCTAGTCCTGATGAACGCCATCTGTTTTCCAAACGCCTTGATGCCTGTTTTAGAGCTCGAAGCTGGGAATTAAACCAGGGAGCCTTCATAATCTTACCTAATTTCTTCTTCTTTAGGGGAGCAACATTATCCAAGGTTGTACGCATTGAAGCTGTTATAGTATCAGCATGTTGATCAATCTGAGCAGGAGTAAGGCTTAAAGGGGGACTCTCAGTCATGCTAACACATGGTAGAGGGGAAAAAATTGATTCAATTGATTGTTTAAATTTTGTAATATTATTGTCTGATAAACATCTACTATAGTAGAATTTATATTTGGTCAGTGAGTAATCAAATAAAGTGAATTCAAAGGTTAACAAGAAGTGATCGGACAAGACAGGGTTTTGAGGAAATACTTTGAGCTTATCAGTCTCAATACCACATGTTAGAACAAGATCAAGAGTGTGACCATGAGAGTGAGTGGCTCCATTGACATTTTGTGAAAACCCAATTGAGTTTAGAATAGAGCTAAAGGAAATGTTTAAACTATCATTTTCATGGTCAACATGAATATTAAAATCACCTAGTACAATGACCTTATCAGTAGTCAGCACTAACTCAGACAAGAGATCAGAGAATTGGGTCAGAAACTCGGAGTAAGGTCCAGGTGGGCGATACACTAATGCTAAAAGGAGCGGTTTCTCTCAATTCCATTTTGGATGAGATAAATTTAATGTCAGGAATTCAAAGGATTTATAGTTCGTTTTGAGCTTAGGATTAATTAAAAATTCTGACTTAAAAGTAGCTGCAACACCTCCTCCTCTGCCTGTAGTTCTAGGAATGTGAAAGTTTAAATAGTTAGCTGGCGTAGCTTCATTAATACTAACATAATCCTCTTGCTGTAACCAGGTTTCCGTAAGACAGAATAAATCAATGTGGTGATCACCTATCAAGTCATTGACTAATAAAGACTTATTTGGGAGGGATCTAATATTCAGTAGGCCACACTTTATTGTCTTATTTTCAGATTTTATTAGATCCATTGTTTTTATTTTTATGAGGTTTTCACGATTAACCCCAGAAGTGTTTTTGTGTTCTTTAATTCTTACTGCTGGGGAGTTGTATAAGGTCGGAATGGGGTTTTGGGTGGGCGGCGGCAGGTGGGAAGCTGCAGAAAAGTGTGTAGGACTACAATTCTGCCTCCTGGTCCCAACCCTGAGTTGTCAATTTAGCTGACTAATAAAAGAGTCCATATTGCTAGATAAAGAGAGCGGCTCCATCCAACGTGGGATGGATGCCATCTCTCCTAATAAGACCAGGTTTTCCCCAAAAAGCGCTCCAATTATCTATAAAACCCACGTTGTTATCGGGACACCACCTAGACAACCAGCGGTTGAAGGATGACATGCGGCTAAACATGTCATCGCTGATTAAATTTGGCAAGGGACCAGAGAAAACTACGGAGTCCGACATGCTCTTGGCAAAGTTACACACCGAAGCAACATTCATTTTAGTGACCTCCGATTGGCGTAACCGGGTGTCGTTACCGCCGACGTGAATTACAATCTTACGGTATTTACGTTTAGCCTTAGCCAGCAGTTTCAAATACGATTCGACGTCGCCCGCTCTGGCCCCAGGAATGCATTTGACTATGGTCCCCGGTGTCTCTAGAGCCACGTTTCTGACTATGGAACTACCTATAATCAGGGTTTCTGCCTCAGCGGGTGTGTCGCCGAGCGGGGAAAATCTGTTAGAAACGTGAACAGGTCGGTGGTGGCCAGTGGGTTTTGGTTTGGGGCTACGCTTCCGCCTGACCGTCGTCCAGCCCACCTCGGCTCCCGGCTGCGTGGGAACTGCTGAGGGACCGCTAGGTGGGCTAGCTGCCCTGGCTGGTAGCTCCGCACTGGCTAATGGGGGCTTGCTGACTAACTGCTTCCCTAACTGAGTGCGGAGCTGGGCTTCTAACTCACAGAGCCTCGCCTCCAAGGCTGCCAAGCTGCTACACTTAATACACCTACCGTTATCACTAAAGGAGGCGGAGGAGTAGCTAAACATCAGACACACCGAGCAAGAAAAGGCAGGGGACCGGGGTGTGGGAAGAGAGCTAGCAGCCATGCTAAAACCGAGTGCTTGAGCTGTTTAAGTCAGTAAACAGAAAGTCAAAGATCCCAAAAATAAATGCAATATATAGAACAGTGGTTTGGGAAGATATTGTGCGCTAAAGTGAGTGGTTGGTTAACAATAGATAGAAGTTAGAAAGAAGTTAAAGGAGCCAACGGCTCGTAGCAATCCGCAGTGACACACGCTGGGGAAACAGGAAATGACACAATACGTTACCGCAACGTCAGCGCGTCCAGACAGCGCGTCAGAAGAGCGCCCTGAAAATGATAGTTTAAACATTTCCTTTAGCTCTATTCTAACACCCACCTTCCTTATCAACCCAAACACCCACCTTCCTTATCAACCCAAACACCCACCTTCCTTATCAACCCAAACACCCACCTTCCTTATCAACCCAAACACCCACCTTCCTTATCAACCAAAACACCCACCTTCCTTATCAACCAAAACACCCACGTTCCTTATCAACCCAAACACCCACCTTCCTTATCAACCATAACACCCACCTTCCTTATCAACCCAAACACCCACGTTCCTTATCAACCAAAACACCCACGTTCCTTATCAACCCAAACACCCACCTTCCTTATCAACCAAAACACCCACCTTCCTTATCAACCAAAACACCCACCTTCCTTATCAACCAAAACACCCACCTTCCTTATCAACCCAAACACCCACCTTCCTTATCAACCCAAACACCCACCTTCCTTATCAACCAAAACACCCACCTTCCTTAACGACCCAAACACCCACCTTCCTTATCAACCCAAACACCCACCTTCCTTATCAACCAAAACACCCACCTTCCTTATCAACCATAACACCCACCTTCCTTATCAACCAAAACACCCACCTTCCTTATCAACCAAAACACCCACCTTCCTTATCAACCATAACACCCACCTTCCTTATCAACCCAAACACCCACCTTCCTTATCAACCCAAACACCCACGTTCCTTATCAACCCAAACACCCACGTTCCTTATCAACCCAAACACCCACCTTCCTTATCAACCCAAACACCCACCTTCCTTATCAACCAAAACACCCACCTTCCTTATCAACCAAAACACCCACCTTCCTTATCAACCAAAACACCCACCTTCCTTATCAACCCAAACACCCACCTTCCTTATCAACCCAAACACCCACCTTCCTTATCAACCAAAACACCCACCTTCCTTATCAACCCAAACACCCACCTTCCTTATCAACCAAAACACCCACCTTCCTTATCAACCCAAACACCCACCTTCCTTATCAACCAAAACACCCACCTTCCTTATCAACCCAAACACCCACGTTCCTTATCAACCCAAACACCCACATTCCTTATCAACCAAAACACCCACGTTCCTTATCAACCCAAACACCCACCTTCCTTATCAACCAAAACACCCACCTTCCTTATCAACCAAAACACCCACCTTCCTTATCAACCCAAACACCCACCTTCCTTATCAACCCAAACACCCACCTTCCTTATCAACCCAAACACCCACCTTCCTTATCAACCAAAACACCCACCTTCCTTATCAACCAAAACACCCACCTTCCTTATCAACCAAAACACCCACTTTCCTTATCAACCAAAACACCCACCTTCCTTATCAACCAAAACACCCACCTTCCTTATCAACCAAAACACCCACCTTCCTTATCAACCAAAACACCCACCTTTCTTATCAACCCAAACACCCACCTTCCTTATCAACCCAAACACCCACCTTCCTATCAGACCCAAACATCCACCTTCCTTATCAACCAAAACACCCACGTTCCTTATCAACCAAAACACCCACCTTCCTTATCAACCCAGACACCCACCTTCCTTTTCAACCCAGACACCCACCTTCCTTATCAACCCAAATACTAACGCTTCTATCTGACCCAAATACTAATATTCCTCATCGACCCAAACACACAAGTCCTTTATCGACCCAAAAACCTACCTTCCTTATCGACCCAAACACCCACGTTCCTATCGGACCCAAATACTAACGCTTCTATCTGACCCAAATGCTAACATTCCTATCCGACCCAAACACCCACGTTCCTTATTGACCCAAACGCCCACGTTCCTTATCAACCCAAACACCCATTTCCTTAACAACTCAAACACAGACGTTCCTTATCGAACCAAATATCCATGTTCCTTATCGACTCAAACATCAACGCTTTTATCCGACCCAAATACTAACATTCCTTATCTACCCAAACACCCACAGTCCTTATCGACTCAACCACCCACCTTCCTTATTGACCCAAACACTCATGTTCCTTTTCGAACCAAACATCCACGTTCCTGATCGGACAATAAATCCACCTTCCTTATCAACCCAAACACCCACGTTCCTTATCAACCCAAACACCCACCTTCCTTATCAACCAAAACACCCACTTTCCTTATCAACCAAAACACCCACCTTCCTTATCAACCAAAACACCCACCTTCCTTATCAACCAAAACACCCACCTTCCTTATCAACCAAAACACCCACCTTCCTTATCAACCAAAACACCCACCTTTCTTATCAACCCAAACACCCACCTTCCTTATCAACCCAAACACCCACATTCCTATCAGACCCAAACATCCACCTTCCTTATCAACCAAAACACCCACCTTCCTTATCAACCAAAACACCCACCTTCCTTATCAACCATAACACCCACCTTCCTTATCAACCAAAACACCCACCTTCCTTATCAACCATAACACCCACCTTCCTTATCAACCCAAACACCCACCTTCCTTATCAACCCAAACACCCACGTTCCTTATCAACCCAAACACCCACGTTCCTTATCAACCCAAACACCCACCTTCCTTATCAACCCAAACACCCACCTTCCTTATCAACCAAAACACCCACCTTCCTTATCAACCAAAACACCCACCTTCCTTATCAACCAAAACACCCACCTTCCTTATCAACCCAAACACCCACCTTCCTTATCAACCCAAACACCCACCTTCCTTATCAACCAAAACACCCACCTTCCTTATCAACCCAAACACCCACCTTCCTTATCAACCAAAACACCCACCTTCCTTATCAACCCAAACACCCACCTTCCTTATCAACCAAAACACCCACCTTCCTTATCAACCCAAACACCCACGTTCCTTATCAACCCAAACACCCACATTCCTTATCAACCAAAACACCCACGTTCCTTATCAACCCAAACACCCACCTTCCTTATCAACCAAAACACCCACCTTCCTTATCAACCAAAACACCCACCTTCCTTATCAACCCAAACACCCACCTTCCTTATCAACCCAAACACCCACCTTCCTTATCAACCCAAACACCCACCTTCCTTATCAACCAAAACACCCACCTTCCTTATCAACCAAAACACCCACCTTCCTTATCAACCAAAACACCCACCTTCCTTATCAACCAAAACACCCACCTTCCTTATCAACCAAAACACCCACCTTTCTTATCAACCCAAACACCCACCTTCCTTATCAACCCAAACACCCACCTTCCTATCAGACCCAAACATCCACCTTCCTTATCAACCAAAACACCCACGTTCCTTATCAACCAAAACACCCACCTTCCTTATCAACCCAGACACCCACCTTCCTTTTCAACCCAGACACCCACCTTCCTTATCAACCCAAATACTAACGCTTCTATCTGACCCAAATACTAATATTCCTCATCGACCCAAACACACAAGTCCTTTATCGACCCAAAAACCTACCTTCCTTATCGACCCAAACACCCACGTTCCTATCGGACCCAAATACTAACGCTTCTATCTGACCCAAATGCTAACATTCCTATCCGACCCAAACACCCACGTTCCTTATTGACCCAAACGCCCACGTTCCTTATCAACCCAAACACCCATTTCCTTAACAACTCAAACACAGACGTTCCTTATCGAACCAAATATCCATGTTCCTTATCGACTCAAACATCAACGCTTTTATCCGACCCAAATACTAACATTCCTTATCTACCCAAACACCCACAGTCCTTATCGACTCAACCACCCACCTTCCTTATTGACCCAAACACTCATGTTCCTTTTCGAACCAAACATCCACGTTCCTGATCGGACAATAAATCCACCTTCCTTATCAACCCAAACACCCACGTTCCTTATCAACCCAAACACCCACCTTCCTTATCAACCAAAACACCCACTTTCCTTATCAACCAAAACACCCACCTTCCTTATCAACCAAAACACCCACCTTCCTTATCAACCAAAACACCCACCTTCCTTATCAACCAAAACACCCACCTTCCTTATCAACCAAAACACCCACCTTTCTTATCAACCCAAACACCCACCTTCCTTATCAACCCAAACACCCACATTCCTATCAGACCCAAACATCCACCTTCCTTATCAACCCAGACACCCACCTTCCTTATCAACCCAGACACCCACCTTCCTTATCAACCCAAATACTAACGCTTCTATCTGACCCAAATACTAATATTCCTCATCGACCCAAACACACAAGTCCTTTATCGACCCAAAAACCTACCTTCCTTATCGACCCAAACACCCACGTTCCTATCGGACCCAAATACTAACGCTTCTATCTGACCCAAATGCTAACATTCCTATCCGACCCAAACACCCACGTTCCTTATTGACCCAAACGCCCACGTTCCTTATCAACCCAAACACCCATTTCCTTAACAACTCAAACACAGACGTTCCTTATCGAACCAAATATCCATGTTCCTTATCGACTCAAACATCAACGCTTTTATCCGACCCAAATACTAACATTCCTTATCTACCCAAACACCCACAGTCCTTATCGACTCAACCACCCACCTTCCTTATTGACCCAAACACTCATGTTCCTTTTCGAACCAAACATCCACGTTCCTGATCGGACAATAAATCCACGTTCCTTATCAACCCAAACACCCACGTTCCTTATCAACCCAAACACCCACCTTCCTTATCAACCAAAACACCCACTTTCCTTATCAACCAAAACACCCACCTTCCTTATCAACCAAAACACCCACCTTCCTTATCAACCAAAACACCCACCTTCCTTATCAACCAAAACACCCACCTTCCTTATCAACCAAAACACCCACCTTTCTTATCAACCCAAACACCCACCTTCCTTATCAACCCAAACACCCACATTCCTATCAGACCCAAACATCCACCTTCCTTATCAACCCAGACACCCACCTTCCTTATCAACCCAGACACCCACCTTCCTTATCAACCCAAATACTAACGCTTCTATCTGACCCAAATACTAATATTCCTCATCGACCCAAACACACAAGTCCTTTATCGACCCAAAAACCTACCTTCCTTATCGACCCAAACACCCACGTTCCTATCGGACCCAAATACTAACGCTTCTATCTGACCCAAATGCTAACATTCCTATCCGACCCAAACACCCACGTTCCTTATTGACCCAAACGCCCACGTTCCTTATCAACCCAAACACCCATTTCCTTAACAACTCAAACACAGACGTTCCTTATCGAACCAAATATCCATGTTCCTTATCGACTCAAACATCAACGCTTTTATCCGACCCAAATACTAACATTCCTTATCTACCCAAACACCCACAGTCCTTATCGACTCAACCACCCACCTTCCTTATTGACCCAAACACTCATGTTCCTTTTCGAACCAAACATCCACGTTCCTGATCGGACAATAAATCCACCTTCCTTATCAACCCAAACACCCACGTTCCTTATCAACCCAAACACCCACCTTCCTTATCAACCAAAACACCCACTTTCCTTATCAACCAAAACACCCACCTTCCTTATCAACCAAAACACCCACCTTCCTTATCAACCAAAACACCCACCTTCCTTATCAACCAAAACACCCACCTTCCTTATCAACCAAAACACCCACCTTTCTTATCAACCCAAACACCCACCTTCCTTATCAACCCAAACACCCACATTCCTATCAGACCCAAACATCCACCTTCCTTATCAACCCAGACACCCACCTTCCTTATCAACCCAGACACCCACCTTCCTTATCAACCCAAATACTAACGCTTCTATCTGACCCAAATACTAATATTCCTCATCGACCCAAACACACAAGTCCTTTATCGACCCAAAAACCTACCTTCCTTATCGACCCAAACACCCACGTTCCTATCGGACCCAAATACTAACGCTTCTATCTGACCCAAATGCTAACATTCCTATCCGACCCAAACACCCACGTTCCTTATTGACCCAAACGCCCACGTTCCTTATCGACCCAAACACCCACGTTCCTATCGGACCCAAATACTAACGCTTCTATCTGACCCAAATGCTAACATTCCTATCCGACCCAAACACCCACGTTCCTTATCGACCCAAACGCCCACGTTCCTTATCAACCCAAACACCCATTTCCTTAACAACTCAAACACAGACGTTCCTTATCGAACCAAATATCCATGTTCCTTATCGACTCAAACATCAACGCTTTTATCCGACCCAAATACTAACATTCCTTATCTACCCAAACACCCACAGTCCTTATCGACTCAACCACCCACGTTCCTTATTGACCCAAACACTCACGTTCCTTTTCGAACCAAACATCCATGTTCCTGATCGGACAATAAATCCATGTTCCTTATCGACCCAAACATCAACAATTCAATCCGACCCAAACACTCACATTCCTTATGGACCGAAAACAACCAGGCCTGCTGACCCCTGATCAGTCAAAGCCTCCTTCAAATGGTGTCCAGCTGCTCCCTGCAAACCCAGTCCTCCCCTCTTCTGCTACTCTTTGATTGAGCCCAAGGTCCCACAGCACAACCCAGATGCTAGAATGTGCACCAACCTACCTCGCCGGCAGCCCCCATCCAGAGGACGGGCAGCCCGGACACCCAGACCTACCCTGCCCATCCCAGAGAAGCAGCTTGCCAGGCCAGGCACAGGCAGCATCCATAGGGGAGCAGAGAGAATGAAAGTGATCCAGTTGATGTTTTTTTTTTCTTTTCTTTTTCAATCTGTCCTGTCCAAAGTCTTGACAGCAGAATGATGGTCCAGCTACCGTGTTGTGCCGAACACAGTTACTCTCTAAGAGGAGCCCATAGATATTAGTCTCCCCTTGGTTCTTAAGCTTTATTCTTTATTTTATTATTCATTTAATAAGTCTGTTATTTCAGCTTATAACGGCTGGACCAGACCGGAGGAAAAGAGACAATAGAGGGAAACAATGAGAAAAAAGATAGAACAAAAGAGACAAATGATGGAGAAAGAGCGAAAAGAAGAAAAAAGAACAGAACTATACATTAGGGGTGTGTGATGAGAGGTGATCATGCAAATGCAATCCCACCCCCTCCTAGAGTCAGGGGCAGATCAGGAGGGCCCGAAATCCCTGGAAACTGGCAGCCATCGCAGGGAATGGAGCCAAGTCCGTCCACCACAAGGGCAACCGCATGTCCACCCAGGCAGGAAAAGACAGTGGAAAGCCACCACCAGAGCCACCACCTCCACCAGAGGGTGCAGGCCCCAGGGGACCCAGCCTGCCAACCCCGCCAGGCACCAGCCCCCCATGCATAAGTCAGTGACAGAACCCAGAGCCCTGCAGGCCCAAAAGCCATCCACCACCCCAGGGAAGGCCCGGCCCAGCACCAGAGAGAGCAGACATCCACTCATCACACTACCTCGGCCAGTCACGCCAGAGACCGCAAAGCCCCCCCAACAAGACCCCCATCAGCCCGCAACCCCATTTCTCCCCCAGTCAACCCCAACCCTCCCATACCTCCCCTAGCACACCCCTACCCTCCCTGAGCTATGCCCCCTCCCCCCTCTTTCCCTCACCCCCCCACTCACCCCATCCCCCACCCTGCCCACACCTTCCATCTTCCCATTCCAGCCCCTGCTTCTCAAGGAGCAGCCCACAGGGCAGCGAGCCCCAGACAGCCACAACAATTTCATGTGCACCCCCATGTACTCCATCCACACCTCCCATATTCACCAGTGCATCCTTACAATGCATTCTCCCCCTCCGCCCCCTGGCAGACACATCCCGAGAACAGCGAGTCACAAACCCGGCCACCCCCAGAAGACGAGCAGAGGCGCCACCAGCAGTAGGTGCCCCTGCCAATTAGGAGCCCAAGGCAAGCTAGACCAGGGCAGCGGCACCCACAACCAGGGGAGGGCAGAATCACATCCAGAGAGCCGGCACCAACCCCAGACAGCGCCCACCCACCACAGGCCAGGCCAATAATAATAATAATAATAATAATAATAATAATAATAATAATAATAATAATAATAATAATAATAATAATAATAATAATAATAATAATAATAATAATAATAATGGGCTGCACGGTGGCACAGTGGTTAGCACTGTGGCCTCACAGCAAGAAGGTCGCTGGTTCGATCCTTGGCTGGTTTGGTCAGTGGCCTTTCTGTGTGGAGTTTGCATGTTCTCCCCGTGTATGCGTGGGTTCTCTCCGGGTTCTCCGGCTTCCTCCCACCATCCAAAGACATGCATGATAAGTTAATTGGTCACTCTAAATTGCCCCTAGGAGTGAGTGTGAGTGGTTGTTCATCTCTCTGTGTGGCCCTGCGATGGACTGGCGAGCTGTCCAGGGTGTACCCTGCCTTTCGCCCAAAGCTGGCTGGGATAGGCTCCAGCTTCCCCGCGACCCTGAATTGGAATAAGCGGTTCAGAAAATGAATGAATGAATGAATGAATAATAATGATCCAGCTGATGTTTAGAAGAGGCAGACATCGTCTCATTCTGGTCTAAAAGGAAATTTGTCGTTTAAATGATGCTTCCTTTATTTTTTGCCTCCAGCTTCCCATACATCAAGCGGTCAAGGCCAAACGTACTGTGTTCATTTAACATGTTAATAACACCCAGGTGACTCAGTATGCATAGAGTGATAGAAGCTGGGATTCTACAGGAGATCCATGTTGATAAATCTCTGCACACCTGAAGAAGAATGTTTGTACTGGTGGACCACAGATCATACATGTAGTCATCTAGTCTGCTATCTGTGCACTGTGCACAGAGGTTAGATGCTGCAAGACCCATCTGGAACATCCTGTTGCCTGTGTAATGTGTCCTGTGAAGAATTTATTCTTGTATAAGTTGTAAGTTTGGGTGTTTATGAAGGTGTTTAAACATATCTGTCACCAGAAGGTCTGACTTAGGTTGACGGAGAAGTCACATTCCCATTTTAAGGTTGGTACAGGTAGTGTCCACCTCCCGTGGGCTCACCATCTGCGGGAGGAGCCGTAGGGGTCGGGTGCAGTGTGAGCAGGGCGGCAGCAAGGGGCGGGGACCCTGGCGGTCCGATCCCCGGCTGCAGAAGCTGGCTCTAGGGACGTGGAACGTCACCTCTCTGGTGGGGAAGGAGCCTGAGCTTGTGCGCGAGGTTGAGCGGTTCCGGCTAGATATAGTTGGACTCACCTCGACGCATGGCTTGGGCTCTGGAACCAGTACCCTCGAGAGGGGCTGGACCTTCTTCCACTCTGGAGTTGCTCATGGTGAGAGGCGCCGAGCAGGTGTGGGCATTCTCATCAGCCCCCAGCTTGGTGCCTGCACGTTGGGGTTTACCCCGGTGGATGAAGGGGTAGTTTCCCTCCGCCTCCGGGTGGGGGGACGGGTCCTGACTGTTGTCTGTGCTTATGCACCGAACAGCAGTTCAGAGTACCCACCCTTTCTGGAGTCCTTGGAGGGAGTGCTGGAGGGTGCTCCTTCTGGGGACTCCATTGTTCTGCTGGGGGACTTCAATGCTCACGTGGGCAATGACAGTGAGACCTGGAGGGGAGTGATTGGGAGGCATGGTTCCCCCCCCCTCTGAACCCAAATGGTGTTTTGTTATTGGACTTCTGTGCTCGTCATGGATTGTCCATAACGAACACCATGTTCCAACATAAGAGTGTCCATATGTACACCTGGCATCAGGATTCCCTGGGCTGCAGTTCGATGATGGATTTTGTAGTCGTATCGTCTGACCTGCGGCCACATGCCTTGGACACTCGGGTGAAGAGGGGGGCGGAGCTTCAACTGATCACCACCTGGTGGTGAGTTGGCTCAGATGGTGGGGGAGGAAGCCGGTCAGATCTGGCAGGCCCAAACGTGTTGTGAGGGTCTGCTGGGAACGTCTGGCTGAGTCCCCCGTCAGAGCGAGCTTCAACTCCCACCTTCAGCAGAGCTTCAACCATGTCCCGAGTGAGGCGGGGGACATTGAGTCCGAATGGGCTGTGTTCCGTGCCTCTATTGCTGAGGCGGCCGGCCGGAGCTGTGGCTGTAAGGTCATTGGTGCCTGTCGTGGCGGTAATCCCAGGACTCGTTGGTGGACACCTGCAGTGAGGGATGCCGTCAAGCTGAAGAAGGAGTCCTATCGGGCCTTCTTGGCCTGTGGGACTCTGGAGGCAGCTGATGGGTACCGACAGGATAGGCGGCATGCGGCTTCGGCTGTCGCCAAGGCAAAAACTCGGGCATGGGAGGAGTTCGGCAAGGCCATGGAGAAAGACTTCCGGACGGCTTCGAGGAGATTCTGGTCCACCATCCGGCGGCTCAGGAGGGGGAAGCAGTGCTCCGTCAATACTGTGTACAGTGGAGGTGGGGAGCTGCTGACCTCAACTTGGGACGTTGTGGGTCGGTGGAAGGAATACTTCGAAGACCTCCTCAATCCTACCAACACGTCTTCCGATGAGGAAGCAGAGCTGGGGGACTCAGGGGTGGACTCTCCTATCTCTGGGGCTGAAGTCACTGAGGTGGTTAAAAAGCTCCTTGGCGGCAAGGCCCCGGGGGTGGATGAGATCCGCCCGGAGTTCCTTAAGGTTCTGGATGCTGTGGGGCTGTCCTGGCTGACACACCTCTGCAGCATCGCGTGGACATCGGGGGCAGTACCGCTGGATTGGCAGACTGGGGTGGTGGTCCCCCTTTTTAAGAAGGGGGACCGGAGGGTGTGTTCCAATTACAGGGGAATCACACTCCTCAGCCTCCCTGGTAAGGTCTATTCAGGGGTCCTGGAGAGGAGGGTCCGCCGGATAGTCGAATCCCGGATTGAGGAGGAGCAGTGTGGTTTTCGTCCTGGTCGCGGAACAGTGGAGCAGCTCTATACCCTCTTTGGGGTCCTGGAGGGGGCATGGGAGTTTGCCCAACCAGTCTACATGTGATCTAACCATGGTTAGATCCTGAACAAGCATCCTGTGTGAACAAATGGGTGAGATTTGCACCATTTTGAGATATACTGTTGACTTAGACGTAGTAATGGAAATTGGGGAGGTCTAAACCTCCTCCTCTTCCTTTTCTCCCCCCTCCTTCTCCTCCTCCTCTGCTAAAATACCAACAGTTTTCTTTCTTTTCCTTGTGTCCTGCTACAGAAGCTCCAAACATCCCTGGTCCAGACCAGATCCAGACCAGGCCAGAAGTGAGTGAGACTGAAAGGAGACACTTTCAGGATGACAGGATGCAGCTGGTTCCTGTGTGAATCTTCATCTGATGAAATACTGAGGTCACCAGACGAAGCTGGACAGAGACGGAGAGGACGGACTCAGACTTGCAGCCTGAAACCAGAATACAAAACATTCTCATTCACAAAAACTCCCCAGAATCCCACTGTATCACCAGCATAACTGCATCTGTATGTTTCCTGGCTTTTCCTCCAGTATAAATATCTCCATGTCTCTGCAGATCTGAACAAGAATTTCCCTGTGTTGGTACAACTAGTAATTTAATCAGAGGATATTAATCTGAGTTAGCATGAAGCTACATAGCAGTACTTATGTAGTTCTATGCTAGCACTAGATTAGCTTTAAGCTAACATGGGGATACCATGTCATATTTAGTTTTCATTGAGTTTATTTTGGAACACACATTAACTTAGTTCATCAAGACTTACACATTAAAGCTGATAATAAACTAGAAAGATGCTCAACTATTAGTTTTGTATTCACTAAGCTAGTACTACATGATCTAGTTTAATTTAAAAGGTGACCAACTGGTTTTAAAAGTAGCTACATCCAAACCACCACCACCAGATAGCAGACCAGACCTGATCCACACAGGTTCCAGTCTACCACCAGAAACCCTATCACTATGTTAAAGAACTGAAACCTGCCTGAATTTCCAGAAGGTTTTACAGAAATAAAGCATGTCTTGTTGGACAGGATGCACAAGACAGTGCATGGTCTTTAGGACACAATGCACCCATTCAAGTCAGGCACCAGCAGGATGGCTGAGGTGTATTATTATGGGATGTTATTGTAATACAAGTCCCAATGAAACCCAGCCGGCAGCAGTAGTGCAGAAGTGAATCACAAATATCCAAGGTTTTGAAGCCTGATGATTCTCCATCTCATCACCATGCAAAACCCAGAGATGATGACAACACCATCTACCCACTTTCTGATTAAAATTCTTCTACTGGCTGTACGCTGACATCAGATCCACAGGGAGCAAAACCAACCTATGTTGTGGTGAGTCATGATCATAAACAGATGGGATATGACTAAAAGCAACAATGCCTGCGATGGACTGGCGAGCTGTCCAGGGTGTACCCTGCCCTTCGCCCTAAGACTGCTGGGATAGGTTCCAGCTTCCCCGCGATCCTGAATTGGATTAAGCTGTTAGGAAAATGAATGAATGAATGATAAAAGCAACAATGTTTGATGAGAGGACAGACACATGACCAGATAAGCACATGAGCAGCAGTTAACTCTGGTCAACTGACATTAACTCTGGTCAACTGAATGAAACTCTGGTTACCTGACGAAAACTAATCAACTGACAGAAACATTGGTTAACTGACAGAAACGAGTTTACTAACTGAAACTCTGAAGACCTGATGGAAACTCTGGTTGACTGACTAACACTCTGATTACTTGACAGGAACTCTGGTTAATTGATTAAAACTCTGATTAACTGACTGAAACTCTGGTCAACTGACAGAAACTCTGGTCAACTAACAGAATGTGGTGAGGAAGGCTCCCCCTTCCCTCACCAATCTGCAGTACTCAGGTGTAAGCCATTGAGGCCAATCAGGGGGCCTTTATAGATGGGCAGGTGTGCAGCTCTTCAGTCTGTCTCCTGGTTCTATCCTGCTGCAGCGTAGCAGCGAGTGTGGTCAGTTCTACCCATTGACAAATTTGTGGGAGTTTGCCAGCTGTGGCTGCCGGGTGAGCTGAACAATCTACTTCTCCAGCATCAGCACCGTAAATCTCTGTGGGTAGGCTGCACTTGCCTTCCAGGCATACTGGGGAGGTGTGCGCGACATGCCATTGCTCCAGGTTCCTTGGACACTGCTGTCTTGTCTGGCTCACAACAACCATTGGAGTGGACCCGCTTCACCCTGGGAAGAGAACTCTCCTAGCGGCTGGGATTTCTGAAGGCGAACCATTTTGGCCCTCTCATATCTGGGATGTTGTTGGGCACAGCTGGGACTCATCAGTACGGAGGCAACCTGCCTTCAACATTTTGTATGGTTTAAGTTTCTCATATTTGATTTTGATTTATTTAGTTTTGCTGTTCTGCATTTTTATTTCAGTTGGCAGGTTGCTCTCTTCTGCAGGCCCACCCCTGTGCTCATCCCCAGGCTGTGGACTCACAGGGTTTTATAGATGGTTTTTATTTAGCTTTTAATCATTTTCTGTTTATTTAAAACTTTGCTTTTATTGTGAAACCCACAATCACTGTCTGGGCTTTTATCAAACCTGTGGCCATGTTGGCCAGTTGCTAGGGAGTCACCTCTAGCTGGCGTTGTCTTACTTGTCGTCCCCTCTTCACTCACCACAAGAAACTTTGGCTACATGACAGAAACTCTGGCCAACTAACAGAAACTCTGGCCAACTAACAGAAACTTTGGCTACATGACAGAAACTCTGGCTAACAGAAACTTTGGCTACATGACAGAAACTCTGGCTAAGAGAAACTCTGTTCAACTAACAGAAACTTTGGCTACATTCAATTCAACTTTATTTATATAGCGTCAAATCACGGCAATGCCATCTCAAGACGCTTTACAGACAGAGGGGAAAACATAATGAAGGCCAATTCATAACAACCTATATAAGGAAACCAACAGATTGAGTTGAGTCCAACTCAATCTCCCATCCTGAGCAAGCAAACTGGCAACAGTGGGAAGGAAAAAACTCCCTTTTAACAGGAAGGAAACCTCCGGCAGAACCCGGCTCAGGACAGGCAGCCATCTGCCTCTGCTGTGTGGGGGGAAGAGGACAGAAAGACAACAGACAACAGGAACTGCTACTCCCGGCCAGGGAGACCTGCTGAGACAGGAGACATACATGTTAACGATGCAACACTGTTATGGGGGGGGGGGGGGGTAAAAGAAAGAGATAAAGAGAAAAAGAAAGCTCAGTGTATCAGGAAATGTCCCTCAGCAGTCTAAACCTATAAATAACTTACAGGAACTCTGGCTAAGGGACAGAAACTCTGGACAACTTACAGAAACTCTGGTTAACTAACAGAAACTTTGGCTACATGACAGAAACTCTGGCTAACAGAAACTCTGTTCAACTAACAGAAACTCTGGCTACATGACAGAAACTCTGTTCAACTAACAGAAACTCTGGCTACATGACAGAAACTCTGGCTAACTAACAGAAACGTTGGCTACATGACAGAAACTCTGGCCAACTAACAGAAACTCTGTTCAACTAACAGAAACTCTGGCTACATGACAGAAACTCTGGTTAACTAACAGAAACTTTGGCTACATGACAGAAACTCTGGCTAACAGAAACTCTGGTCAACTAACAGAAAATGTGGCTAACTAACAGAAACTTTGGCTACATGACAGAAACTCTGTTCAACTAACAGAAACTCTGGCTACATGACAGAAACTCTGGCTAACTAACAGAAACGTTGGCTACATGACTCAGGGTTGGGACCAGGAGGCAGAATTGTAGTCCTACACACTTTTCTGCAGCTTCCCACCTGCCGCCGCCCACCCAAAACCCCATTCCGACCTTATACAACTTCCCAGCAGTAAGAATTAAACAACACAAAAACACTTCTGGGGTTAATCGTGAAAACCTCATAAAAATAAAAACAATGGATCTAATAAAATCTGAAAATAAGACAATTAAGTGTGGCCTACTGAATATTAGATCCCTCCCAAATAAGTCTTTATTAGTCAATGACTTGATAGGTGATCACCACATTGATTTATTCTGTCTTACGGAAACCTGGTTACAGCAAGAGGATTATGTTAGTATTAATGAAGCTACGCCAGCTAACTATTTAAACTTTCACATTCCTAGAACTACAGGCAGAGGAGGAGGTGTTGCAGATATTTTTAAGTCAGAATTTTTAATTAATCCTAAGCACAAAACTAACTATAAATCCTTTGAATTCCTGACATTAAATTTATCTCATCCAAAATGGAATTGAGAGAAACCGCTCCTTTTAGCATTAGTGTATCGCCCACCTGGACCTTACTCCGAGTTTCTGACCCAATTCTCTGATCTCTTGTCTGAGTTAGTGCTGACTACTGATAAGGTCATTGTACTAGGTGATTTTAATATTCATGTTGACCATGAAAATGATAGTTTAAACATTTCCTTTAGCTCTATTCTAAACTCAATTGGGTTTTCACAAAATGTCAATGGAGCCACTCACTCTCATGGTCATACTCTTGATCTGGTTCTAACATCTGGTATTGAGACTGATAAGCTCAAAGTATTTCCTCAAAACCCTGTCTTGTCCGATCACTTCTTATTAACCTTTGAATTCACTTTATTTGATTACTCACTGACCAAAAATAAATTCTACTATAGTAGATGTTTATCAGACAATAATATTACAAAATTTAAACAATCAATTGAATCAATTTTTTCACATCTACCATGTGTTAGCATGACTGAGAGTCCCCCTTTAAGCCTTACTCCTGCTCAGATTGATCAACATGCTGATACTATAACAGCTTCAATGCGTACAACCTTGGATAATGTTGCTCCCCTAAAGAAGAAGAAATTAGGTAAGATTATGAAGGCTCCCTGGTTTAATTCCCAGCTTCGAGCTCTAAAACAGGCATCAAGGCGTTTGGAAAACAGATGGCGTTCATCAGGACTAGAGGAGTCTCACTTAACCTGGAAAGAAAGTTTAATTGTATACAAAAAAGCCTTACGTACGGCAAGAACAGCTTATTATTCATCATTGATAGAGGAAAACAAAAACAACCCTCGGTTTCTTTTCAGCACTGTAGCCAGGCTTACTAGGAGCCGGAGCGCTGTGGAGCCATGTATTCCTTTCTCACTTAGCTGTGATGATTTCATGTATTTTTTCAGGAATAAAATTGACACTATTAGAGATCAAATTGACAATACTCTTCCTTCTACCTATAATGTTGAGCCTGTTGTGGTCTCCGAAGCATCCTTAGAACCAGGATCTGACTTGTGTCTAAATAGTTTCTGTCCTGTCCAACCCTCTGAATTAACTAAAATAATAGCTTCATCTAAACCATCCACCTGTATCTTAGACCCTCTCCCAACGAGCCTCTTTAAGGACATTTTCCCTTTAATTAATACATCACTACTAAATCTTATCAATATGTCTTTAGTGACAGGATATGTACCACAATCATTTAAAACTGCTGTAATCAAGCCTTTACTTAAAAAGCAATCTCTGGATCCAGAGGTGATAGCAAATTATAGACCTATATCTAACCTCCCGTTTATGTCCAAAATTCTGGAGAAAATAGTTTCCGCTCAGCTACATGCCCACCTGAGCAGAAATAATTTATGCGAGGAGTTTCAGTCAGGATTTAGAGCTCATCATAGTACTGAGACAGCATTGGTGAAAGTTACTAATGACCTTCTTATGGCCTCAGACAAAGGACTTGTGTCCGTACTTATCTTGCTTGATCTTAGTGCTGCATTTGATACAGTCGATCATAACATTCTGTTACAAAGACTAGAACAGGTGATTGGAATTACAGGTACAGCGTTAAGCTGGTTTAAATCATATTTATCTGATAGACTTCAGTTTGTTCATGTAAATGACAAGTCCTCCTCCCAAACTACAGTAAGTCATGGAGTTCCTCAAGGTTCTGTACTTGGACCAATACTCTTCACGCTATATATGCTCCCTTTAGGCAAAATTATTAGACAGCATGGAATAAACTTTCATTGTTATGCAGATGATACTCAACTATACTTATCCTTTAAACCAGATGAAACAAATCAGCCCAATAGGCTACAAAATTGTCTCATAGACATAAAGACTTGGATGTCTAGAAATTTTCTCCTCTTAAACTCAGATAAGACTGAAGTAATTCTCGTTGGATCTGAAAAACTCAGAGCTAAATTTTCCGGTTTTGTAATGAACCTGGATGGCATTACTTTAGCTTCCAGTGCTACAGTGAGAAACCTTGGAGTAATATTTGACCCTGACCTGTCCTTTGGTCCACATATTAAGCAGGTTACTAAAACAGCCTTCTTTCATTTACGTAATATAGCCAAAATTAGGGACATTCTGTCTCAGAGTGATGCAGAAAAACTGCTTCATGCTTTTGTTACTTCGAGACTAGATTACTGTAACTCTCTATTACTGGGCTGTCCTAAATATGCCCTGAAAAGCCTTCAGCTGATCCAGAATTCTGCAGCCAGAGTCCTGACCAGAACCAGCATGAGAGATCATATTTCTCCAGTTTTAGCCTCTCTTCATTGACTGCCTGTTGAATCTAGAATAGAATTTAAAATCCTTCTCCTTACATATAAAGCCCTCCACAACCAGGCACCACTATATATCAAAGACCTCATTGTTCCTTATATACCAAGCAGAGTACTTCGTTCGCAGACTGCAGGCTTACTTGTGGTTCCTAGAGTCTCAAAGAGCCGAGCAGGAGGCAGAGCCTTTGGTTATCAGGCCCCTCTCTTATGGAATAAGCTCCCAGTTAGTGTTAGGGAAGCAGACACCCTCCCCACCTTTAAGACTAGGCTGAAGACTTATCTTTTTGATAAGTCCTATAGCTAGGGATGGTTAGCATCCCTTAGTTATGCTGCTATAGGTTTAGACTGCTGAGGGACATTTCCTGATACACTGAGCTTCTTTCTTTTTCTCTTTATCTCTTTCTTTTACCACCCCCCCCCCCCATAACAGTGTTGCATCATTAACATGTATGTCTCCTGTCTCAGCAGGTCTCCCTGGCCGGGAGTAGCAGTTCCTGTTGTCTGTTGTCTTTCTGTCCTCTTCCCCCCACACAGCAGAGGCAGATGGCTGCCTGTCCTGAGCCGGGTTCTGCCGGAGGTTTCCTTCCTGTTAAAAGGGAGTTTTTTTCCTTCCCACTGTCGCCAGTGTGCTTGCTCAGGATGGGAGATTGAGTTGGACTCAACTCAATCTGTTGGTTTCCTTATATAGGCTGTTATGAATTGGCCTTCATTATGTTTTCCCCTCTGTCTGTAAAGCGTCTTGAGATGGCATTGCCGTGATTTGACGCTATATAAATAAAGTTGAATTGAATACATGACAGAAACTCTGGCCAACTTACAGAAACTCTGGCCAACTAACAGAAACTCTGTTCAACTAACAGAAACTCTGGCTACATGACAGAAACTCTGGCTAACTAACAGAAACTCTGGCTATATGACAGAAACTCTGGCCAACTAACAGAAACTCTGGACAACTTACAGAAACTCTGCCAACTAACAGGAACTCTGGCCAACTTACAGGAACTCTGGCCAACTAACAGAAACTCTGGCTACATGACAGAAACTCTGGCTACATGACAGAAACTCTGGCTAACGGACAGAAACTATGGTCAACTAACAGAAAATTTGGCTACATGACAGAAACTCTGACTAACTTACAGAAACCATGGCTAACTAACAGAAACTTTGGCTACATGACAGAAACTCTGGCTAACTAACAGAAACGTTGGCTACATGACAGAAACTCTGGCCAACTAACAGAAACTCTGGCCAACTAACAGAAAATGTGGCTAACTAACAGAAACTTTGGCTACATGACAGAAACTCTGACTAACTTACAGAAACTCTGGCTAACTAACAGAAACTTTGGCTACATGACAGAAACTCTGGCTAACAGAAACTCTGTTCAACTAACAGAAACTCTGGCTACATGACAGAAACTCTGGCTAACTAACAGAAACGTTGGCTACATGACAGAAACTCTGGCTAAGTAACAGAAACGTTGGCTACATGACAGAAACTCTGGCCAACTAACAGAAACTCTGGCCAACTAACAGAAACTCTGGCTAACGGACAGAAACTCTGGTCAACTAACAGAAAATGTGGCTAACTAACAGAAACGTTGGCTACATGACAGAAACTCTGGCTAACTTACAGAAACTCTGGCTAACTAACAGAAACTCTGGCTACATGAAAGAAACTCTGGCCAACTAACAGAAACTCTGGACAACTTACAGAAAATGTGGCTAACTAACATAAACTTTGGCTACATGACAGAAACTGTGACAAACTTACAGAAACTCTGGCTAACTAACAGAAACTTTGGCTACATGACAGAAACTCTGGCTAACAGAAACTCTGTTCAACTAACAGAAACTCTGGCTACATGACAGAAACTCTGGCTAACTAACAGAAACGTTGGCTACATGACAGAAACTCTGGCCAACTAACAGAAACTCTGGCTAACGGACAGAAACTCTGGTCAACTAATAAAAAATGTGGCTAACTAACAGAAACGTTGGCTACATGACAGAAACTCTGGCCAACTAACAGGAACCCTGGCTATATGACAGAAACTCTGGCTAACTAACAGAAACGTTGGCTACATGACAGAAACTCTGTTCAACTAACAGAAACTCTGGCTACATGACAGAAACTCTGGCTAACTAACAGAAATGTTGGCTACATGACATAAACTCTGGCTAACAGAAACTCTGTTCAACTAACAGAAACTCTGGCTACATAACAGAAACTATGGCTAAGTAACAGAAACGTTGGCTACATGACAGAAACTCTGGCTAAGTAACAGAAACGGTGGCTACATGACAGAAACTCTGGCCAACTAACAGAAACTCTGGCTAACGGACAGAAACTCTGGTCAACTAACAGAAAATGTGGCTAACTAACAGAAACGTTGGCTACATGACAGAAACTCTGGCCAACTAACAGAAACTCTGGCTACATTACAGAAACTCTGGCTAACTAACAGAAACGTTGGCTACATGACAGAAACTCTGTTCAACTAACAGAAACTCTGGCTACATGACAGAAACTCTGGCTAACTAACAGAAACTCTGGCTACATGACAGAAACTCTGGCTAACTAACAAACGTTGGCTACATGACAGAAACTCTGTTCAACTAACAGAAACTCTGGCTACATGACAGAAACTCTGGCTAACTAACAGAAACGTTGGCTACATGACAGAAACTCTGGCTAACTAACAAACGTTGGCTACATGACAGAAACTCTGGCCAAATAACAGAAACTCTAGCTAACGGACAGAAACTCTGGTCAACTAACAGAAAATGTGGCTAACAGAAACTTTGGCTACATAACAGAAACTCTGGCTAACAGAAACTCTGTTCAACTAACAGAAACTCTGGCTACATGACAGAAACTCTGGCTAACTAACAGAAACTTTGGCTACATGACACAAACTCTGGCCAACTAATAGAAACTCTGGTTAACGGACAGAAACTCTGGTCAACTAACAGAAAATGTGGCTAACTAACAGAAACGTTGGCTACATTACAGAAACTCTGGCCAACTAACAGAAACTCTGGCTACATGACAGAAACTCTGGCTAACTAACAGAAACTCTGGCTAACTAACAGAAACTTTGGCTACATGACAGAAACTCTGGCCAACTAACAGAAACTCTGGCTAATGGACCGAAACTCTGGTCAACTAACAGAAAATGTGGCTAACTAACAGAAACTTTGGCTACATAACAGAAACTCTGGCTAACAGAAACTCTGTTCAACTAACAGAAACTCTGGCTACATGACAGAAACTCTGGCTAACTAACAGAAACTCTGGCTACATGACAGAAACTCTGGCTAACAGAAACTCTGTTCAACTAACAGAAACTCTGGATACATGACAGAAACTCTGGTCAACTAACAGAAAATGTGGCTAAGTAACAGAAACTTTGGCTACATGACAGAAACTCTGGCTAACAGAAACTCTGTTCAACTAACAGAAACTCTGGCTACATGACAGAGACTCTGGCTAACTAACAGAAACTTTGGCTACATGACAGAAACTCTGGCTAACTAACAGAAACGTTGGCTACATGACAGAAACTCTGGCCAACTAACAGAAACTCTGGCTACATTACAGAAACTCTGGCTAACTAACAGAAACGTTGGCTACATGACAGAAACTCTGTTCAACTAACAGAAACTCTGGCTACATGACAGAAACTCTGGCTAACTAACAGAAACGTTGGCTACATGACAGAAACTCTGGCTAACTAACAAACGTTGGCTACATGACAGAAACTCTGTTCAACTAACAGAAACTCTGGCTACATGACAGAAACTCTGGCTAACTAACAGAAACGTTGGCTACATGACAGAAACTCTGTTCAACTAACAGAAACTCTGGCTACATGACAGAAACTCTGGCTAACTAACAGAAACGTTGGCTACATGACAGAAACTCTGGCTAACTAACAAACGTTGGCTACATGACAGAAACTCTGGCCAAATAACAGAAACTCTAGCTAACGGACAGAAACTCTGTTCAACTAACAGAAACTTTGGCTACATGACACAAACTCTGGCCAACTAATAGAAACTCTGGTTAACGGACAGAAACTCTGGTCAACTAACAGAAAATGTGGCTAACTAACAGAAACGTTGGCTACATTACAGAAACTCTGGCCAACTAACAGAAACTCTGGCTACATGACAGAAACTCTGGCTAACTAACAGAAACTCTGGCTAACTAACAGAAACTTTGGCTACATGACAGAAACTCTGGCCAACTAACAGAAACTCTGGCTAATGGACAGAAACTCTGGTCAACTAACAGAAAATGTGGCTAACTAACAGAAACTTTGGCTACATAACAGAAACTCTGGCTAACAGAAACTCTGTTCAACTAACAGAAACTCTGGCTAACAGAAACTCTGTTCAACTAACAGAAACTCTGGATACATGACAGAAACTCTGGTCAACTAACAGAAAATGTGGCTAAGTAACAGAAACGTTGGCTACATGACAGAAACTCTGGCTAACAGAAACTCTGTTCAACTAACAGAAACTCTGGCTACATGACAGAGACTCTGGCTAACTAACAGAAACGTTGGCTACATGACAGAAACTCTGGCTAACTAACAGAAACGTTGGCTACATGACAGAAACTCTGGCTAACAGAAACTCTGTTCAACTAACATAGACTCTGGATACATGACAGAAACTCTGGCTAACTAACAGAAACGTTGGCTACATGACAGAAACTCTGGCTAACTAACAGAAACGTTGGCTACATGACAGAAACTCTGGCCAATTAACAGAAACTCTGGCTAACGGAAAGAAACTCTGGTCAACTAACAGAAAATGTGGCTAACTAACAGAAACTCTGGCTATATGACAGAAACTCTGGCTAACTAACAGAAACGTTGGTTACATGACAGAAACTCTGGCTAACTAACAGAAACGTTGGCTACATGACAGAAACTCTGGCTAACTAACAGAAACGTTGGCTACATGACAGAAACTCTGGCCAACTAACAGAAACTCTGGCTAACGGACAGAAACTCTGGTCAACTAACAGAAAATCTGGCTAACTAACAGAAACGTTGGCTACATGACAGAAACTCTGGCCAACTAACAGAAACTCTGGCCAACTAACAGAAACTCTGGCCAACTAACAGAAACTCTGGCTAACGGACAGAAACTCTGGTCAACTAGTAGAAAATGTGGCTAACTAACAGAAACTTTGGCTACATGACAGAAACTCTGGCTAACTAACAGAAACGTTGGCTCCATGACAGAAACTCTGGCTAACTAACAGAAACGTTGGCTACAGAAACTCTGGCTAACAGAAACTCTGTTCAACTAACAGAAACGTTGGCTACATGACAGAAACTCTGGCTAACTAACAGAAACGTTGGCTACATGACAGAAACTCTGGTCAACTAACAGAAAATGTGGCTAAGTAACAGAAACTTTGGCTACATGACAGAAACTCTGGCTAACAGAAACTCTGTTCAACTAACAGAAACTCTGGCTACATGACAGAAACTCTGGCTAACTAACAGAAACTCTGGCTACATGACAGAAACTCTGGCCAACTAACAGAAACTCTGGCTAACGGACAGAAACTCTGGTCAACTAAGATAAACGTTGGCTACATGACAGAAACTCTGGCCAACTAACAGAAACTCTGGCTAACTAACAGAAACGTTGGCTACATGACAGAAACTCTGGCTAACTAACAGAAACTCTGGCTAACAGAAACTCTGTTCAACTAACAGAAACTCTGGCTACATGACAGAAACTCTGGCTAACTAACAAACGTTGGCTACATGACAGAAACTCTGGCTAACTAACAGAAACGTTGGCTACATGACAGAAACTCTGGCTAACTAACAGAAACGTTGGCTACATGACAGAAACTCTGGCTAACTAACAGAAACGTTGGCTACATGACAGAAACTCTGGCTAACTAACAGAAACTCTGGCTAACAGAAACTCTGTTCAACTAACAGAAACTCTGGCTACATGACAGAAACTCTGGCTAACTAACAGAAACGTTGGCTACATGACAGAAACTCTGGCTAACTAACAAACGTTGGCTACATGACAGAAACTCTGGCCAACTAACAGAAACTCTGGCTAACGGACAGAAACTCTGGTCAACTAACAGAAAATGTTGCTAACTAACAGAAACTTTGGCTACATGACAGAAACTCTGGCTAACAGAAACTCTGTTCAACTAACAGAAACTCTGGCTACATGACAGAAACTCTGGCTAACTAACAGAAACGTTGGCTACATGACAGAAACTCTGGCTAACTAACAGAAACGTTGGCTACATGACAGAAACTCTGGCTAACAGAAACTCTGTTCAACTAACAGAAACTCTGTTCAACTAACAGAAACTCTGGATACATGACAGAAACTCTGGTCAACTAACAGAAAATGTGGCTAAGCAACAGAAACTTTGGCTACATGACAGAAACTCTGGCTAACAGAAACTCTGTTCAACTAACAGAAACTCTGGCTACATGACAGAAACTCTGGCTAACTAACAGAAACGTTGGCTACATGACAGAAACTCTGGCTAACTAACAGAAACGTTGGCTACATGACAGAAACTCTGGCTAACAGAAACTCTGTTCAACTAACAGAAACTCTGGCCAACTAACAGAAACTCTGGCTAAAGGACAGAAACTCTGGTCAACTAACAGAAAATGTGGCTAACAGAAACTTTGGCTACATGACAGAAACTCTGGCTAACTAACAGAAACGTTGGCTACATGACAGAAACTCTGGCTAACTAACAGAAACGTTGGCTACATGACAGAAACTCTGGCTAACTAACAGAAACGTTGGCTACATGACAGAAACTCTGGCTAACTAACAGAAACTCTGGCTAACAGAAACTCTGTTCAACTAACAGAAACTCTGGCTACATGACAGAAACTCTGGCTAACTAACAGAAACGTTGGCTACATGACAGAAACTCTGGCTAACTAACAAACGTTGGCTATATGACAGAAACTCTGGCCAACTAACAGAAACTCTGGCTAACGGACAGAAACTCTGGTCAACTAACAGAAAATGTTGCTAACTAACAGAAACTTTGGCTACATGACAGAAACTCTGGCTAACAGAAACTCTGTTCAACTAACAGAAACTCTGGCTACATGACAGAAACTCTGGCTAACTAACAGAAACGTTGGCTACATGACAGAAACTCTGGCTAACTAACAGAAACGTTGGCTACATGACAGAAACTCTGGCTAACTAACAGAAACGTTGGCTACATGACAGAAACTCTGTTCAACTAACAGAAACTCTGGCTACATGACAGAAACTCTGGCTAACTAACAGAAACGTTGGCTACATGACAGAAACTCTGGCTAACTAACAGAAACGTTGGCTACATGACAGAAACTCTGGCTAACTAACAGAAACGTTGGCTACATGACAGAAACTCTGGTCAACTAACAGAAAATGTGGCTAACTAACAGAAACTCTGGCTATATGACAGAAACTCTGGCTAACTAACAGAAACGTTGGTTACATGACAGAAACTCTGGCTAACTAACAGAAACGTTGGCTACATGACAGAAACTCTGGCTAACTAACAGAAACGTTGGCTACATGACAGAAACTCTGGCCAACTAACAGAAACTCTGGCTAACGGACAGAAACTCTGGTCAACTAACAGAAAATCTGGCTAACTAACAGAAACGTTGGCTACATGACAGAAACTCTGGCCAACTAACAGAAACTCTGGCCAACTAACAGAAACTCTGGCCAACTAACAGAAACTCTGGCTAACGGACAGAAACTCTGGTCAACTAGTAGAAAATGTGGCTAACTAACAGAAACTTTGGCTACATGACAGAAACTCTGGCTAACTAACAGAAACGTTGGCTCCATGACAGAAACTCTGGCTAACTAACAGAAACGTTGGCTACAGAAACTCTGGCTAACAGAAACTCTGTTCAACTAACAGAAACGTTGGCTACATGACAGAAACTCTGGCTAACTAACAGAAACGTTGGCTACATGACAGAAACTCTGGTCAACTAACAGAAAATGTGGCTAAGTAACAGAAACTTTGGCTACATGACAGAAACTCTGGCTAACAGAAACTCTGTTCAACTAACAGAAACTCTGGCTACATGACAGAAACTCTGGCTAACTAACAGAAACTCTGGCTACATGACAGAAACTCTGGCCAACTAACAGAAACTCTGGCTAACGGACAGAAACTCTGGTCAACTAAGATAAACGTTGGCTACATGACAGAAACTCTGGCCAACTAACAGAAACTCTGGCTAACTAACAGAAACGTTGGCTACATGACAGAAACTCTGGCTAACTAACAGAAACTCTGGCTAACAGAAACTCTGTTCAACTAACAGAAACTCTGGCTACATGACAGAAACTCTGGCTAACTAACAAACGTTGGCTACATGACAGAAACTCTGGCTAACTAACAGAAACGTTGGCTACATGACAGAAACTCTGGCTAACTAACAGAAACGTTGGCTACATGACAGAAACTCTGGCTAACTAACAGAAACGTTGGCTACATGACAGAAACTCTGGCTAACTAACAGAAACTCTGGCTAACAGAAACTCTGTTCAACTAACAGAAACTCTGGCTACATGACAGAAACTCTGGCTAACTAACAGAAACGTTGGCTACATGACAGAAACTCTGGCTAACTAACAAACGTTGGCTACATGACAGAAACTCTGGCCAACTAACAGAAACTCTGGCTAACGGACAGAAACTCTGGTCAACTAACAGAAAATGTTGCTAACTAACAGAAACTTTGGCTACATGACAGAAACTCTGGCTAACAGAAACTCTGTTCAACTAACAGAAACTCTGGCTACATGACAGAAACTCTGGCTAACTAACAGAAACGTTGGCTACATGACAGAAACTCTGGCTAACTAACAGAAACGTTGGCTACATGACAGAAACTCTGGCTAACAGAAACTCTGTTCAACTAACAGAAACTCTGTTCAACTAACAGAAACTCTGGATACATGACAGAAACTCTGGTCAACTAACAGAAAATGTGGCTAAGCAACAGAAACTTTGGCTACATGACAGAAACTCTGGCTAACAGAAACTCTGTTCAACTAACAGAAACTCTGGCTACATGACAGAAACTCTGGCTAACTAACAGAAACGTTGGCTACATGACAGAAACTCTGGCTAACTAACAGAAACGTTGGCTACATGACAGAAACTCTGGCTAACAGAAACTCTGTTCAACTAACAGAAACTCTGGCCAACTAACAGAAACTCTGGCTAAAGGACAGAAACTCTGGTCAACTAACAGAAAATGTGGCTAACAGAAACTTTGGCTACATGACAGAAACTCTGGCTAACTAACAGAAACGTTGGCTACATGACAGAAACTCTGGCTAACTAACAGAAACGTTGGCTACATGACAGAAACTCTGGCTAACTAACAGAAACGTTGGCTACATGACAGAAACTCTGGCTAACTAACAGAAACTCTGGCTAACAGAAACTCTGTTCAACTAACAGAAACTCTGGCTACATGACAGAAACTCTGGCTAACTAACAGAAACGTTGGCTACATGACAGAAACTCTGGCTAACTAACAAACGTTGGCTATATGACAGAAACTCTGGCCAACTAACAGAAACTCTGGCTAACGGACAGAAACTCTGGTCAACTAACAGAAAATGTTGCTAACTAACAGAAACTTTGGCTACATGACAGAAACTCTGGCTAACAGAAACTCTGTTCAACTAACAGAAACTCTGGCTACATGACAGAAACTCTGGCTAACTAACAGAAACGTTGGCTACATGACAGAAACTCTGGCTAACTAACAGAAACGTTGGCTACATGACAGAAACTCTGGCTAACTAACAGAAACGTTGGCTACATGACAGAAACTCTGTTCAACTAACAGAAACTCTGGCTACATGACAGAAACTCTGGCTAACTAACAGAAACGTTGGCTACATGACAGAAACTCTGGCTAACTAACAGAAACGTTGGCTACATGACAGAAACTCTGGCTAACAGAAACTCTGTTCAACTAACAGAAACTCTGGATACATGACAGAAACTCTGGTCAACTAACAGAAAATGTGGCTAAGTAACAGAAACTCTGGCTAACAGAAACTCTGTTCAACTAACAGAAACTCTGGCTACATGACAGAAACTCTGGCTAACTAACAGAAACGTTGGCTACATGACAGAAACTCTGGCTAACTAACAGAAACGTTGGCTACATGACAGAAACTCTGGCTAACAGAAACTCTGTTCAACTAACATAGACTCTGGATACATGACAGAAACTCTGGCTAACTAACAGAAACGTTGGCTACATGACAGAAACTCTGGCTAACTAACAGAAACGTTGGCTACATGACAGAAACTCTGGCCAATTAACAGAAACTCTGGCTAACGGAAAGAAACTCTGGTCAACTAACAGAAAATGTGGCTAACTAACAGAAACTCTGGCTACATGACAGAAACTCTGGCTAACTAACAGAAACGTTGGTTACATGACAGAAACTCTGGCTAACTAACAGAAACGTTGGCTACATGACAGAAACTCTGGCCAACTAACAGAAAATCTGGCCAACTAACAGAAACTCTGGCCAACTAACAGAAACTCTGGCTAACGGACAGAAACTCTGGTCAACTAGTAGAAAATGTGGCTAACTAACAGAAACTTTGGCTACATGACAGAAACTCTGGCTAACTAACAGAAACGTTGGCTCCATGACAGAAACTCTGGCTAACTAACAGAAACGTTGGCTACAGAAACTCTGGCTAACAGAAACTCTGTTCAACTAACAGAAACGTTGGCTACATGACAGAAACTCTGGCTAACTAACAGAAACGTTGGCTACATGACAGAAACTCTGGTCAACTAACAGAAAATGTGGCTAAGTAACAGAAACTTTGGCTACATGACAGAAACTCTGGCTAACAGAAACTCTGTTCAACTAACAGAAACTCTGGCTACATGACAGAAACTCTGGCTAACTAACAGAAACTCTGGCTACATGACAGAAACTCTGGCTAACTAACAGAAACGTTGGCTACATGACAGAAACTCTGGCTAACTGACAGAAACGTTGGCTACATGACAGAAACTCTGGCCAACTAACAGAAACTCTGGCTAACGGACAGAAACTCTGGTCAACTAAGATAAACGTTGGCTACATGACAGAAACTCTGGCCAACTAACAGAAACTCTGGCTAACTAACAGAAACGTTGGCTACATGACAGAAACTCTGGCTAACTAACAGAAACTCTGGCTAACAGAAACTCTGTTCAACTAACAGAAACTCTGGCTACATGACAGAAACTCTGGCTAACTAACAAACGTTGGCTACATGACAGAAACTCTGGCTAACTAACAGAAACGTTGGCTACATGACAGAAACTCTGGCTAACTAACAGAAAATGTGGCTACATGACAGAAACTCTGGCTAACTAACAGAAACGTTGGCTACATGACAGAAACTCTGGCTAACTAACAAACGTTGGCTACATGACAGAAACTCTGGCCAACTAACAGAAACTCTGGCTAACGGACAGAAACTCTGGTCAACTAACAGAAAATGTTGCTAACTAACAGAAACTTTGGCTACATGACAGAAACTCTGGCTAACAGAAACTCTGTTCAACTAACAGAAACTCTGGCTACATGACAGAAACTCTGGCTAACTAACAGAAACGTTGGCTACATGACAGAAACTCTGGCTAACTAACAGAAACGTTGGCTACATGACAGAAACTTTGGCTACATGACAGAATCTCTGGCTAAAAGAAACTCTGTTCAACTAACAGAAACTCTGGCTACATGACAGAAACTCTGGCTAACTAACAGAAACGTTGGCTACATGACAGAAACTCTGGTCAACTAACAGAAAATGTGGCTAAGTAACAGGAACTTTGGCTACATGACAGAAACTCTGGCTAACAGAAACTCTGTTCAACTAACAGAAACTCTGGCTACATGACAGAAACTCTGGCTAACTAACAGAAACGTTGGCTACATGACAGAAACTCTGGCTAACTAACAGAAACGTTGGCTACATGACAGAAACTCCGGCTAACAGAAACTCTGTTCAACTAACAGAAACTCTGGATACATGACAGAAACTCTGGTCAACTAACAGAAAATGTGGCTAAGTAACAGAAACTTTGGCTATATGACAGAAACTCTGGCTAACAGAAACTCTGTTCAACTAACAGAAACTCTGGCTACATGACAGAAACTCTGGCTAACTAACAGAAACGTTGGCTACATGACAGAAACTCTGGCTAACTAACAGAAACGTTGGCTACATGACAGAAACTCTGGCCAATTAACAGAAACTCTGGCTAACGGACAGAAACTCTGGTCAACTAACAGAAAATGTGGCTAACTAACAGAAACTCTGGCTACATGACAGAAACTCTGGCTAACTAACAGAAGCGTTGGTTACATGACAGAAACTCTGGCTAACTAACAGAAACGTTGGCTACATGACAGAAACTCTGGCTAACTAACAGAAACGTTGGCTACATGACAGAAACTCTGGCCAACTAACAGAAACTCTGGCTAACGGACAGAAACTCTGGTCAACTAACAGAAAATCTGGCTAACTAACAGAAACGTTGGCTACATGACAGAAACTCTGGCCAACTAACAGAAACTCTGGCCAACTAACAGAAACTCTGGCCAACTAACAGAAACTCTGGCTAACGGACAGAAACTCTGGTCAACTAGTAGAAAATGTGGCTAACTAACAGAAACTTTGGCTACATGACAGAAACTCTGGCTAACTAACAGAAACTCTGGCTAACAGAAACTCTGTTCAACTAACAGAAACTCTGGCTACATGACAGAAACTCTGGCTAACTAACAAACGTTGGCTACATGACTGAAACTCTGGCTAACTAACAGAAACGTTGGCTACATGACAGAAACTCTGGCTAACTAACAGAAACGTTGGCTACATGACAGAAACTCTGGCTAACTAACAGAAACGTTGGCTACATGACAGAAACTCTGGCTAACTAACAAACGTTGGCTACATGACAGAAACTCTGGCCAACTAACAGAAACTCTGGCTAACGGACAGAAACTCTGGTCAACTAACAGAAAATGTTGCTAACTAACAGAAACTTTGGCTACATGACAGAAACTCTGGCTAACAGAAACTCTGTTCAACTAACAGAAACTCTGGCTACATGACAGAAACTCTGGCTAACTAACAGAAACGTTGGCTACATGACAGAAACTCTGGCTAACTAACAGAAACGTTGGCTACATGACAGAAACTTTGGCTACATGACAGAATCTCTGGCTAAAAGAAACTCTGTTCAACTAACAGAAACTCTGGCTACATGACAGAAACTCTGGCTAACTAACAGAAACGTTGGCTACATGACAGAAACTCTGGTCAACTAACAGAAAATGTGGCTAAGTAACAGGAACTTTGGCTACATGACAGAAACTCTGGCTAACAGAAACTCTGTTCAACTAACAGAAACTCTGGCTACATGACAGAAACTCTGGCTAACTAACAGAAACGTTGGCTACATGACAGAAACTCTGGCTAACTAACAGAAACGTTGGCTACATGACAGAAACTCCGGCTAACAGAAACTCTGTTCAACTAACAGAAACTCTGGATACATGACAGAAACTCTGGTCAACTAACAGAAAATGTGGCTAAGTAACAGAAACTTTGGCTATATGACAGAAACTCTGGCTAACAGAAACTCTGTTCAACTAACAGAAACTCTGGCTACATGACAGAAACTCTGGCTAACTAACAGAAACGTTGGCTACATGACAGAAACTCTGGCTAACTAACAGAAACGTTGGCTACATGACAGAAACTCTGGCCAATTAACAGAAACTCTGGCTAACGGACAGAAACTCTGGTCAACTAACAGAAAATGTGGCTAACTAACAGAAACTCTGGCTACATGACAGAAACTCTGGCTAACTAACAGAAGCGTTGGTTACATGACAGAAACTCTGGCTAACTAACAGAAACGTTGGCTACATGACAGAAACTCTGGCTAACTAACAGAAACGTTGGCTACATGACAGAAACTCTGGCCAACTAACAGAAACTCTGGCTAACGGACAGAAACTCTGGTCAACTAACAGAAAATCTGGCTAACTAACAGAAACGTTGGCTACATGACAGAAACTCTGGCCAACTAACAGAAACTCTGGCCAACTAACAGAAACTCTGGCCAACTAACAGAAACTCTGGCTAACGGACAGAAACTCTGGTCAACTAGTAGAAAATGTGGCTAACTAACAGAAACTTTGGCTACATGACAGAAACTCTGGCTAACTAACAGAAACTCTGGCTAACAGAAACTCTGTTCAACTAACAGAAACTCTGGCTACATGACAGAAACTCTGGCTAACTAACAAACGTTGGCTACATGACTGAAACTCTGGCTAACTAACAGAAACGTTGGCTACATGACAGAAACTCTGGCTAACTAACAGAAACGTTGGCTACATGACAGAAACTCTGGCTAACTAACAGAAACGTTGGCTACATGACAGAAACTCTGGCTAACTAACAAACGTTGGCTACATGACAGAAACTCTGGCCAACTAACAGAAACTCTGGCTAACGGACAGAAACTCTGGTCAACTAACAGAAAATGTTGCTAACTAACAGAAACTTTGGCTACATGACAGAAACTCTGGCTAACAGAAACTCTGTTCAACTAACAGAAACTCTGGCTACATGACAGAAACTCTGGCTAACTAACAGAAACGTTGGCTACATGACAGAAACTCTGGCTAACTAACAGAAACGTTGGCTACATGACAGAAACTTTGGCTACATGACAGAATCTCTGGCTAAAAGAAACTCTGTTCAACTAACAGAAACTCTGGCTACATGACAGAAACTCTGGCTAACTAACAGAAACGTTGGCTACATGACAGAAACTCTGGTCAACTAACAGAAAATGTGGCTAAGTAACAGGAACTTTGGCTACATGACAGAAACTCTGGCTAACAGAAACTCTGTTCAACTAACAGAAACTCTGGCTACATGACAGAAACTCTGGCTAACTAACAGAAACGTTGGCTACATGACAGAAACTCTGGCTAACTAACAGAAACGTTGGCTACATGACAGAAACTCCGGCTAACAGAAACTCTGTTCAACTAACAGAAACTCTGGATACATGACAGAAACTCTGGTCAACTAACAGAAAATGTGGCTAAGTAACAGAAACTTTGGCTACATGACAGAAACTCTGGCTAACAGAAACTCTGTTCAACTAACAGAAACTCTGGCTACATGACAGAAACTCTGGCTAACTAACAGAAACGTTGGCTACATGACAGAAACTCTGGCTAACTAACAGAAACGTTGGCTACATGACAGAAACTCTGGCCAATTAACAGAAACTCTGGCTAACGGACAGAAACTCTGGTCAACTAACAGAAAATGTGGCTAACTAACAGAAACTCTGGCTACATGACAGAAACTCTGGCTAACTAACAGAAGCGTTGGTTACATGACAGAAACTCTGGCTAACTAACAGAAACGTTGGCTACATGACAGAAACTCTGGCTAACTAACAGAAACGTTGGCTACATGACAGAAACTCTGGCCAACTAACAGAAACTCTGGCTAACGGACAGAAACTCTGGTCAACTAACAGAAAATCTGGCTAACTAACAGAAACGTTGGCTACATGACAGAAACTCTGGCCAACTAACAGAAACTCTGGCCAACTAACAGAAACTCTGGCCAACTAACAGAAACTCTGGCTAACGGACAGAAACTCTGGTCAACTAGTAGAAAATGTGGCTAACTAACAGAAACTTTGGCTACATGACAGAAACTCTGGCTAACTAACAGAAACGTTGGCTCCATGACAGAAACTCTGGCTAACTAACAGAAACGTTGGCTACAGAAACGTTGGCTAACAGAAACTCTGTTCAACTAACAGAAACGTTGGCTACATGACAGAAACTCTGGCTAACTAACAGAAACGTTGGCTACATGACAGAAACTCTGGTCAACTAACAGAAAATGTTGCTAACTAACAGAAACTTTGGCTACATGACAGAAACTCTGGCTAACAGAAACTCTGTTCAACTAACAGAAACTCTGGCTACATGACAGAAACTCTGGCTAACTAACAGAAACGTTGGCTACATGACAGAAACTCTGGCTAACTAACAGAAACGTTGGCTACATGACAGAAACTCTGGCTAACAGAAACTCTGTTCAACTAACAGAAACTCTGTTCAACTAACAGAAACTCTGGATACATGACAGAAACTCTGGTCAACTAACAGAAAATGTGGCTAAGCAACAGAAACTTTGGCTACATGACAGAAACTCTGGCTAACAGAAACTCTGTTCAACTAACAGAAACTCTGGCTACATGACAGAAACTCTGGCTAACTAACAGAAACGTTGGCTACATGACAGAAACTCTGGCTAACTAACAGAAACGTTGGCTACATGACAGAAACTCTGGCTAACAGAAACTCTGTTCAACTAACAGAAACTCTGGCCAACTAACAGAAACTCTGGCTAAAGGACAGAAACTCTGGTCAACTAACAGAAAATGTGGCTAACAGAAACTTTGGCTACATGACAGAAACTCTGGCTAACTAACAGAAACGTTGGCTACATGACAGAAACTCTGGCTAACTAACAGAAACTCTGGCTACATGACAGAAACTCTGGCTAACTAACAGAAACGTTGGCTACATGACAGAAACTCTGGTCAACTAACAGAAAATGTGGCTAAGTAACAGGAACTTTGGCTACATGACAGAAACTCTGGCTAACAGAAACTCTGTTCAACTAACAGAAACTCTGGCTACATGACAGAAACTCTGGCTAACTAACAGAAACGTTGGCTACATGACAGAAACTCTGGCTAACTAACAGAAACGTTGGCTACATGACAGAAACTCCGGCTAACAGAAACTCTGTTCAACTAACAGAAACTCTGGATACATGACAGAAACTCTGGTCAACTAACAGAAAATGTGGCTAAGTAACAGAAACTTTGGCTACATGACAGAAACTCTGGCTAACAGAAACTCTGTTCAACTAACAGAAACTCTGGCTACATGACAGAAACTCTGGCAAACTAACAGAAACGTTGGCTACATGACAGAAACTCTGGCTAACTAACAGAAACGTTGGCTACATGACAGAAACTCTGGCCAATTAACAGAAACTCTGGCTAACGGACAGAAACTCTGGTCAACTAACAGAAAATGTGGCTAACTAACAGAAACTCTGGCTACATGACAGAAACTCTGGCTAACTAACAGAAGCGTTGGTTACATGACAGAAACTCTGGCTAACTAACAGAAACGTTGGCTACATGACAGAAACTCTGGCTAACTAACAGAAACGTTGGCTACATGACAGAAACTCTGGCCAACTAACAGAAACTCTGGCTAACGGACAGAAACTCTGGTCAACTAACAGAAAATCTGGCTAACTAACAGAAACGTTGGCTACATGACAGAAACTCTGGCCAACTAACAGAAACTCTGGCCAACTAACAGAAACTCTGGCCAACTAACAGAAACTCTGGCTAACGGACAGAAACTCTGGTCAACTAGTAGAAAATGTGGCTAACTAACAGAAACTTTGGCTACATGACAGAAACTCTGGCTAACTAACAGAAACGTTGGCTCCATGACAGAAACTCTGGCTAACTAACAGAAACGTTGGCTACAGAAACGTTGGCTAACAGAAACTCTGTTCAACTAACAGAAACGTTGGCTACATGACAGAAACTCTGGCTAACTAACAGAAACGTTGGCTACATGACAGAAACTCTGGTCAACTAACAGAAAATGTGGCTACGTAACAGAAACTTTGGCTACATGACAGAAACTCTGGCTAACAGAAACTCTGTTCAACTAACAGAAACTCTGGCTACATGACAGAAACTCTGGCTAACTAACAGAAACGTTGGCTACATGACAGAAACTCTGGCTAACTAACAGAAACGTTGGCTACATGACAGAAACTCTGGCTAACAGAAACTCTGTTCAACTAACAGAAACTCTGGATACATGACAGAAACTCTGGTCAACTAACAGAAAATGTGGCTAAGTAACAGAAACTTTGGCTACATGACAGAAACTCTGGCTAACAGAAACTCTGTTCAACTAACAGAAACTCTGGCTACATGACAGAAACTCTGGCTAACTAACAGAAACGTTGGCTACATGACAGAAACTCTGGCTAACTAACAGAAACGTTGGCTACATGACAGAAACTCTGGCTAACAGAAACTCTGTTCAACTAACATAGACTCTGGATACATGACAGAAACTCTGGCTAACTAACAGAAACGTTGGCTACATGACAGAAACTCTGGCTAACTAACAGAAACGTTGGCTACATGACAGAAACTCTGGCCAATTAACAGAAACTCTGGCTAACGGACAGAAACTCTGGTCAACTAATAGAAAATTTGGCTAACTAACAGAAACTCTGGCTACATGACAGAAACTCTGGCTAACTAACAGAAACGTTGGCTACATGACAGAAACTCTGGCTAACTAACAGAAACGTTGGCTACATGACAGAAACTCCGGCTAACAGAAACTCTGTTCAACTAACAGAAACTCTGGATACATGACAGAAACTCTGGTCAACTAACAGAAAATGTGGCTAAGTAACAGAAACTTTGGCTACATGACAGAAACTCTGGCTAACAGAAACTCTGTTCAACTAACAGAAACTCTGGCTACATGACAGAAACTCTGGCTAACTAACAGAAACGTTGGCTACATGACAGAAACTCTGGCTAACTAACAGAAACGTTGGCTACATGACAGAAACTCTGGCCAATTAACAGAAACTCTGGCTAACGGACAGAAACTCTGGTCAACTAACAGAAAATGTGGCTAACTAACAGAAACTCTGGCTACATGACAGAAACTCTGGCTAACTAACAGAAGCGTTGGTTACATGACAGAAACTCTGGCTAACTAACAGAAACGTTGGCTACATGACAGAAACTCTGGCTAACTAACAGAAACGTTGGCTACATGACAGAAACTCTGGCCAACTAACAGAAACTCTGGCTAACGGACAGAAACTCTGGTCAACTAACAGAAAATCTGGCTAACTAACAGAAACGTTGGCTACATGACAGAAACTCTGGCCAACTAACAGAAACTCTGGCCAACTAACAGAAACTCTGGCCAACTAACAGAAACTCTGGCTAACGGACAGAAACTCTGGTCAACTAGTAGAAAATGTGGCTAACTAACAGAAACTTTGGCTACATGACAGAAACTCTGGCTAACTAACAGAAACGTTGGCTCCATGACAGAAACTCTGGCTAACTAACAGAAACGTTGGCTACAGAAACTCTGGCTAACAGAAACTCTGTTCAACTAACAGAAACGTTGGCTACATGACAGAAACTCTGGCTAACTAACAGAAACGTTGGCTACATGACAGAAACTCTGGTCAACTAACAGAAAATGTGGCTACGTAACAGAAACTTTGGCTACATGACAGAAACTCTGGCTAACAGAAACTCTGTTCAACTAACAGAAACTCTGGCTACATGACAGAAACTCTGGCTAACTAACAGAAACGTTGGCTACATGACAGAAACTCTGGCTAACTAACAGAAACGTTGGCTACATGACAGAAACTCTGGCTAACAGAAACTCTGTTCAACTAACAGAAACTCTGGATACATGACAGAAACTCTGGTCAACTAACAGAAAATGTGGCTAAGTAACAGAAACTTTGGCTACATGACAGAAACTCTGGCTAACAGAAACTCTTTTCAACTAACAGAAACTCTGGCTACATGACAGAAACTCTGGCTAACTAACAGAAACGTTGGCTACATGACAGAAACTCTGGCTAACTAACAGAAACGTTGGCTACATGACAGAAACTCTGGCTAACAGAAACTCTGTTCAACTAACATAGACTCTGGATACATGACAGAAACTCTGGCTAACTAACAGAAACGTTGGCTACATGACAGAAACTCTGGCTAACTAACAGAAACGTTGGCTACATGACAGAAACTCTGGCCAATTAACAGAAACTCTGGCTAACGGACAGAAACTCTGGTCAACTAATAGAAAATTTGGCTAACTAACAGAAACTCTGGCTACATGACAGAAACTCTGGCTAACTAACAGAAACGTTGGTTACATGACAGAAACTCTGGCTAACTAACAGAAACGTTGGCTACATGACAGAAACTCTGGCTAACTAACAGAAACGTTGGCTACATGACAGAAACTCTGGCCAACTAACAGAAACTCTGGCTAACGGACAGAAACTCTGGTCAACTAACAGAAAATCTGGCTAACTAACAGAAACGTTGGCTACATGACAGAAACTCTGGCCAACTAACAGAAACTCTGGCCAACTAACAGAAACTCTGGCTAACGGACAGAAACTCTGGTCAACTAGTAGAAAATGTGGCTAACTAACAGAAACTTTGGCTACATGACAGAAACTCTGGCTAACTAACAGAAACGTTGGCTCCATGACAGAAACTCTGGCTAACTAACAGAAACGTTGGCTACAGAAACGTTGGCTAACAGAAACTCTGTTCAACTAACAGAAACGTTGGCTACATGACAGAAACTCTGGCTAACTAACAGAAACGTTGGCTACATGACAGAAACTCTGGTCAACTAACAGAAAATGTGGCTACGTAACAGAAACTTTGGCTACATGACAGAAACTCTGGCTAACAGAAACTCTGTTCAACTAACAGAAACTCTGGCTACATGACAGAAACTCTGGCTAACTAACAGAAACTCTGGCTACATGACAGAAACTCTGGCTAACTAACAGAAACGTTGGCTACATGACAGAAACTCTGGCTAACTGACAGAAACGTTGGCTACATGACAGAAACTCTGGCTAACTAACAGAAACGTTGGCTACATGACAGAAACTCTGGCCAACTAACAGAAACTCTGGCTAACGGACAGAAACTCTGGTCAACTAACAGAAAATGTGGCTAACTAACAGAAACTTTGGCTACATGACAGAAACTCTGGCTAACAGAAACTCTGTTCAACAGAAACTCTGGCTACATGACAGAAACTCTGGCTAACTAACAGAAACGTTGGCTACATGACAGAAACTTTGGCTACATGACAGAAACTCTGGCTAACAGAAACTCTGTTCAACTAACAGAAACTCTGGCTAACAGAAACTCTGTTCAACTAACAGAAACTCTGGCTACATGACAGAAACTCTGGCTAACTAACAGAAACGTTGGCTACATGACAGAAACTCTGGCTAACTAACAAACGTTGGCTACATGACAGAAACTCTGGCTAACTAACAGAAACGTTGGCTACAGAAACTCTGGCTAACAGAAACTCTGTTCAACTAACAGAAACGTTGGCTACATGACAGAAACTCTGGCTAACTAACAGAAAATGTGGCTAAGTAACAGAGACTTTGGCTACATGACAGAAACTCTGGCTAACAGAAACTCTGTTCAACTAAGAGAAACTCTGGCTACATGACAGAAACTCTGGCTAACTAACAGAAACTCTGGCTACATGACAGAAACGTTGGCTACATGACAGAAACTCTGGCTAACTGACAGAAACGTTGGCTACATGACAGAAACTCTGGCTAACTAACAGAAACGTTGGCTACATGACAGAAACTCTGGCCAACTAACAGAAACTCTGGCTAACGGACAGAAACTCTGGTCAACTAAAAGAAAATGTGGCTAACTAACAGAAACGTTGGCTACATGACAGAAACTCTGGCCAACTAACAGAAACTCTGGCCAACTAACAGAAACTCTGGCCAACTAACAGAAACTCTGGCTAACGGACAGAAACTCTGGTCAACTAACAGAAAATGTGGCTAACTAAAAGAAACTTTGGCTACATGACAGAAACTCTGGCTAACAGAAACTCTGTTCAACTAACAGAAACTCTGGCTACATGACAGAAACTCTGGCTAACTAACAGAAACGTTGGCTACATGACAGAAACTTTGGCTACATGACAGAAACTCTGGCTAACAGAAACTCTGTTCAACTAACAGAAACTCTGGCTAACTAACAGAAACGTTGGCTACATGACAGAAACTCTGGCTAACTAACAGAAACGTTGGCTACATGACAGAAACTCTGGCTAACTAACAGAAAATGTGGCTAAGTAACAGGAACTTTGGCTACATGACAGAAACTCTGGCTAACAGAAACTCTGTTCAACTAACAGAAACTCTGGCTACATGACAGAAACTCTGGCTAACAGAAACTCTGTTCAACTAACAGAAACTCTGGATACATGACAGAAACTGGCTAACTAACAGAAACGTTGGCTACATGACAGAAACTCTGGTCAACTAACAGAAAATGTGGCTAAGTAACAGAAACTTTGGCTACATGACAGAAACTCTGGCTAAAGGAAACTCTGTTCAACTAACAGAAACTCTGGCTACATGACAGAAACTCTGGCTAACTAACAGAAACGTTGGCTACATGACAGAAACTCTGGCTAACTAACAGAAACGTTGGCTACATGACAGAAACTCTGGCTAACAGAAACTCTGTTCAACTAACAGAGACTCTGGATACATGACAGAAACTCTGGCTAACTAACAGAAATGTTGGCTACATGACAGAAACTCTGGCTAACTAACAGAAACGTTGGCTACATGACAGAAACTCTGGTCAACTAACAGAAAATGTGGCTAACTAACAGAAACTTTGGCTACATGACAGAAACTCTGGCTAACTAACAGAAACTCTGGCTAACGGACAGAAACTTTGGCTCCATGACAGAAACTCTGGCTAACTAACAGAAACGTTGGCTACATGACAGAAACTCTGGCTAACAGAAACTCTGTTCAACTAACAGAAACTCTGGCTACATGACAGAAACTCTGGCTAACTAACAGAAACTTTGGCTACATGACAGAAACTTTGGCTACATGACAGAAACTCTGGCTAACAGAAACTCGGTTCAACTAACAGAAACTCTGGCTACATGACAGAAACTCTGGCTAACTAACAGAAACGTTGGCTACATGACAGAAACTCTGGTCAAATAACAGAAAATGTGGCTAAGTAACAGAAACTTTGGCTACATGACAGAAACTCTGGCTAACAGAAACTCTGTTCAACTAACAGAAACTTTGGCTACATGACAGAAACTCTGGCTAACCAACAGAAACGTTGGCTACATGACAGAAACTCTGGCTAACTAACAGAAACGTTGGCTACATGACAGAAACTTTGGCTACATGACAGAAACTCTGGCTAACAGAAACTCTGTTCAACTTAAAGAAACTCTGGCTACATGAGAGAAACTCTGGCTAACTAACAGAAACGTTGGCTACATGACAGAAACTCTGGCTAACTAACAAACGTTGGCTACATGACAGAAACTCTGGCTAACTAACAGAAACGTTGGCTACATGACAGAAACTCTGGCTAACTAACAGAAACGTTGGCTACATGACAGAAACTCTGGCTAACTAACAGAAACGTTGGCTACATGACAGAAACTCTGGCTAACTAACAGAAACTCTGGCTAACAGAAACTCTGTTCAACTAACAGAAACTCTGGCTACATGACAGAAACTCTGGCTAACTAACAGAAACGTTGGCTACATGACAGAAACTCTGGCTAACTAACAAACGTTGGCTACATGACAGAAACTCTGGCCAACTAACAGAAACTCTGGCTAACGGACAGAAACTCTGGTCAACTAACAGAAAATGTTGCTAACTAACAGAAACTTTGGCTACATGACAGAAACTCCAACTAACAGAAACTCTGTTCAACTAACAGAAACTCTGGCTACATGACAGAAACTCTGGCTAACTAACAGAAACGTTGGCTACATGACAGAAACTCTGGCTAACTAACAGAAACGTTGGCTACATGACAGAAACTTTGGCTACATGACAGAATCTCTGGCTAAAAGAAACTCTGTTCAACTAACAGAAACTCTGGCTACATGACAGAAACTCTGGCTAACTAACAGAAACGTTGGCTACATGACAGAAACTCTGGTCAACTAACAGAAAATGTGGCTAAGTAACAGGAACTTTGGCTACATGACAGAAACTCTGGCTAACAGAAATTCTGTTCAACTAACAGAAACTCTGGCTACATGACAGAAACTCTGGCTACATGACAGAAACTCTGGCTAACAGAAACTCTGTTCAACTAACAGAAACTCTGGATACATGACAGAAACTCTGGCTAACTAACAGAAACGTTGGCTACATGACAGAAACTCTGGTCAACTAACAGAAAATGTGGCTAAGTAACAGAAACTTTGGCTACATGACAGAAACTCTGGCTAACAGAAACTCTGTTCAACTAACAGAAACGTTGGCTACATGACAGAAACTCTGGCTAACTAACAGAAACGTTGGCTACATGACAGAAACTCTGGCTAACAGAAACTCTGTTCAACTAACAGAGACTCTGGATACATGACAGAAACTCTGGCTAACTAACAGAAACGTTGGCTACATGACAGAAACTCTGGCTAACTAACAGAAACGTTGGCTACATGACAGAAACTCTGGCCAATTAACAGAAAGTCTGGCTAACGGACAGAAACTCTGGTCAACTAACAGAAAATGTGGCTAACTAACAGAAACTCTGGCTACATGACAGAAACTCTGGCTAACTAACAGAAACGTTGGCTACATGACAGAAACTCTGGTCAACTAACAGAAAATGTGGCTAAGTAACAGAAACTTTGGCTACATGACAGAAACTCTGGCTAACAGAAACTCTGTTAAACTAACAGAAACTCTGGCTACATGACAGAAACTCTGGCTAACTAACAGAAACGTTGGCTACATGACAGAAACTCTGGCTAACTAACAGAAACGTTGGCTACATGACAGAAACTTTGGCTACATGACAGAAACTCTGGCTAAAAGAAACTCTGTTCAACTAAAAGAAACTCTGGCTACATGAGAGAAACTCTGGCTAACTAACAGAAACGTTGGCTACATGACAGAAACTCTGGCTAACTAACAAACGTTGGCTACATGACAGAAACTCTGGCTAACTAACAGAAACATTGGCTACATGACAGAAACTCTGGCTAAGTAAAAGAAACGTTGGCTAAATGACAGAAACTCTGGCTAACTAACAGAAACGTTGGCTACATGACAGAAAATCTGGCTAACTAACAGAAACTCTGGCTAACAGAAACTCTGTTCAACTAACAGAAACTCTGGCTACATGACAGAAACTCTGGCTAACTAACAGAAACGTTGGCTACATGACAGAAACTCTGGCTAACTAACAAACGTTGGCTACATGACAGAAACTCTGGCCAACTAACAGAAACTCTGGCTACATGACAGAAACTCTGGTCAACTAACAGAAAATGTTGCTAACTAACAGAAACTTTGGCTACATGACAGAAACTCTGGCTAACAGAAACTCTGTTCAACTAACAGAAACTCTGGCTAACTAACAGAAACGTTGGCTACATGACAGAAACTCTGGTCAACTAACAGAAAATGTGGCTAAGTAACAGAAACTTTGGCTACATGACAGAAACTCTGGCTAACTAACAGAAACTCTGGCTACATGACAGAAACTCTGGCTAACTAACAGAAACGTTGGCTACATGACAGAAACTCTGGATAACTGACAGAAACGTTGGCTACATGACAGAAACTCTGGCTAACTAACAGAAACGTTGGCTACATGACAGAAACTCTGGCCAACTAACAGAAACTCTGGCTAACGGACAGAAACTCTGGTCAACTAACAGAAAATGTGGCTAACTAATAGAAACGTTGGCTACATGACAGAAACTCTGGCCAACTAAGAGAAACTCTGGCCAACTAACAGAAACTCTGGCCAACTAACAGAAACTCTGGCTAACGGACAGAAACTCTGGTCAACTAACAGAAAATGTGGCTAACTAAAAGAAACTTTGGCTACATGACAGAAACTCTGGCTAACAGAAACTCTGTTCAATTAACAGAAACTCTGGCTAACAGAAACTCTGTTCAACTAACAGAAACTCTGGCTACATGACAGAAACTCTGGCTAACTAACAGAAACGTTGGCTACATGACAGAAACTCTGGCTAACTAACAAACGTTGGCTACATGACAGAAACTCTGGCTAACTAACAGAAACGTTGGCTACATGACAGAAACTCTGGCTAACTAACAGAAACGTTGGCTACATGACAGAAACTCTGGCTAACTAACAGAAACGTTGGCTACATGACAGAAACTCTGGCCAACTAACAGAAACTCTGGCCAACTAACAGAAACTCTGGCTAACAGAAACTCTGTTCAACTAACAGAAACTCTGGCTACATGACAGAAACTCTGGCTAACTAACAAACGTTGGCTACATAACAGAAACTCTGGCCAACTAACAGAAACTCTTGCCAACTAACAGAAACTCTGGCTAACGGACAGAAACTCTGGTCAACTAACAAAAAATGTGGCTAACTAACAGAAACTTTGGCTACATGACAGAAACTCTGGCTAACTAACAAACGTTGGCTACATGACAGAAACTCTGGCCAACTAACAGAAACTCTGGCCAACTAACAGAAACTCTGGCTAACGGACAGAAACTCTGGCCAACTAACAGAAACTCTGGCTAACGGACAGAAACTTTGGCTACATGACAGAAAGTCTGGCTAACTAACAGAAACGTTGGCTACATGACAGAAACTCTGGCTAACTAACAGAAACGTTGGCTACATGACAGAAACTTTGGCTACATGACAGAATCTCTGGCTAAAAGAAACTCTGTTCAACTAACAGAAACTCTGGCTACATGACAGAAACTCTGGCTAACTAACAGAAACGTTGGCTACATGACAGAAACTCTGGCTAACTAACAGAAACGTTGGCTACATGACGGAAACTTTGGCTACATGACAGAAACTCTGGCTAGCAGAAACTCTGTTCAACTAACAGAAACTCTGGCTAACTAACAGAAACGTTGGCTACATGACAGAAACTCTGGCTAACTAACAAACGTTGGCTACATGACAGAAACTCTGGCCAACTAACAAAAAATCTGGCTAACTAACAGAAACGTTGGCTACATGACAGAAACTCTGGCTAACTAACAAACGTTGGCTACATGACAGAAACTCTGGCCAACTAACAGAAACTCTGGCCAACTAACAGAAACTCTGGCCAACTAACAGAAACTCTGGCCAACTAACAGAAACTCTGGCTAACGGACAGAAACTCTGGTCAACTAACAGAAAATGTGGCTAACTAACAGAAACTTTGGCTACATGACAGAAACTCTGGCTAACAGAAACTCTGTTCAATTAACAGAAACTCTGGCTAACAGAAACTCTGTTCAACTAACAGAAACTCTGGCTAACTAACAGAAACGTTGGCTACATGACAGAAACTCTGGCTAACTAACAAACGTTGGCTACATGACAGAAACTCTGGCTAACTAACAGAAACGTTGGCTACATGACAGAAACTCTGGCTAACTAACAGAAACGTTGGCTACATGACAGAAACTCTGGCTAACTAACAGAAACGTTGGCTACATGACAGAAACTCTGGCCAACTAACAGAAACTCTGGCTAACAGAAACTCTGTTCAACTAACAGAAACTCTGGCTACATGACAGAAACTCTGGCTAACTAACAAACGTTGGCTACATAACAGAAACTCTGGCCAACTAACAGAAACTCTTGCCAACTAACAGAAACTCTGGCTAACGGACAGAAACTCTGGTCAACTAACAAAAAATGTGGCTAACTAACAGAAACTTTGGCTACATGACAGATACTCTGGCTAAAAGAAACTCTGTTCAACTAACAGAAACTCTGGCTACATGACAGAAACGTTGGCTACATGACGGAAACTTTGGCTACATGACAGAAACTCTGGCTAGCAGAAACTCTGGTCAACTAACAGAAACTCTGGCTAACTAACAGAAACGTTGGCTACATGACAGAAACTCTGGCTAACTAACAAACGTTGGCTACATGACAGAAACTCTGGCCAACTAACAAAAAATCTGGCTAACTAACAGAAACGTTGGCTACATGACAGAAACTCTGGCTAACTAACAAACGTTGGCTACATGACAGAAACTCTGGCCAACTAACAGAAACTCTGGCCAACTAACAGAAACTCTGGCTAACGGACAGAAACTCTGGTCAACTAACAGAAAATGTGGCTAACTAACAGAAACTTTGGCTACATGACAGAAACTCTGGCTAACTAACAGAAACGTTGGCTACATGACAGAAACTCTGGCTAACTAACAGAAACGTTGGCTACATGACAGAAACTCTGGCTAACTAACAGAAACGTTGGCTACATGACAGAAACTTTGGCTACATGACAGAAACTCTGGCTAACAGAAACTCTGTTCAACTAACAGAAACTCTGGCTACATGACAGAAACTCTGGCTAACTAACAGAAACGTTGGCTACATGACAGAAACTCTGGTCAACTAACAGAAAATGTGGCTAAGTAACAGAAACTTTGGCTACATGACAGAAACTCTGGCTAACAGAAACTCTGTTCAACTAACAGAAACTCTGGCTACATGACAGAAACTCTGGCTAACTAACAGAAACGTTGGCTACATGACAGAAACTCTGGCTAACTAACAGGAACGTTGGCTACATGACAGAAACTCTGGCTAACTAACAGAAACGTTGGCTACATGACAGAAACTCTGGCCAACTAACAGAAACTCTGGCTAACGGACAGAAACTCTGGTCAACTAACAGAAAATGTGGCTAACTAACAGAAACGTTGGCTACATGACAGAAACTCTGGCCAACTAACAGAAACTCTGGCCAACTAACAGAAACTCTGGCTAACGGATAGAAACTCTGGTCAACTAACAGAAAATGTGGCTAACTAACAGAAACTTTGGCTACATGACAGAAACTCTGGCTAACAGAAACTCTGTTCAACTAAACGAAACTCTGGCTACATGACAGAAACTCTGGCTAACTAACAGAAACGTTGGCTACATGACAGAAACGTTGGCTACATGACAGAAACTTTGGCTACATGACAGAAACTTTGGCTACATGACAGAAAGTCTGGCTAACAGAAACTCTGTTCAACTAACAGAAACTCTGGCTAACAGAAACTCTGTTCAACTAACAGAAACTCTGGCTAACTAACAGAAACTCTGGCTACATGACAGAAACTCTGGCTAACTAACAGAAACGTTGGCTACATGACAGAAACTCTGGCTAACTGACAGAAACGTTGGCTACATGACAGAAACTCTGGCCAACTAACAGAAACTCTGGCCAACTAACAGAAACTCTGGCCAACTAACAGAAACTCTGGCTAACGGACAGAAACTCTGGTCAACTAACAGAAAATGTGGCTAACTAACAGAAACTTTGGCTACATGACAGAAACTCTGGCTAACAGAAACTCTGTTCAACTAACAGAAACTCTGGCTAACAGAAACTCTGTTCAACTAACAGAAACTCTGGCTACATGACAGAAACTCTGGCTAACTAACAGAAACGTTGGCTACATGACAGAAACTCTGGCTAACTAACAAACGTTGGCTACATGACAGAAACTCTGGCTAACTAACAGAAACGTTGGCTACATGACAGAAACTCTGGCTAACTAACAGAAACGTTGGCTACATGACAGAAACTCTGGCTAACTAACAGAAACGTTGGCTACATGACAGAAACTCTGGCCAACTAACAGAAACTCTGGCCAACTAACAGAAACTCTGGCTAACAGAAACTCTGTTCAACTAACAGAAACTCTGGCTAACGGACAGAAACTCTGGTCAACTAACAGAAAATGTGGCTAACTAACAGAAACTTTGGCTACATGACAGAAACTCTGGCTAACAGAAACTCTGTTCAACTAACAGAAACTCTGGCTAACAGAAACTCTGTTCAACTAACAGAAACTCTGGCTACATGACAGAAACTCTGGCTAACTAACAGAAACGTTGGCTACATGACAGAAACTCTGGCTAACTAACAAACGTTGGCTACATGACAGAAACTCTGGCTAACTAACAGAAACGTTGGCTACATGACAGAAACTCTGGCTAACTAACAGAAACGTTGGCTACATGACAGAAACTCTGGCTAACTAACAGAAACGTTGGCTACATGACAGAAACTCTGGCCAACTAACAGAAACTCTGGCCAACTAACAGAAACTCTGGCTAACGGACAGAAACTCTGGTCAACTAACAAAAAATGTGGCTAACTAACAGAAACTTTGGCTACATGACAGATACTCTGGCTAACAGAAACTCTGTTCAACTAACAGAAACTCTGGCTACATGACAGAAACTCTGGCTAACTAACAGAAACGTTGGCTACATGACAGAAACTCTGGCTAACTAACAGAAACGTTGGCTACATGACGGAAACTTTGGCTACATGACAGAAACTCTGGCTAGCAGAAACTCTGTTCAACTAAAAGAAACTCTGGCTAACTAACAGAAACGTTGGCTACATGACAGAAACTCTGGCTAACTAACAAACGTTGGCTACATGACAGAAACTCTGGCCAACTAACAAAAAATCTGGCTAACTAACAGAAACGTTGGCTACATGACAGAAACTCTGGCTAACTAACAAACGTTGGCTACATGACAGAAACTCTGGCCAACTAACAGAAACTCTGGCCAACTAACAGAAACTCTGGCTAACGGACAGAAACTCTGGTCAACTAACAGAAAATGTGGCTAACTAACAGAATCTTTGGCTACATGACAGAAACTCTGGCTAACTAACAGAAACGTTGGCTCCATGACAGAAACGTTGGCTACATGACAGAAACTCTGGCTAGCAGAAACTCTGTTCAACTAAAAGAAACTCTGGCTAACTAACAGAAACGTTGGCTACATGACAGAAACTCTGGCTAACTAACAAACGTTGGCTACATGACAGAAACTCTGGCCAACTAACAAAAAATCTGGCTAACTAACAGAAACGTTGGCTACATGACAGAAACTCTGGCTAACTAACAAACGTTGGCTACATGACAGAAACTCTGGCCAACTAACAGAAACTCTGGCCAACTAACAGAAACTCTGGCTAACGGACAGAAACTCTGGTCAACTAACAGAAAATGTGGCTAACTAACAGAATCTTTGGCTACATGACAGAAACTCTGGCTAACTAACAGAAACGTTGGCTCCATGACAGAAACGTTGGCTACATGACAGAAACTCTGGCTAACTAACAGAAACGTTGGCTACATGACAGAAACTCTGGCTAACTAACAGAAACGTTGGCTACATGACAGAAACTCTGGCTAACTAACAGAAACGTTGGCTACATGACAGAAACTTTGGCTACATGACAGAAACTCTGGCTAACAGAAACTCTGTTCAACTAACAGAAACTCTGGCTACATGACAGAAACTCTGGCTAACTAACAGAAACGTTGGCTACATGACAGAAACTCTGGTCAACTAACAGAAAATGTGGCTAAGTAACAGAAACTTTGGCTACATGACAGAAACTCTGGCTAACTAACAGAAACGTTGGCTACATGACAGAAACTCTGGCTAACTAACAGGAACGTTGGCTACATGACAGAAACTCTGGCTAACTAACAGAAACGTTGGCTACATGACAGAAACTCTGGCCAACTAACAGAAACTCTGGCTAACGGACAGAAACTCTGGTCAACTAACAGAAAATGTGGCTAACTAACAGAAACGTTGGCTACATGACAGAAACTCTGGCCAACTAACAGAAACTCTGGCTAACTAACAGAAAATGTGGCTAACTAACAGAAACTTTTGCTACATGACAGAAACTCTGGCTAACTAACAGAAACGTTGGCTACATGACAGAAACTCTGGCCAATTAACAGAAACTCTGGCTAACGGACAGAAACTCTGGTCAACTAAAAGAAAATGTGGCTAACTAACAGAAACTCTGGCTACATGACAGAAACTCTGGCTAACTAACAGAAACGTTGGCTCCATGACAGAAACGTTGGCTACATGACAGAAACTCTGGCTAACTAACAGAAACGTTGGCTACATGACAGAAACTCTGGCTAACTAACAGAAACGTTGGCTACATGACAGAAACTCTGGCTAACTAACAGAAACGTTGGCTACATGACAGAAACTTTGGCTACATGACAGAAACTCTGGCTAACAGAAACTCTGTTCAACTAACAGAAACTCTGGCTACATGACAGAAACTCTGGCTAACTAACAGAAACGTTGGCTACATGACAGAAACTCTGGTCAACTAACAGAAAATGTGGCTAAGTAACAGAAACTTTGGCTACATGACAGAAACTCTGGCTAACAGAAACTCTGTTCAACTAACAGAAACTCTGGCTACATGACAGAAACTCTGGCTAACTAACAGAAACGTAGGCTACATGACAGAAACTCTGGCTAACTAACAGGAACGTTGGCTACATGACAGAAACTCTGGCTAACTAACAGAAACGTTGGCTACATGACAGAAACTCTGGCCAACTAACAGAAACTCTGGCTAACGGACAGAAACTCTGGTCAACTAACAGAAAATGTGGCTAACTAACAGAAACGTTGGCTACATGACAGAAACTCTGGCCAACTAACAGAAACTCTGGCTAACGGACAGAAACTCTGGTCAACTAACAGAAAATGTGGCTAACTAACAGAAACTCTGGCTACATGACAGAAACTCTGGCTAACTAACAGAAACTTTTGCTACATGACAGAAACTCTGGCTAACTAACAGAAACGTTGGCTACATGACAGAAACTCTGGCCAATTAACAGAAACTCTGGCTAACGGACAGAAACTCTGGTCAACTAACAGAAAATGTGGCTAACTAACAGAAACTCTGGCTACATGACAGAAACTCTGGCTAACTAACAGAAACGTTGGCTACATGACAGAAACTCTGGCCAACTAACAGAAACTCTGGCCAACTAACAGAAACTCTGGCCAACTAACAGAAACTCTGGCTAACGGACAGAAACTCTGGTCAACTAACAGAAAATGTGGCTAACTAACAGAAACTTTGGCTACATGACAGAAACTCTGGCTAACAGAAACTCTGTTCAACTAACAGAAACTCTGGCTAACAGAAACTCTGTTCAACTAACAGAAACTCTGGCTACATGACAGAAACTCTGGCTAACTAACAGAAACGTTGGCTACATGACAGAAACTCTGGCTAACTAACAAACGTTGGCTACATGACAGAAACTCTGGCTAACTAACAGAAATGTTGGCTACATGACAGAAACTCTGGCTAACTAACAGAAACGTTGGCTACATGACAGAAACTCTGGCTAACTAACAGAAACGTTGGCTACATGACAGAAACTCTGGCGAACTAACAGAAACTCTGGCCAACTAACAGAAACTCTGGCTAATAGAAACTCTGTTCAACTAACAGAAACTCTGGCTACATGACAGAAACTCTGGCTAACTAACAAACGTTGGCTACATAACAGAAACTCTGGCCAACTAACAGAAACTCTTGCCAACTAACAGAAACTCTGGCTAACGGACAGAAACTCTGGTCAACTAACAAAAAATGTGGCTAACTAACAGAAACTTTGGCTACATGACAGATACTCTGGCTAACAGAAACTCTGTTCAACTAACAGAAACTCTGGCTAACTAACAGAAACGTTGGCTACATGACAGAAACTCTGGCTAACTAACAGAAACGTTGGCTACATGACGGAAACTTTGGCTACATGACAGAAACTCTGGCTAGCAGAAACTCTGTTCAACTAAAAGAAACTCTGGCTAACTAACAGAAACGTTGGCTACATGACAGAAACTCTGGCTAACTAACAAACGTTGGCTACATGACAGAAACTCTGGCCAACTAACAAAAAATCTGGCTAACTAACAGAAACGTTGGCTACATGACAGAAACTCTGGCTAACTAACAAACGTTGGCTACATGACAGAAACTCTGGCCAACTAACAGAAACTCTGGCCAACTAACAGAAACTCTGGCTAACGGACAGAAACTCTGGTCAACTAACAGAAAATGTGGCTAACTAACAGAATCTTTGGCTACATGACAGAAACTCTGGCTAACTAACAGAAACGTTGGCTCCATGACAAAAACGTTGGCTACATGACAGAAACTCTGGCTAACTAACAGAAACGTTGGCTACATGACAGAAACTCTGGCTAACTAACAGAAACGTTGGCTACATGACAGAAACTTTGGCTATATGACAGAACTCTGGCTAACAGAAACTCTGTTCAACTAACAGAAACTCTGGCTACATGACAGAAACTCTGGCTAACTAACAGAAACGTTGGCTACATGACAGAAACTCTGGTCAACTAACAGAAAATGTGGCTAAGTAACAGAAACTTTGGCTACATGACAGAAACTCTGGCTAACAGAAACTCTGTTCAACTAACAGAAACTCTGGCTACATGACAGAAACTCTGGCTAACTAACAGAAACGTTGGCTACATGACAGAAACTCTGGCTAACTAACAGGAACGTTGGCTACATGACAGAAACTCTGGCTAACTAACAGAAACGTTGGCTACATGACAGAAACTCTGGCCAACTAACAGAAACTCTGGCTAACGGACAGAAACTCTGGTCAACTAACAGAAAATGTGGCCAACTAACAGAAACTCTGGCTAACAGATAGAAACTCTGGTCAACTAACAGAAAATGTGGCTAACTAACAGAAACTTTTGCTACATGACAGAAACTCTGGCTAACTAACAGAAACGTTGGCTACATGACAGAAACTCTGGCCAATTAACAGAAACTCTGGCTAACGGACAGAAACTCTGGTCAACTAACAGAAAATGTGGCTAACTAACAGAAACTCTGGCTACATGACAGAAACTCTGGCTAACTAACAGAAACGTTGGCTACATGACAGAAACTCTGGCTAACAGAAACTCTGTTCAACTAACAGAAACTCTGGCTACATGACAGAAACTCTGGCTAACTAACAGAAACGTTGGCTACATGACAGAAACTCTGGCTAACTAACAGAAACGTTTGCTACATGACAGAAACTTTGGCTACATGACAGAAACTCTGGCTAAAAGAAACTCTGTTCAACTAAAAGAAACTCTGGCTACATGAGAGAAACTCTGGCTAACTAACAGAAACGTTGGCTACATGACAGAAACTCTGGCTAACTAACAAACGTTGGCTACATGACAGAAACTCTGGCTAACTAACAGAAACGTTGGCTACATGACAGAAACTCTGGCTAAGTAAAAGAAACGTTGGCTAAATGACAGAAACTCTGGCTAACGGACAGAAACTCTGGTCAACTAACAGAAAATGTGGCTAAGTAACAGAAACTTTGGCTACATGACAGAAACTCTGGCTAACAGAAACTCTGTTCAACTAACAGAAACTCTGGCTACATGACAGAAACTCTGGCTAACTAACAGAAACGTTGGCTACATGACAGAAACTCTGGCTAACTAACAGAAACGTTGGCTACATGACAGAAACTTTGGCTACATGACAGAAACTCTGGCTAAAAGAAACTCTGTTCAACTAAAAGAAACTCTGGCTACATGAGAGAAACTCTGGCTAACTAACAGAAACGTTGGCTACATGACAGAAACTCTGGCTAACTAACAAACGTTGGCTACATGACAGAAACTCTGGCTAACTAACAGAAACGTTGGCTACATGACAGAAACTCTGGCTAAGTAAAAGAAACGTTGGCTAAATGACAGAAACTCTGGCTAACAGAAACTCTGTTCAACTAACAGAAACTCTGGCTAACTAACAGAAACGTTGGCTACATGACAGAAACTCTGGCTAACTAACAAACGTTGGCTACATGACAGAAACTCTGGCCAACTAACAGAAACTCTGGCTAACGGACAGAAACTCTGGTCAACTAACAGAAAATGTTGCTAACTAACAGAAACTCTGGCTACATGACAGAAACTCTGGCTAACTAACAGAAACGTTGGCTACATGACAGAAACTCTGGTCAACTAACAGAAAATGTGGCTAAGTAACAGAAACTTTGGCTACATGACAGAAACTCTGGCTAACAGAAACTCTGTTCAACTAACAGAAACTCTGGCTAACTAACATAAACTCTGGCTACATGACAGAAACTCTGGCTAACTAACAGAAACGTTGGCTACATGACAGAAACTCTGGCTAACTGACAGAAACGTTGGCTACATGACAGAAACTCTGGCTAACTAACAGAAACGTTGGCTACATGACAGAAACTCTGGCCAACTAACAGAAACTCTGGCTAACGGACAGAAACTCTGGTCAACTAACAGAAAATGTGGCTAACTAACAGAAACGTTGGCTACATGACAGAAACTCTGGCCAACTAACAGAAACTCTGGCCAACTAACAGAAACTCTGGCCAACTAACAGAAACTCTGGCTAACGGACAGAAACTCTGGTCAACTAACAGAAAATGTGGCTAACTAACAGAAACTTTGGCTACATGACAGAAACTCTGGCTAACAGAAACTCTGTTCAACTAACAGAAACTCTGGCTAACAGAAACTCTGTTCAACTAACAGAAACTCTGGCTACATGACAGAAACTCTGGCTAACTAACAGAAACGTTGGCTACATGACAGAAACTCTGGCTAACTAACAAACGTTGGCTACATGACAGAAACTCTGGCTAACTAACAGAAACTCTGGCTAACTAACAGAAACGTTGGCTACATGACAGAAACTCTGGCTAACTAACAGAAACGTTGGCTACATGACAGAAACTCTGGCCAACTAACAGAAACTCTGGCTAACAGAAACTCTGTTCAACTAACAGAAACTCTGGCTACATGACAGAAACTCTGGCTAACTAACAAACGTTGGCTACATAACAGAAACTCTGGCCAACTAACAGAAACTCTTGCCAACTAACAGAAACTCTGGCTAACGGACAGAAACTCTGGTCAACTAACAAAAAATGTGGCTAACTAACAGAAACTTTGGCTACATGACAGAAACTCTGGCTAACTAACAGAAACGTTGGCTACATGACAGAAACTCTGGCCAACTAACAGAAACTCTGGCCAACTAACAGAAACTCTGGCTAACGGACAGAAACTCTGGTCAACTAACAGAAAATGTGGCTAACTAACAGAAACTTTGGCTACATGACAGAAACTCTGGCTAACAGAAACTCTGTTCAACTAACAGAAACTCTGGCTAACAGAAACTCTGTTCAACTAACAGAAACTCTGGCTACATGACAGAAACTCTGGCTAACTAACAGAAACGTTGGCTACATGACAGAAACTCTGGCTAACTAACAAACGTTGGCTACATGACAGAAACTCTGGCTAACTAACAGAAACGTTGGCTACATGACAGAAACTCTGGCTAACTAACAGAAACGTTGGCTACATGACAGAAACTCTGGCTAACTAACAGAAACGTTGGCTACATGACAGAAACTCTGGCCAACTAACAGAAACTCTGGCCAACTAACAGAAACTCTGGCTAACAGAAACTCTGTTCAACTAACAGAAACTCTGGCTACATGACAGAAACTCTGGCTAACTAACAAACGTTGGCTACATAACAGAAACTCTGGCCAACTAACAGAAACTCTTGCCAACTAACAGAAACTCTGGCTAACGGACAGAAACTCTGGTCAACTAACAAAAAATGTGGCTAACTAACAGAAACTTTGGCTACATGACAGATACTCTGGCTAACAGAAACTCTGTTCAACTAACAGAAACTCTGGCTACATGACAGAAACTCTGGCTAACTAACAGAAACGTTGGCTACATGACAGAAACTCTGTTCAACTAACAGAAACTCTGGCTAACTAACAGAAACGTTGGCTACATGACAGAAACTCTGGCTAACTAACAAACGTTGGCTACATGACAGAAACTCTGGCCAACTAACAGAAACTCTGGCCAACTAACAGAAACTCTGGCTAACGGACAGAAAATGTGGCTAACTAACAGAAACTTTGGCTACATGACAGAAACTCTGGCTAACTAACAGAAACGTTGGCTCCATGACAGAAACGTTGGCTACATGACAGAAACTCTGGCTAACTAACAGAAACGTTGGCTACATGACAGAAACTCTGGCTAACTAACAGAAACGTTGGCTACATGACAGAAACTCTGGCTAACTAACAGAAACGTTGGCTACATGACAGAAACTTTGGCTACATGACAGAAACTCTGGCTAACAGAAACTCTGTTCAACTAACAGAAACTCTGGCTACATGACAGAAACTCTGGCTAACTAACAGAAACGTTGGCTACATGACAGAAACTCTGGTCAACTAACAGAAAATGTGGCTAAGTAACAGAAACTGTGGCTACATGACAGAAACTCTGGCTAACAGAAACTCTGTTCAACTAACAGAAACTCTGGCTACATGACAGAAACTCTGGCTAACTAACAGAAACGTTGGCTACATGACAGAAACTCTGGCCAACTAACAGAAACTCTGGCTAACGGACAGAAACTCTGGTCAACTAACAGAAAATGTGGCTAACTAACAGAAACGTTGGCTACATGACAGAAACTCTGGCCAACTAACAGAAACTCTGGCTAACGGATAGAAACTCTGGTCAACTAACAGAAAATGTGGCTAACTAACAGAAACTTTTGCTACATGACAGAAACTCTGGCTAACAGAAACTCTGTTCAACTAACAGAAACTCTGGCTACATGACAGAAACTCTGGCTAACTAACAGAAACATTGGCTACATGAGAGAAACGTTGGCTACATGACAGAAACTTTGGCTACATGACAGAAACTCTGGCTAACAGAAACTCTGTTCAACTAACAGAAACTCTGGCCACATGACAGAAACTCTGGATAACTAACAGAAACGTTGGCTACATGACAGAAACTCTGGCTAACTAACAAACGTTGGCTACATGACAGAAACTCTGGCTAACTAACAGAAACGTTGGCTCCATGACAGAAACTCTGGCTAACTAACTGAAACGTTGGCTACATGACAGAAACTCTGGCTAACTAACAGAAACGTTGGCTACATGACAGAAACTCTGGCCAACTAACAGAAACTCTGGCACACTAACAGAAACTCTGGCTAACAGAAACTCTGTTCAACTAACAGAAACTCTGGCTACATGACAGAAACTCTGGCTAACTAACAGAAACGTTGGCTACATGACAGAAACTCTGGCCAACTAACAGAAACTCTGGCTAACAGAAACTCTGTTCAACTAACAGAAACTCTGGCTACATGACAGAAACTCTGGCTAACTAACTGAAACGTTGGCTACATGACAGAAACTCTGGCTAACTAACAGAAACGTTGGCTACATGACAGAAACTCTGGCCAACTAACAGAAACTCTGGCACACTAACAGAAACTCTGGCTAACAGAAACTCTGTTCAACTAACAGAAACTCTGGCTACATGACAGAAACTCTGGCTAACTAACAGAAACGTTGGCTCCATGACAGAAACTCTGGCTAACTAACTGAAACGTTGGCTACATGACAGAAACTCTGGCTAACAGAAACTCTGTTCAACTAACAGAAATTCTGGCTACATGACAAAAACTCCGGCTAACTAACAGAAACGTTGGCTACATGACAGAAACTTTGGCTACATGACAGAAACTCTGTTCAACTAATAGAAACGTTGGCTACATGACAGAAACGTTGGCTCCATGACAGAAACTCTGGCTAACTAACAGAAACTTTGGCTACATGACAGAAACTCTGGCCAACTAACAGAAACTCTGGCTAACAGAAACTCTGTTCAACTAACAGAAACTCTGGCTACATGACAGAAACTCTGGCTAACTAACAGAAATGTTGGCTACATGACAGAAACTCTGGCTAACTAACAAACGTTGGCTACATAACAGAAACTCTGGCCAACTAACAGAAACTCTGGCTAACAGACAGAAACTCTGGTCAACTAACAGAAAATGTGGCTAACTAACAGAAACTTTGGCTACATGACAGAAACTCTGGCTAACAGAAACTCTGTTCAACTAACAGAAACTCTGGCTACATGACAGAAACTCTGGCTACATGACAGAAACTCTGGCTAACTAACAGAAACGTTGGCTACATGACAGAAACTCTGACTAACTAAGAGAAACATTGGCTACATGACAGAAACTTTGGCTAACAGAAACTCTGTTCAACTAACAGAAACTCTGGCTACATGACAGAAACTTTGGCTACATGACAGAAACTCTGGCTAACAGAAACTCTGGCTACATGACAGAAACTCTGGCTAACTAACAGAAACGTTGGCCACATGACAGAAACTCTGGCTAACAGAAACTCTGTTCAACTAACAGAAACTCTGGCTACATGACAAAAACTCCGGCTAACTAACAGAAACGTTGGCTACATGACAGAAACTTTGGCTACATGACAGAAACTCTGGCTAACAGAAACTCTGTTCAACTAATAGAAACGTTGGCTACATGACAGAAACGTTGGCTCCATGACAGAAACTCTGGCTAACTAACAGAAACTTTGGCTACATGACAGAAACTCTGGCTAACAGAAACTCTGTTCAACTAATAGAAACGTTGGCTACATGACAGAAACGTTGGCTCCATGACAGAAACTCTGGCCAACTAACAGAAACTCTGGCTAACAGAAACTCTGTTCAACTAACAGAAACTCTGGCTACATGACAGAAACTCTGGCTAACTAACAGAAATGTTGGCTACATGACAGAAACTCTGGCTAACTAACAAACGTTGGCTACATAACAGAAACTCTGGCCAACTAACAGAAACTCTGGCTAACGGACAGAAACTCTGGTCAACTAACAGAAAATGTGGCTAACTAACAGAAACTTTGGCTACATGACAGAAACTCTGGCTAACAGAAACTCTGTTCAACTAACAGAAACTCTGGCTACATGACAGAAACTCTGGCTAACTAACAGAAACGTTGGCTACATGACAGAAACTCTGACTAACTAAGAGAAACATTGGCTACATGACAGAAACTTTGGCTAACAGAAACTCTGTTCAACTAACAGAAACTCTGGCTACATGACAGAAACTCTGGCTAACTAACAGAAACGTTGGCTACATGACAGAAACTCTGGCTAACTAACAGAAACGTTGGCTACATGACAGAAACTTTGGCTACATGACAGAAACTCTGGCTAACAGAAACTCTGGCTACATGACAGAAACTCTGGCTAACTAACAGAAACGTTGGCCACATGACAGAAACTGGCTAACAGAAACTCTGTTCAACTAACAGAAACTCTGGCTACATGACAGAAACTCTGGCTAACTAACAGAAACGTTGGCTACATGACAGAAACTCTGGCTAACTAACAAACGTTGGCTACATAACAGAAACTCTGGCCAACTAACAGAAACTCTGGCTAACTAACAGAAACGTTGGCTACATGACAGAAATTCTGGCTAACTAACAGAAACGTTGGCTACATGACAGAAACTCTGGCCAACTAACAGAAACTCTCGCTAATGACAGAAACTCTGGCTAACTAACAGAAACTTTGGCTACATGACAGAAACTCTGGCCAACTAACAGAAACTCTGGCTAACTAACAGAAACTCTGGCTAACAGAAACTCTGTTCAACTAACAGAAACTCTGGCTACATGACAGAAACTCTGGCTAACTAACAGAAACGTTGGCTACATGACAGAAACTCTGGCTAACTAACAAACGTTGGCTACATAACAGAAACTCTGACTAACTAAAAGAAACGTTGGCTACATGACAGAAACTCTGGCTAACTAACAGAAACGTTGGCTACATGACAGAAACTCTGGCTAACAGAAACTCTGTTCAACTAACAGAAACTCTGGTTACATGACAGAAACTCGGGCTAACTAACAGAAACGTTGGCTACATGACAGAAACTCTGGCTAACTAACAAACGTTGGCTACATAACAGAAACTCTGGCCAACTAACAGAAACTCTGGCTAACTAACAGAAACGTTGGCTACATGACAGAAACTCTGGCCAACTAACAGAAACTCTGGCTAACTAACAGAAACGTTGGCTACATGACAGAAACTCTGGCCAACTAACAGAAACTCTGGCTAATGACAGAAACTCTGGCTAACTAACAGAAACTTTGGCTACATGACAGAAACTCTGGCCAACTAACAGAAACTCTGGCTAACTAAAAGAAACTCTGGCTAACAGAAACTCTGTTCAACTAACAGAAACTCTGGCTACATGACAGAAACTCTGGCTAACTATCAGAAACGTTGGCTACATGACAGAAACTCTGGCTAACTAACAAACGTTGGCTACATAAAAGAAACTCTGACTAACTAACAGAAACTCTGGCTACATGACAGAAACTCTGGCTAACTAACAGAAACTTTGGCTACATGACAGAAACTCTGGCTAACTAACAGAAACATTGGCTACATGACAGAAACTCCGGCTAACTAACAGAAACGTTGGCTACATGACAGAAACTTTGGCTACATGACAGAAACTCTGGCTAACAGAAACTCTGTTCAACTAATAGAAACGTTGGCTACATGACAGAAACGTTGGCTCCATGACAGAAACTCTGGCTAACTAACAGAAACTTTGGCTACATGACAGAAACTCTGGCCAACTAACAGAAACTCTGGCTAACAGAAACTCTGTTCAACTAACAGAAACTCTGGCTACATGACAGAAACTCTGGCTAACTAACAGAAATGTTGGCTACATGACAGAAACTCTGGCTAACTAACAGAAATGTTGGCTACATGACAGAAACTCTGGCTAACTAACAAACGTTGGCTACATAACAGAAACTCTGGCCAACTAACAGAAAATGTGGCTAACTAACAGAAACTTTGGCTACATGACAGAAACTCCGGCTAACTAACAGAAACGTTGGCTACATGACAGAAACTCTAGCTAACAGAAACTCTGTTCAACTAACAGAAACTCTGGCTACATGACAGAAACTCTGGCTAACTAACAGAAACGTTGGCTACATGACAGAAACTCTGGCTAACAGAAACTCTGTTCAACTAACAGAAACTCTGGTTACATGACAGAAACTCTGGCTAACTAACAGAAACGTTGGCTACATGACAGAAACTCTGGCTAACTAACAAACGTTGGCTACATAACAGAAACTCTGGCCAACTAACAGAAACTCTGGCTAACTAACAGAAACGTTGGCTACATGACAGAAATTCTGGCTAACTAACAGAAACGTTGGCTACATGACAGAAACTCTGGCCAACTAACAGAAACTCTGGCTAATGACAGAAACTCTGGCTAACTAACAGAAACTTTGGCTACATGACAGAAACTCTGGCCAACTAACAGAAACTCTGGCTAACTAAAAGAAACTCTGGCTAACAGAAACTCTGTTCAACTAACAGAAACTCTGGCTACATGACAGAAACTCTGGCTAACTATCAGAAACGTTGGCTACATGACAGAAACTCTGGCTAACTAACAAACGTTGGCTACATAAAAGAAACTCTGACTAACTAACAGAAACTCTGGCTACATGACAGAAACTCTGGCTAACTAAAAGAAACTTTGGCTACATGACAGAAACTCTGGCTAACTAACAGAAACATTGGCTACATGACAGAAACTCCGGCTAACTAACAGAAACGTTGGCTACATGACAGAAACTTTGGCTACATGACAGAAACTCTGGCTAACAGAAACTCTGTTCAACTAATAGAAACGTTGGCTACATGACAGAAACGTTGGCTCCATGACAGAAACTCTGGCTAACTAACAGAAACTTTGGCTACATGACAGAAACTCTGGCCAACTAACAGAAACTCTGGCTAACAGAAACTCTGTTCAACTAACAGAAACTCTGGCTACATGACAGAAACTCTGGCTAACTAACAGAAATGTTGGCTACATGACAGAAACTCTGGCTAACTAACAAACGTTGGCTACATAACAGAAACTCTGGCCAACTAACAGAAACTCTGGCTAACGGACAGAAACTCTGGTCAACTAACAGAAAATGTGGCTAACTAACAGAAACTTTGGCTACATGACAGAAACTCTGGCTAACAGAAACTCCGTTCAACTAACAGAAACTCTGGCTACATGACAGAAACTCTGGCTAACTAACAGAAACGTTGGCTACATGACAGAAACTCTGACTAACTAAGAGAAACATTGGCTACATGACAGAAACTTTGGCTAACAGAAACTCTGTTCAACTAACAGAAACTCTGGCTACATGACAGAAACTCTGGCTAACTAACAGAAACATTGGCTACATGACAGAAACTCCGGCTAACTAACAGAAACGTTGGCTACATGACAGAAACTTTGGCTACATGACAGAAACTCTGGCTAACAGAAACTCTGGCTACATGACAGAAACTCTGGCTAACTAACAGAAACGTTGGCCACATGACAGAAACTCTGGCTAACAGAAACTCTGTTCAACTAACAGAAACTCTGGCTACATGACAGAAACTCTGGCTAACTAACAGAAACGTTGGCTACATGACAGAAACTCTGGCTAACTAACAAACGTTGGCTACATAACAGAAACTCTGGCCAACTAAAAGAAACTCTGGCTAACTAACAGAAACGTTGGCTACATGACAGAAATTCTGGCTAACTAACAGAAACGTTGGCTACATGACAGAAACTCTGGCCAACTAACAGAAACTCTCGCTAATGACAGAAACTCTGGCTAACTAACAGAAACTTTGGCTACATGACAGAAACTCTGGCCAACTAACAGAAACTCTGGCTAACTAACAGAAACTCTGGCTAACAGAAACTCTGTTCAACTAACAGAAACTCTGGCTACATGACAGAAACTCTGGCTAACTAACAGAAACGTTGGCTACATGACAGAAACTCTGGCTAACTAACAAACGTTGGCTACATAACAGAAACTCTGACTAACTAACAGAAACGTTGGCTACATGACAGAAACTCTGGCTAACTAACAGAAACGTTGGCTACATGACAGAAACTCTGGCTAACAGAAACTCTGTTCAACTAACAGAAACTCTGGTTACATGACAGAAACTCTGGCTAACTAACAGAAACGTTGGCTACATGACAGAAACTCTGGCTAACTAACAGAAACGTTGGCTACATGACAGAAATTCTGGCTAACTAACAGAAAGGTTGGCTACATGACAGAAACTCTGGCCAACTAACAGAAACTCTGGCTAATGACAGAAACTCTGGCTAACTAACAGAAACTTTGGCTAACTAAAAGAAACTCTGGCTAACAGAAACTCTGTTCAACTAACAGAAACTCTGGCTACATGACAGAAACTCTGGCTAACTATCAGAAACGTTGGCTACATGACAGAAACTCTGGCTAACTAACAAACGTTGGCTACATAAAAGAAACTCTGACTAACTAACAGAAACTCTGGCTACATGACAGAAACTCTGGCTAACTAACAGAAACTTTGGCTACATGACAGAAACTCTGGCTAACTAACAGAAACATTGGCTACATGACAGAAACTCCGGCTAACTAACAGAAACGTTGGCTACATGACAGAAACTTTGGCTACATGACAGAAACTCTGGCTAACTAACAAACGTTGGCTACATAAAAGAAACTCTGACTAACTAACAGAAACTCTGGCTACATGACAGAAACTCTGGCTAACTAACAGAAACTTTGGCTACATGACAGAAACTCTGGCTAACTAACAGAAACATTGGCTACATGACAGAAACTCCGGCTAACTAACAGAAACGTTGGCTACATGACAGAAACTTTGGCTCCATGACAGAAACTCTGGCTAACTAACAGAAACGTTGGCTACATGACAGAAACTTTGGCTCCATGACAGAAACTCTGGCTAACTAACAGAAACTTTGGCTACATGACAGAAACTCTGGCTAACTAACAGAAACTCTGGTTACATGACAGAAACTCTGGCTAACTAACAGAAACGTTGGCTACATGACAGAAACTCTGGCTAACTAACAGAAACTCTGGCTAACGGACAGAAACTCTGGTCAACTAACAGAAAATGTGGCTAACTAACAAACTTTGGCTACATGACAGAAACTCTGGCTAACAGAAACTCTGTTCAACTAACAGAAACTCTGGCTACATGACAGAAACTCTGGCTAACTAACAGAAACGTTGGCTACATGACAGAAACTCTGACTAACTAAGAGAAACATTGGCTACATGACAGAAACTTTGGCTAACAGAAACTCTGTTCAACTAACAGAAACTCTGGCTACATGACAGAAACTCTGGCTAACTAACAGAAACGTTGGCTACATGACAGAAACTCTGGCTAACAGAAACTCTGTTCAACTAACAGAAACTCTGGCTACATGACAGAAACTCTGGCTAACTAACAGAAACTCTGGCTACATGACAGAAACTCTGGCTAACTAACAGAAACGTTGGCTACATGACAGAAACTCTGGCTAACTAACAAACGTTGGCTACATGACAGAAACTCTGGCTAACTAACAGAAACGTTGGCTACATGACAGAAACTCTGGCTAACTAACAGAAACGTTGGCTACATGACAGAAACTCTGGCCAACTAACAGAAACTCTGGCACACTAACAGAAACTCTGGCTAACAGAAACTCTGTTCAACTAACAGAAACTCTGGCTACATGACAGAAACTCTGGCTAACTAACAGAAACGTTGGCTACATGACAGAAACTCTGGCTAACTAACAAACGTTGGCTACATAACAGAAACTCTGGCCAACTAACAGAAACTCTGGCCAACTAACAGAAACTCTGGCTAACGGACAGAAACTCTGGTCAACTAACAGAAAATGTGGCTAACTAACAGAAACTTTGGCTACATGACAGAAACTCTGGCTAACAGAAACTCTGTTCAACTAATAGAAACGTTGGCTACATGACAGAAACGTTGGCTCCATGACAGAAACTCTGGCTAACTAACAGAAACTTTGGCTACATGACAGAAACTCTGGCTAACTAACAGAAACTCTGGCTACATGACAGAAACTCTGGCTAACTAACAGAAACGTTGGCTACATGACAGAAACTCTGGCTAACTAAAAGAAACTCTGGCTAACGGACAGAAACTCTGGTCAACTAACAGAAAATGTGGCTAACTAACAGAAACTTTGGCTACATGACAGAAACTCTGGCTAACAGAAACTCTGTTCAACTAACAGAAACTCTGGCTACATGACAGAAACTCTGGCTAACTAACAGAAACGTTGGCTACATGACAGAAACTCTGACTAACTAAGAGAAACATTGGCTACATGACAGAAACTTTGGCTAACAGAAACTCTGTTCAACTAACAGAAACTCTGGCTACATGACAGAAACTCTGGCTAACTAACAGAAACGTTGGCTACATGACAGAAACTCTGGCTAACAGAAACTCTGTTCAACTAACAGAAACTCTGGCTACATGACAGAAACTCTGGCTAACTAACAGAAACTCTGGCTACATGACAGAAACTCTGGCTAACTAACAGAAACATTGGCTACATGACAGAAACTCCGGCTAACTAACAGAAACGTTGGCTACATGACAGAAACTTTGGCTCCATGACAGAAACTCTGGCTAACTAACAGAAACGTTGGCTACATGACAGAAACTTTGGCTCCATGACAGAAACTCTGGCTAACTAACAGAAACTTTGGCTACATGACAGAAACTCTGGCTAACTAACAGAAACTCTGGCTACATGACAGAAACTCTGGCTAACTAACAGAAACGTTGGCTACATGACAGAAACTCTGGCTAACTAACAGAAACTCTGGCTAACGGACAGAAACTCTGGTCAACTAACAGAAAATGTGGCTAACTAACAGAAACTTTGGCTACATGACAGAAACTCTGGCTAACAGAAACTCTGTTCAACTAACAGAAACTCTGGCTACATGACAGAAACTCTGGCTAACTAACAGAAACGTTGGCTACATGACAGAAACTCTGACTAACTAAGAGAAACATTGGCTACATGACAGAAACTTTGGCTAACAGAAACTCTGTTCAACTAACAGAAACTGTGGCTACATGACAGAAACTCTGGCTAACTAACAGAAACGTTGGCTACATGACAGAAACTCTGGCTAACAGAAACTCTGTTCAACTAACAGAAACTCTGGCTACATGACAGAAACTCTGGCTAACTAACAGAAACTCTGGCTACATGACAGAAACTCTGGCTAACTAACAGAAACGTTGGCTACATGACAGAAACTCTGGCTAACTAACAAACGTTGGCTACATGACAGAAACTCTGGCTAACTAACTGAAACGTTGGCTACATGACAGAAACTCTGGCTAACTAACAGAAACGTTGGCTACATGACAGAAACTCTGGCCAACTAACAGAAACTCTGGCACACTAACAGAAACTCTGGCTAACAGAAACTCTGTTCAACTAACAGAAACTCTGGCTACATGACAGAAACTCTGGCTAACTAACAGAAACGTTGGGTACATGACAGAAACTCTGGCTAACTAACAAACGTTGGCTACATAACAGAAACTCTGGCCAACTAACAGAAACTCTGGCCAACTAACAGAAACTCTGGCTAACGGACAGAAACTCTGGTCAACTAACAGAAAATGTGGCTAACTAACAGAAACTTTGGCTACATGACAGAAACTCTGGCTAACAGAAACTCTGTTCAACTAATAGAAACGTTGGCTACATGACAGAAACGTTGGCTCCATGACAGAAACTCTGGCTAACTAACAGAAACTTTGGCTACATGACAGAAACTCTGGCTAACTAACAGAAACTCTGGCTACATGACAGAAACTCTGGCTAACTAACAGAAACGTTGGCTACATGACAGAAACTCTGGCTAACTAAAAGAAACTCTGGCTAACGGACAGAAACTCTGGTCAACTAACAGAAAATGTGGCTAACTAACAGAAACGTTGGCTACATGACAGAAACTCTGGCTAACAGAAACTCTGTTCAACTAACAGAAACTCTGGCTACATGACAGAAACTCTGGCTAACTAACAGAAACGTTGGCTACATGACAGAAACTCTGACTAACTAAGAGAAACATTGGCTACATGACAGAAACTTTGGCTACATGACAGAAACTCTGGCTAACAGAAACTCTGTTCAACTAACAGAAACTCTGGCTACATGACAGAAACTCTGGCTAACTAACAGAAACTCTGGCTACATGACAGAAACTCTGGCTAACTAACAGAAACGTTGGCTACATGACAGAAACTCTGGCTAACTAACAAACGTTGGCTACATGACAGAAACTTTGGCTACATGACAGAAACTCTGGCTAACAGAAACTCTGTTCAACTAACAGAAACTCTGGCTAACGGACAGAAACTCTGGTCAACTAACAGAAAATGTGGCTAACTAACAGAAACTTTGGCTACATGACAGAAACTCTGGCTAACAGAAACTCTGTTCAACTAACAGAAACTCTGGCTACATGACAGAAACTCTGGCTAACTAACAGAAACGTTGGCTACATGACAGAAACTCTGACTAACTAAGAGAAACATTGGCTACATGACAGAAACTTTGGCTAACAGAAACTCTGTTCAACTAACAGAAACTCTGGCTACATGACAGAAACTCTGGCTAACTAACAGAAACGTTGGCTACATGACAGAAACTCTGGCTAACAGAAACTCTGTTCAACTAACAGAAACTCTGGCTACATGACAGAAACTCTGGCTAACTAACAGAAACTCTGGCTACATGACAGAAACTCTGGCTAACTAACAGAAACGTTGGCTACATGACAGAAACTCTGGCTAACTAACAAACGTTGGCTACATGACAGAAACTCTGGCTAACTAACTGAAACGTTGGCTACATGACAGAAACTCTGGCTAACTAACAGAAACGTTGGCTACATGACAGAAACTCTGGCCAACTAACAGAAACTCTGGCACACTAACAGAAACTCTGGCTAACAGAAACTCTGTTCAACTAACAGAAACTCTGGCTACATGACAGAAACTCTGGCTAACTAACAGAAACGTTGGGTACATGACAGAAACTCTGGCTAACTAACAAACGTTGGCTACATAACAGAAACTCTGGCCAACTAACAGAAACTCTGGCCAACTAACAGAAACTCTGGCTAACGGACAGAAACTCTGGTCAACTAACAGAAAATGTGGCTAACTAACAGAAACTTTGGCTACATGACAGAAACTCTGGCTAACAGAAACTCTGTTCAACTAATAGAAACGTTGGCTACATGACAGAAACGTTGGCTCCATGACAGAAACTCTGGCTAACTAACAGAAACTTTGGCTACATGACAGAAACTCTGGCTAACTAACAGAAACTCTGGCTACATGACAGAAACTCTGGCTAACTAACAGAAACGTTGGCTACATGACAGAAACTCTGGCTAACTAAAAGAAACTCTGGCTAACGGACAGAAACTCTGGTCAACTAACAGAAAATGTGGCTAACTAACAGAAACTTTGGCTACATGACAGAAACTCTGGCTAACAGAAACTCTGTTCAACTAACAGAAACTCTGGCTACATGACAGAAACTCTGGCTAACTAACAGAAACGTTGGCTACATGACAGAAACTCTGACTAACTAAGAGAAACATTGGCTACATGACAGAAACTTTGGCTACATGACAGAAACTCTGGCTAACAGAAACTCTGTTCAACTAACAGAAACTCTGGCTACATGACAGAAACTCTGGCTAACTAACAGAAACTCTGGCTACATGACAGAAACTCTGGCTAACTAACTGAAACGTTGGCTACATGACAGAAACTCTGGCTAACTAACAGAAACGTTGGCTACATGACAGAAACTCTGGCCAACTAACAGAAACTCTGGCACACTAACAGAAACTCTGGCTAACAGAAACTCTGTTCAACTAACAGAAACTCTGGCTACATGACAGAAACTCTGGCTAACTAACAGAAACGTTGGCTACATGACAGAAACTCTGGCTAACTAACAAACGTTGGCTACATAACAGAAACTCTGGCCAACTAACAGAAACTCTGGCCAACTAACAGAAACTCTGGCTAACGGACAGAAACTCTGGTCAACTAACAGAAAATGTGGCTAACTAACAGAAACTTTGGCTACATGACAGAAACTCTGGCTAACAGAAACTCTGTTCAACTAATAGAAACGTTGGCTACATGACAGAAACGTTGGCTCCATGACAGAAACTCTGGCTAACTAACAGAAACTTTGGCTACATGACAGAAACTCTGGCCAACTAACAGAAACTCTGGCTAACAGAAACTCTGTTCAACTAACAGAAACTCTGGCTACATGACAGAAACTCTGGCTAACTAACAGAAATGTTGGCTACATGACAGAAACTCTGGCTAACTAACAAACGTTGGCTACATAAGAGAAACTCTGGCTAACGGACAGAAACTCTGGTCAACTAACAGAAAATGTGGCTAACTAACAGAAACTTTGGCTACATGACAGAAACTCTGGCTAACTAACAAAAACGTTGGCTACATGACAGAAACTTTGGCTACATGACAGAAACTCTAGCTAACAGAAACTCTGTTCAACTAACAGAAACTCTGGCTACATGACAGAAACTCTGGCTAACTAACAGAAATGTTGGCTACATGACAGAAACTCTGGCTAACAGAAACTCTGTTCAACTAACAGAAACTCTGGTTACATGACAGAAACTCTGGCTAACTAACAGAAATGTTGGCTACATGACAGAAACTCTGGCTAACTAACAAACGTTGGCTACATAACAGAAACTCTGGCCAACTAACAGAAACTCTGGCTAACTAACAGAAACGTTGGCTACATGACAGAAATTCTGGCTAACTAACAGAAACGTTGGCTACATGACAGAAACTCTGGCCAACTAACAGAAACTCTGGCTAATGACAGAAACTCTGGCTAACTAACAGAAACTTTGGCTACATGACAGAAACTCTGGCCAACTAACAGAAACTCTGGCTAACTAAAAGAAACTCTGGCTAACAGAAACTCTGTTCAACTAACAGAAACTCTGGCTACATGACAGAAACTCTGGCTAACTATCAGAAACGTTGGCTACATGACAGAAACTCTGGCTAACTAACAGAAACTCTGGCTACATGACAGAAACTCTGGCTAACTAACAGAAACGTTGGCTACATGACAGAAACTCTGGCTAACTAAAAGAAACTCTGGCTAACGGACAGAAACTCTGGTCAACTAACAGAAAATGTGGCTAACTAACAGAAACTTTGGCTACATGACAGAAACTCTGGCTAACAGAAACTCTGTTCAACTAACAGAAACTCTGGCTACATGACAGAAACTCTGGCTAACTAACAGAAACGTTGGCTACATGACAGAAACTCTGACTAACTAAGAGAAACATTGGCTACATGACAGAAACTTTGGCTACATGACAGAAACTCTGGCTAACAGAAACTCTGTTCAACTAACAGAAACTCTGGCTACATGACAGAAACTCTGGCTAACTAACAGAAACTCTGGCTACATGACAGAAACTCTGGCTAACTAACAGAAACGTTGGCTACATGACAGAAACTCTGGCTAACTAACAAACGTTGGCTACATGACAGAAACTCTGGCTAACTAACAGAAACGTTGGCTCCATGACAGAAACTCTGGCTAACTAACTGAAACGTTGGCTACATGACAGAAACTCTGGCTAACTAACAGAAACGTTGGCTACATGACAGAAACTCTGGCCAACTAACAGAAACTCTGGCACACTAACAGAAACTCTGGCTAACAGAAACTCTGTTCAACTAACAGAAACTCTGGCTACATGACAGAAACTCTGGCTAACTAACAGAAACGTTGGCTACATGACAGAAACTCTGGCTAACTAACAAACGTTGGCTACATAACAGAAACTCTGGCCAACTAACAGAAACTCTGGCCAACTAACAGAAACTCTGGCTAACGGACAGAAACTCTGGTCAACTAACAGAAAATGTGGCTAACTAACAGAAACTTTGGCTACATGACAGAAACTCTGGCTAACAGAAACTCTGTTCAACTAATAGAAACGTTGGCTACATGACAGAAACGTTGGCTCCATGACAGAAACTCTGGCTAACTAACAGAAACTTTGGCTACATGACAGAAACTCTGGCCAACTAACAGAAACTCTGGCTAACAGAAACTCTGTTCAACTAACAGAAACTCTGGCTACATGACAGAAACTCTGGCTAACTAACAGAAATGTTGGCTACATGACAGAAACTCTGGCTAACTAACAAACGTTGGCTACATAAGAGAAACTCTGGCTAACGGACAGAAACTCTGGTCAACTAACAGAAAATGTGGCTAACTAACAGAAACTTTGGCTACATGACAGAAACTCTGGCTAACTAACAAAAACGTTGGCTACATGACAGAAACTTTGGCTACATGACAGAAACTCTAGCTAACAGAAACTCTGTTCAACTAACAGAAACTCTGGTTACATGACAGAAACTCTGGCTAACTAACAGAAATGTTGGCTACATGACAGAAACTCTGGCTAACTAACAAACGTTGGCTACATAACAGAAACTCTGGCCAACTAACAGAAACTCTGGCTAACTAACAGAAACGTTGGCTACATGACAGAAATTCTGGCTAACTAACAGAAACGTTGGCTACATGACAGAAACTCTGGCCAACTAACAGAAACTCTGGCTAATGACAGAAACTCTGGCTAACTAACAGAAACTTTGGCTACATGACAGAAACTCTGGCCAACTAACAGAAACTCTGGCTAACTAAAAGAAACTCTGGCTAACAGAAACTCTGTTCAACTAACAGAAACTCTGGCTACATGACAGAAACTCTGGCTAACTATCAGAAACGTTGGCTACATGACAGAAACTCTGGCTAACTAACAAACGTTGGCTACATAAAAGAAACTCTGACTAACTAACAGAAACTCTGGCTACATGACAGAAACTCTGGCTAACTAACAGAAACTTTGGCTACATGACAGAAACTCTGGCTAACTAACAGAAACATTGGCTACATGACAGAAACTCCGGCTAACTAACAGAAACGTTGGCTACATGACAGAAACTTTGGCTACATGACAGAAACTCTGGCTAACAGAAACTCTGTTCAACTAATAGAAACGTTGGCTACATGACAGAAACGTTGGCTCCATGACAGAAACTCTGGCCAACTAACAGAAACTCTGGCTAACTAAAAGAAACTCTGGCTAACAGAAACTCTGTTCAACTAACAGAAACTCTGGCTACATGACAGAAACTCTGGCTAACTATCAGAAACGTTGGCTACATGACAGAAACTCTGGCTAACTAACAAACGTTGGCTACATAAAAGAAACTCTGACTAACTAACAGAAACTCTGGCTACATGACAGAAACTCTGGCTAACTAACAGAAACTTTGGCTACATGACAGAAACTCTGGCTAACTAACAGAAACATTGGCTACATGACAGAAACTCCGGCTAACTAACAGAAACGTTGGCTAAATGACAGAAACTTTGGCTACATGACAGAAACTCTGGCTAACAGAAACTCTGTTCAACTAATAGAAACGTTGGCTACATGACAGAAACGTTGGCTCCATGACAGAAACTCTGGCTAACTAACAGAAACTTTGGCTACATGACAGAAACTCTGGCCAACTAACAGAAACTCTGGCTAACAGAAACTCTGTTCAACTAACAGAAACTCTGGCTACATGAAAGAAACTCTGGCTACATGACAGAAACTCTGGCTAACTAACAGAAACTCTGGCTAACGGACAGAAACTCTGGTCAACTAACAGAAAATGTGGCTAACTAACAGAAACTTTGGCTACATGACAGAAACTCTGGCTAACAGAAACTCTGTTCAACTAACAGAAAATGTGGCTAACTAACAGAAACTTTGGCTACATGACAGAAACTCTGGCTAACAGAAACTCTGTTCAACTAACAGAAACTCTGGCTACATGACAGAAACTCTGGCTAACTAACAGAAACGTTGGCTACATGACAGAAACTCTGACTAAGTAAGAGAAACATTGGCTACATGACAGAAACTTTGGCTAACAGAAACTCTGTTCAACTAACAGAAACTCTGGCTACATGACAGAAACTCTGGCTAACTAACAGAAACTCTGGCTACATGACAGAAACTCTGGCTAACTAACAGAAACGTTGGCTCCATGACAGAAACTCTGGCTAACTAACAGAAACGTTGGCTACATGACAGAAACTCTGGCTAACTAACAGAAACGTTGGCTACATGACAGAAACTCTGGCTACATGACAGAAACTCTGGCTAACAGAAACTCTGTTCAACTAACAGAAACTCTGGCTACATGACAGAAACTCTGGCTAACTAACAGAAACGTTGGCTACATGACAGAAACTCTGGCTAACTAACAGAAACTTTGGCTACATGACAGAAACTCTGGCCAACTAACAGAAACTCTGGCTAACAGAAACTCTGTTCAACTAACAGAAACTCTGGCTACATGACAGAAACTCTGGCTAACTAACAGAAATGTTGGCTACATGACAGAAACTCTGGCTAACTAACAAACGTTGGCTACATAACAGAAACTCTGGCCAACTAACAGAAACTCTGGCTAACGGACAGAAACTCTGGTCAACTAACAGAAAATGTGGCTAACTAACAGAAACTTTGGCTACATGACAGAAACTCTGGCTAACAGAAACTCTGTTCAACTAACAGAAACTCTGGCTACATGACAGAAACTCTGGCTAACTAACAGAAACGTTGGCTACATGACAGAAACTCTGACTAACTAAGAGAAACATTGGCTACATGACAGAAACTTTGGCTAACAGAAACTCTGGCTACATGACAGAAACTCTGGCTAACTAAGAGAAACTCTGGCTACATGACAGAAACTCTGGCTAACTAACAGAAACGTTGGCTCCATGACAGAAACTCTGGCTAACTAACAGAAACGTTGGCTACATGACAGAAACTCTGGCTAACTAACAGAAACGTTGGCTACATGACAGAAACTCTGGCTAACAGAAACTCTGTTCAACTAACAGAAACTCTGGCTACATGACAGAAACTCTGGCTAACTAACAGAAACGTTGGCTACATGACAGAAACTCTGGCTAACTAACAAACGTTGGCTACATAACAGAAACTCTGGCCAACTAACAGAAACTCTGGCTAACTAACAGAAACGTTGGCTACATGACAGAAGTTCTGGCTAACTAACAGAAACGTTGGCTACATGACAGAAACTCTGGCCAACTAACAGAAACTCTGGCTAATGACAGAAACTCTGGCTAACTAACAGAAACTTTGGATACATGACAGAAACTCTGGCCAACTAACAGAAACTCTGGCTAACTAACAGAAACTCTGGCTAAAAGAAACTCTGTTCAACTAACAGAAACTCTGGCTACATGACAGAAACTCTGGCTAACTAACAGAAACGTTGGCTACATGACAGAAACTCTGGCTAACTAACAAACGTTGGCTACATAAAAGAAACTCTGACTAACTAACAGAAACGTTGGCTCCATGACAGAAACTCTGGCTAACTAACAGAAACGTTGGCTACATGACAGAAACTCTGGCTAACTAACAGAAACGTTGGCTACATGACAGAAACTTTGGCTGAATGACAGAAACTCTGGCTAACAGAAACTCTGTTCAACTAACAGAAACTCTGGCTACATGACAGAAACTCTGGCTAACTAACAGAAACGTTGGCTACATGACAGAAACTCTGGCTAACAGAAACTCTGTTCAACTAACAGAAACTCTGGCTACATGACAGAAACTCTGGCTAACTAACAGAAACTCTGGCTACATGACAGAAAGTCTGGCTAACTAACAGAAACGTTGGCTACATGACAGAAACTCTGGCCAACTAACAGAAACTCTGGCTAACAGAAACTCTGTTCAACTAACAGAAACTCTGGCTACATGACAGAAACTCTGGCTAACTAACAGAAATGTTGGCTACATGACAGAAACTCTGGCTAACTAACAAACGTTGGCTACATAACAGAAACTCTGGCCAACTAACAGAAACTCTGGCTAACGGACAGAAACTCTGGTCAACTAACAGAAAATGTGGCTAACTAACAGAAACTTTGGCTACATGACAGAAACTCTGGCTAACAGAAACTCTGGCCAACTAACAGAAACTCTGGCTAACTAACAGAAACTCTGGCTAACAGAAACTCTGTTCAACTAACAGAAACTCTGGCTACATGACAGAAACTCTGGCTAACTAACAGAAACGTTGGCTACATGACAGAAACTCTGGCTAACTAACAAACGTTGGCTACATGACAGAAACTCTGACTAACTAACAGAAACGTTGGCTCCATGACAGAAACTCTGGCTAACTAACAGAAACGTTGGCTACATGACAGAAACTCTGGCTAACTAACAGAAACGTTGGCTACATGACAGAAACTTTGGCTACATGACAGAAACTCTGGCTAACAGAAACTCTGTTCAACTAACAGAAACTCTGGCTACATGACAGAAACTCTGGCTAACTAACAGAAACGTTGGCTACATGACAGAAACTCTGGCTAACAGAAACTCTGTTCAACTAACAGAAACTCTGGCTACATGACAGAAACTCTGGCTAACTAACAGAAACTCTGGCTACATGACAGAAACTCTGGCTAACTAACAGAAACGTTGGCTACATGACAGAAACTCTGGCCAACTAACAGAAACTCTGGCTAACAGAAACTCTGTTCAACTAACAGAAACTCTGGCTACATGACAGAAACTCTGGCTAACTAACAGAAACGTTGGCTACATGACAGAAACTCTGACTAACTAAGAGAAACATTGGCTACATGACAGAAACTTTGGCTAACAGAAACTCTGTTCAACTAACAGAAACTCTGGCTACATGACAGAAACTCTGGCTAACTAACAGAAACTCTGGCTACATGACAGAAACTCTGGCTAACTAACAGAAACGTTGGCTCCATGACAGAAACTCTGGCTAACTAACAGAAACGTTGGCTACATGACAGAAACTCTGGCTAACTAACAGAAACGTTGGCTACATGACAGAAACTCTGGCTAACAGAAACTCTGTTCAACTAACAGAAACTCTGGCTACATGACAGAAACTCTGGCTAACTAACAGAAACGTTGGCTACATGACAGAAACTCTGGCTAACTAACAAACGTTGGCTACATAACAGAAACTCTGGCTAACTAACAGAAACGTTGGCTACATGACAGAAATTCTGGCTAACTAACAGAAACTCTGGCTAATGACAGAAACTCTGGCTAACTAACAGAAACTTTGGCTACATGACAGAAACTCTGGCCAACTAAGAGAAAATCTGGCTAACTAACAGAAACTCTGGCTAACAGAAACTCATTTGAACTAACAGAAACTCTGGCTACATGACAGAAACTCTGGCTAACTAACAGAAACGTTGGCTACATGACAGAAACTCTGGCTAACTAACAAACGTTGGCTACATAAAAGAAACTCTGACTAACTAACAGAAACTCTGGCTACATGACAGAAACTCTGGCTAACTAACAGAAACGTTGGCTACATGACAGAAACTCTGGCTAACTAACAGAAACATTGGCTACATGACAGAAACTCCGGCTAACTAACAGAAACGTTGGCTACATGACAGAAACTTTGGCTACATGACAGAAACTCTGGCTAACAGAAACTCTGTTCAACTAATAGAAACGTTGGCTACATGACAGAAACGTTGGCTCCATGACAGAAACTCTGGCTAACTAACAGAAACTTTGGCTACATGACAGAAACTCTGGCCAACTAACAGAAACTCTGGCTAACAGAAACTCTGTTCAACTAACAGAAACTCTGGCTACATGACAGAAACTCTGGCTAACTAACAGAAACGTTGGCTACATGACAGAAACTCTGGCTAACTAACAGAAACTCTGGCTAACGGACAGAAACTCTGGTCAACTAACAGAAAATGTGGCAAACTAACAGAAACTTTGGCTACATGACAGAAACTCTGGCTAACAGAAACTCTGTTCAACTAACAGAAACTCTGGCTACATGACAGAAACTCTGGCTAACTAACAGAAACGTTGGCTACATGACAGAAACTCTGACTAACTAAGAGAAACATTGGCTACATGACAGAAACTTTGGCTAACAGAAACTCTGTTCAACTAACAGAAACTCTGGCTACATGACAGAAACTCTGGCTAACTAACAGAAACTCTGGCTACATGACAGAAACTCTGGCTAACTAACAGAAACGTTGGCTCCATGACAGAAACTCTGGCTAACTAACAGAAACGTTGGCTACATGACAGAAACTCTGGCTAACTAACAGAAACGTTGGCTCCATGACAGAAACTCTGGCTAACTAACAGAAACGTTGGCTACATGACAGAAACTTTGGCTACATGACAGAAACTCTGGCTAACAGAAACTCTGTTCAACTAATAGAAACGTTGGCTACATGACAGAAACGTTGGCTCCATGACAGAAACTCTGGCTAACTAACAGAAACTTTGGCTACATGACAGAAACTCTGGCCAACTAACAGAAACTCTGGCTAACAGAAACTCTGTTCAACTAACAGAAACTCTGGCTACATGACAGAAACTCTGGCTAACTAACAGAAACGTTGGCTACATGACAGAAACTCTGGCTAACTAACAGAAACTCTGGCTAACGGACAGAAACTCTGGTCAACTAACAGAAAATGTGGCTAACTAACAGAAACTTTGGCTACATGACAGAAACTCTGGCTAACAGAAACTCTGTTCAACTAACAGAAACTCTGGCTACATGACAGAAACTCTGGCTAACTAACAGAAACGTTGGCTACATGACAGAAACTCTGACTAACTAAGAGAAACATTGGCTACATGACAGAAACTTTGGCTAACAGAAACTCTGTTCAACTAACAGAAACTCTGGCTACATGACAGAAACTCTGGCTAACTAACAGAAACGTTGGCTCCATGACAGAAACTCTGGCTAACTAACAGAAACGTTGGCTACATGACAGAAACTCTGGCTAACTAACAGAAACGTTGGCTCCATGACAGAAACTCTGGCTAACTAACAGAAACGTTGGCTACATGACAGAAACTCTGGCTACATGACAGAAACTCTGGCTAACTAACAGAAACGTTGGCTACATGACAGAAACTCTGTTCAACTAACAGAAACTCTGGCTACATGACAGAAACTCTGGCTAACTAACAGAAACTCTGGCTACATGACAGAAACTCTGGCTAACTAACAGAAACGTTGGCTCCATGACAGAAACTCTGGCTAACTAACAGAAACGTTGGCTACATGACAGAAACTCTGGCTAACTAACAGAAACGTTGGCTCCATGACAGAAACTCTGGCTAACTAACAGAAACGTTGGCTACATGACAGAAACTCTGGCTACATGACAGAAACTCTGGCTAACTAACAGAAACGTTGGCTACATGACAGAAACTCTGGCTAACAGAAACTCTGTTCAACTAACAGAAACTCTGGCTACATGACAGAAACTCTGGCTAACTAACAGAAACGTTGGCTACATTACAGAAACTCTGGCTAACAGAAACTCTGGCTACATGACAGAAACTCTGGCTAACTAACAGAAACTCTGGCTACATGACAGAAACTCTGGCTAACTAACAGAAACGTTGGCTACATGACAGAAACTCTGGCTAACTAACAGAAACGTTGGCTACATGACAGAAACTCTGTTCAACTCACAGAAACTCTGGCTACATGACAGAAACTCTGTTCAACTAACAGAAACTCTGGCTACATGACAGAAACTCTGGCTAACTAACAGAAACGTTGGCTACATGACAGAAACTCTGGCTAACAAACAGAAACTCTGGCTACATGACAGAAACTCTGGCTAACTAACAGAAACTCTGGCTACATGACAGAAACTCTGGCTAACTAACAGAAACTCTGGCTACATGACAGAAACTCTGGCTAACTAACAGAAACGTTGGCTACATGACAGAAACTCTGGCTAACTAACAGAAACGTTGGCTACATGACAGAAACTCTGGCCAACTAACAGAAACTCTGGCTACATGACAGAAACTCTGGCAAACTAACAGAAACTTTGGCTACATGACAGAAACTCTGGCCAACTAACAGAAACTCTGGCCAACTAACAGAAACTCTGGCTAACAGAAACTCTGTTCAACTAACAGAAACTCTGGCTACATGACAGAAACTCTGGCTAACTAACAGAAACGTTGGCTACATGACAGAAACTCTGGCTAACAGAAACTCTGTTCAACTAACAGAAACTCTGGCTACATGACAGAAACTCTGGCTAACTAACAGAAACTCTGGCTACATGACAGAAACTCTGGCTAACTAACAGAAACGTTGGCTACATGACAGAAACTCTGGCTAACTAACAGAAACTTTGGCTACATGACAGAAACTCTGGCCAACTAACAGAAACTCTGGCTAACAGAAACTCCGTTCAACTAACAGAAACTCTGGCTACATGACAGAAACTCTGGCTAATTAACAGAAATGTTGGCTACATGACAGAAACTCTGGCTAACTAACAAACGTTGGCTACATGACAGAAACTCTGGCCAACTAACAGAAACTCTGGCTAACGGACAGAAACTCTGGTCAACTAACAGAAAATGTGGCTAACTAACAGAAACTTTGGCTACATGACAGAAACTCTGGCTAACAGAAACTCTGGCTAACTAACAGAAACTCTGGCTAACAGAAACTCTGTTCAACTAACAGAAACTCTGGCTACATGACAGAAACTCTGGCTAACTAACAGAAACGTTGGCTACATGACAGAAACTCTGGCTAACTAACAAACGTTGGCTACATGACAGAAACTCTGACTAACTAACAGAAACGTTGGCTACATGACAGAAACTCTGGCTAACTAACAGAAACGTTGGCTACATGACAGAAACTTTGGCTACATGACAGAAACTCTGGCTAACAGAAACTCTGTTCAACTAACAGAAACTCTGGCTACATGACAGAAACTCTGGCTAACTAACAGAAACGTTGGCTACATGACAGAAACTCTGGCTAACAGAAACTCTGTTCAACTAACAGAAACTCTGGCTACATGACAGAAACTCTGGCTAACTAACAGAAACTCTGGCTACATGACAGAAACTCTGGCTAACTAACAGAAACGTTGGCTACATGACAGAAACTCTGGCTAACTAACAGAAACTTTGGCTACATGACAGAAACTCTGGCCAACTAACAGAAACTCTGGCTAACAGAAACTCTGTTCAACTAACAGAAACTCTGGCTACATGACAGAAACTCTGGCTAACTAACAGAAACGTTGGCTACATGACAGAAACTCTGACTAACTAAGAGAAACATTGGCTACATGACAGAAACTTTGGCTAACAGAAACTCTGTTCAACTAACAGAAACTCTGGCTAACTAACAGAAACTCTGGCTACATGACAGAAACTCTGGCTAACTAACAGAAACGTTGGCTCCATGACAGAAACTCTGGCTAACTAACAGAAACGTTGGCTACATGACAGAAACTCTGGCTAACTAACAGAAACGTTGGCTACATGACAGAAACTCTGGCTAACAGAAACTCTGTTCAACTAACAGAAACTCTGGCTACATGACAGAAACTCTGGCTAACTAACAGAAACGTTGGCTACATGACAGAAACTCTGGCTAACTAACAAACGTTGGCTACATAACAGAAACTCTGGCCAACTAACAGAAACTCTGGCTAACTAACAGAAACGTTGGCTACATGACAGAAATTCTGGCTAACTAACAGAAACGTTGGCTACATGACAGAAACTCTGGCCAACTAACAGAAACTCTGGCTAATGACAGAAACTCTGGCTAACTAACAGAAACTTTGGCTACATGACAGAAACTCTGGCCAACTAACAGAAACTCTGGCTAACTAACAGAAACTCTGGCTAACAGAAACTCTGTTGAACTAACAGAAACTCTGGCTACATGACAGAAACTCTGGCTAACTAACAGAAACGTTGGCTACATGACAGAAACTCTGGCTAACTAACAAACGTTGGCTACATAAAAGAAACTCTGACTAACTAACAGAAACTCTGGCTACATGACAGAAACTCTGGCTAACTAAAAGAAACGTTGGCTACATGACAGAAACTCTGGCTAACTAACAGAAACATTGGCTACATGACAGAAACTCCGGCTAACTAACAGAAACGTTGGCTACATGACAGAAACTTTGGCTACATGACAGAAACTCTGGCTAACAGAAACTCTGTTCAACTAATAGAAACGTTGGCTACATGACAGAAACGTTGGCTCCATGACAGAAACTCTGGCTAACTAAGAGAAACTTTGGCTACATGACAGAAACTCTGGCCAACTAACAGAAACTCTGGCTAACAGAAACTCTGTTCAACTAACAGAAACTCTGGCTACATGACAGAAACTCTGGCTAACTAACAGAAACGTTGGCTACATGACAGAAACTCTGGCTAACTAACAGAAACTCTGGCTAACGGACAGAAACTCTGGTCAACTAACAGAAAATGTGGCAAACTAACAGAAACTTTGGCTACATGACAGAAACTCTGGCTAACAGAAACTCTGTTCAACTAACAGAAACTCTGGCTACATGACAGAAACTCTGGCTAACTAACAGAAACGTTGGCTACATGACAGAAACTCTGACTAACTAAGAGAAACATTGGCTACATGACAGAAACTTTGGCTAACAGAAACTCTGGCTACATGGCAGAAACTCTGGCTAACTAACAGAAACTCTGGCTACATGACAGAAACTCTGGCTAACTAATAGAAACGTTGGCTCCATGACAGAAACTCTGGCTAACTAACAGAAACGTTGGCTACATGACAGAAACTCTGGCTAACTAACAGAAACGTTGGCTCCATGACAGAAACTCTGGCTAACTAACAGAAACGTTGGCTACATGACAGAAACTTTGGCTACATGACAAAAACTCTGGCTAACAGAAACTCTGTTCAACTAATAGAAACGTTGGCTACATGACAGAAACGTTGGCTCCATGACAGAAACTCTGGCTAACTAACAGAAACTCTGGCTACATGACAGAAACTCTGGCTAACTAACAGAAACGTTGGCTACATGACAGAAACTCTGGCTAACTAACAGAAACTCTGGCTAACGGACAGAAACTCTGGTCAACTAACAGAAAATGTGGCTAACTAACAGAAACTTTGGCTACATGACAGAAACTCTGGCTAACTAACAGAAACGTTGGCTACATGACAGAAACTCTGTTCAACTCACAGAAACTCTGGCTACATGACAGAAACTCTGTTCAACTAACAGAAACTCTGGCTACATGACAGAAACTCTGGCTAACTAACAGAAACGTTGGCTACATGACAGAAACTCTGGCTAACAAACAGAAACTCTGGCTACATGACAGAAACTCTGGCTAACTAACAGAAACTCTGGCTACATGACAGAAACTCTGGCTAACTAACAGAAACTCTGGCTACATGACAGAAACTCTGGCTAACTAACAGAAACGTTGGCTACATGACAGAAACTCTGGCTAACTAACAGAAACGTTGGCTACATGACAGAAACTCTGGCCAACTAACAGAAACTCTGGCTACATGACAGAAACTCTGGCAAACTAACAGAAACTTTGGCTACATGACAGAAACTCTGGCCAACTAACAGAAACTCTGGCTAACAGAAACTCTGTTCAACTAACAGAAACTCTGGCTACATGACAGAAACTCTGGCTAACTAACAGAAAAGTTGGCTACATGACAGAAACTCTGACTAACTAAGAGAAACATTGGCTACATGACAGAAACTCTGGCTAACTAACAGAAACGTTGGCTACATGACAGAAACTCTGGCCAGTTAACAGAAACTCGGGCTAACGGACAGAAACTCTGGTCAACTAACAGAAAATGTGGCTAACTAACAGAAACGTTGGCTACATGACAGAAACTCTGGCTAACTAACAGAAACGTTGGCTCCATGACAGAAACTCTGGCTAACTAACAGAAACGTTGGCTACATGACAGAAACTCTGGCTAACTAACAGAAACGTTGGCTACATGACAGAAACTCTGGCCAACTAACAGAAACTCTGGCTAACAGAAACTCTGTTCAACTAACAGAAACTCTGGCTACATGACAGAAACTCTGGCTAACTAACAGAAACGTTGGCTACATGACAGAAACTCTGGCTAACAAAAACTCTGTTCAACTAACAGAAACTCTGGCTACATGACAGAAACTCTGGCTAACTAACAGAAATGTTGGCTACATGACAGAAACTCTGGCCAACTAACAGAAACGTTGGCTACATGACAGAAACTCTGGCTAACAGAAACTCTGTTCAACTAACAGAAACTCTGGATACATGACAGAAACTCTGGCTAACTAACAGAAACGTTGGCTACATGACAGAAACTCTGGCCAATTAACAGAAACTCGGGCTAACGGACAGAAACTCTGGTCAACTAACAGAAAATGTGGCTAACTAACAGAAACGTTGGCTACATGACAGAAACTCTGGCCAACTAACAGAAACTCTGGCCAACTAACAGAAACGTTGGCTACATGACAGAAACTCTGGCTAACAGAAACGTTGGCTACATGACAGAAACTCTGGCTAACTAACAGAAACATTGGCTCCATGAGAGAAACTCTGGCTAACTAACAGAAACGTTGGCTACATGACAGAAACTTTGGCTAACTAACAGAAACGTTGGCTACATGACAGGAACTCTGGCCAACTAACAGAAACTCTGGCTAACAGAAACTCTGTTCAACTAACAGAAACTCTGGCTACATGACAGAAACTCTGGCTAACTAACAGAAACGTTGGCTACATGACAGAAACTCTTGCTAACTAACCAACGTTGGCTACATGACAGAAACTCTGGCCAACTAACAGAAACTCTGGCCAACTAACAGAAACTCTGGCAAACGGACAGGAACTCTGGTCAACTAACAAAAAATGTGGCTAACAGAAACTTTGGCTACATGACAGAAACTCTGGCTAACAGAAACTCTGTTCAACTTACAGAAACTCTGGCTACATGACAGAAACTCTGGCTAACTAACAGAAACGTTGGCTCCATGAAAGAAACTCTGGCTAACTAACAGAAATGTTGGCTACATGACAGAAACTCTGGCTAACTAACAGAAACGTTGGCTACATGACAGAAACTCTGGCCAACTAACAGAAACTCTGGCTAACAGAAACTCTGTTCAACTAACAGAAACTCTGGCTAACAGAAACTCTGTTCAACTAACAGAAACTTTGGCTACATGACAGAAACTCTGGCTAACTAACAGAAACGTTGGTTCCATGACAGAAACGTTGGCTACATGACAGAAACTCTGGCTAACTAACAGAAAAGTTGGCTACATGACAGAAACTTTGGTCAACTAACAGAAAATGTGGCTAAGTAACAGAAACTTTGGCTACATGACAGAAACTCTGGCTAACTAACAAAAAATCTGGCTAACTAACAGAAACGTTGGCTACATGACAGAAACTCTGGCTAACTAACAGAAACGTTGGCTACATGACAGAAACTCTGGCTAACTAACAGAAACGTTGGCTCCATGACAGAAACTCTGGCTAACTAACAGAAACGTTGGCTACATGACAGAAACTTTGGCTACATGACAGAAACTCTGGCTAACAGAAACTCTGTTCAACTAATAGAAACGTTGGCTACATGACAGAAACGTTGGCTCCATGACAGAAACTCTGGCTAACTAACAGAAACTCTGGCTACATGACAGAAACTCTGGCTAACTAACAGAAACGTTGGCTACATGACAGAAACTCTGGCTAACTAACAGAAACTCTGGCTAACGGACAGAAACTCTGGTCAACTAACAGAAAATGTGGCTAACTAACAGAAACTTTGGCTACATGACAGAAACTCTGGCTAACTAACAGAAACGTTGGCTACATGACAGAAACTCTGTTCAACTCACAGAAACTCTGGCTACATGACAGAAACTCTGTTCAACTCACAGAAACTCTGGCTACATGACAGAAACTCTGTTCAACTAACAGAAACGTTGGCTACATGACAGAAACTCTGGCTAACAAACAGAAACTCTGGCTACATGACAGAAACTCTGGCTAACTAACAGAAACTCTGGCTACATGACAGAAACTCTGGCTAACTAACAGAAACTCTGGCTACATGACAGAAACTCTGGCTAACTAACAGAAACGTTGGCTACATGACAGAAACTCTGGCTAACTAACAGAAACGTTGGCTACATGACAGAAACTCTGGCCAACTAACAGAAACTCTGGCTACATGACAGAAACTCTGGCAAACTAACAGAAACTTTGGCTACATGACAGAAACTCTGGCCAACTAACAGAAACTCTGGCTAACAGAAACTCTGTTCAACTAACAGAAACTCTGGCTACATGACAGAAACTCTGGCTAACTAACAGAAAAGTTGGCTACATGACAGAAACTCTGACTAACTAAGAGAAACATTGGCTACATGACAGAAACTTTGGCTAACAGAAACTCTGGCCAACTAACAGAAACTCTGGCTAACAGAAACTCTTTTCAACTAACAGAAACTCTGGCTACATGACAGAAACTCTGGCTAAACTAACAGAAACCTTGGCTACATGACAGAAACTCTGGCCAACTAACAGAAACTCTGGCTAACGGACAGAAACTCTGGTCAACTAACAGAAAATGTGGCTAACTAACAGAAACGTTGGCTACATGACAGAAACTCTGGCCAACTAACAGAAACTCTGGCCAACTAACAGAAACTCTGGCTAACGGACAGAAACTCTGGTCAACTAACAGAAAATGTGGCTAACTAACAGAAACTTTGGCTACATGACAGAAACTCTGGCTAACAGAAACTCTGTTCAACTAACAGAAACTCTGGCTACATGACAGAAACTCTGGCTAACTAACAGAAACATTGGCTACATGACAGAAACGTTGGCTACATGATGTAACTTTGGCTACATGACAGAAACCTTGGCTACATGACAGAAACTCTGGCTAACAGAAACTCTGTTCAACTAACAGAAACTCTGGCTAACAGAAACTCTGTTCAACTAACAGAAACTCTGGCTACATGACAGAAACTCTGGCTAACTAACAGAAACGTTGGCTACATGACAGAAACTCTGGCTAACTAACAAACGTTGGCTACATGACAGAAACTCTGGCTAACTAACAGAAACGTTGGCTCCATGACAGAAACTCTGGCTAACTAACAGAAACGTTGGCTACATGACAGAAACTCTGGCTAACTAACAGTAACTCTGGCTAACAGAAACTCTGTTGAACTAACAGAAACTCTGGCTACATGACAGAAACTCTGGCTAACTAACAGAAACGTTGGCTACATGACAGAAACTCTGGCTAACTAACAAACGTTGGCTACATAAAAGAAACTCTGACTAACTAACAGAAACTCTGGCTACATGACAGAAACTCTGGCTAACTAACAGAAACGTTGGCTACATGACAGAAACTCTGGCTAACTAACAGAAACATTGGCTACATGACAGAAACTCCGGCTAACTAACAGAAACGTTGGCTACATGATAGAAACTTTGGCTACATGACAGAAACTCTGGCTAACAGAAACTCTGTTCAACTAATAGAAACGTTGGCTACATGACAGAAACGTTGGCTCCATGACAGAAACTCTGGCTAACTAACAGAAACTTTGGCTACATGACAGAAACTCTGGCCAACTAACAGAAACTCTGGCTAACAGAAACTCTGTTCAACTAACAGAAACTCTGGCTACATGACAGAAACTCTGGCTAACTAACAGAAACTCTGGCTAACGGACAGAAACTCTGGTCAACTAACAGAAAATGTGGCAAACTAACAGAAACTTTGGCTACATGACAGAAACTCTGGCTAACAGAAACTCTGTTCAACTAACAGAAACTCTGGCTACATGACAGAAACTCTGGCTAACTAACAGAAACTCTGGCTACATGACAGAAACTCTGGCTAACTAATAGAAACGTTGGCTCCATGACAGAAACTCTGGCTAACTAACAGAAACGTTGGCTACATGACAGAAACTCTGGCTAACTAACAGAAACGTTGGCTCCATGACAGAAACTCTGGCTAACTAACAGAAACGTTGGCTACATGACAGAAACTTTGGCTACATGACAGAAACTCTGGCTAACAGAAACTCTGTTCAACTAATAGAAACGTTGGCTACATGACAGAAACGTTGGCTCCATGACAGAAACTCTGGCTAACTAACAGAAACTCTGGCTACATGACAGAAACTCTGGCTAACTAACAGAAACGTTGGCTACATGACAGAAACTCTGGCTAACTAACAGAAACTCTGGCTAACGGACAGAAACTCTGGTCAACTAACAGAAAATGTGGCTAACTAACAGAAACTTTGGCTACATGACAGAAACTCTGGCTAACAGAAACTCTGTTCAACTAACAGAAACTCTGGCTACATGACAGAAACTCTGGCTAACTAACAGAAACGTTGGCTACATGACAGAAACTCTGACTAACTAAGAGAAACATTGGCTACATGACAGAAACTTTGGCTAACAGAAACTCTGTTCAACTAACAGAAACTCTGGCTACATGACAGAAACTCTGGCTAACTAACAGAAACGTTGGCTCCATGACAGAAACTCTGGCTAACTAACAGAAACGTTGGCTACATGACAGAAACTCTGGCTAACTAACAGAAACGTTGGCTCCATGACAGAAACTCTGGCTAACTAACAGAAACGTTGGCTACATGACAGAAACTCTGGCTACATGACAGAAACTCTGGCTAACTAACAGAAACGTTGGCTACATGACAGAAACTCTGGCTAACAGAAACTCTGTTCAACTAACAGAAACTCTGGCTACATGACAGAAACTCTGGCTAACTAACAGAAACTCTGGCTACATGACAGAAACTCTGGCTAACTAACAGAAACGTTGGCTCCATGACAGAAACTCTGGCTAACTAACAGAAACGTTGGCTACATGACAGAAACTCTGGCTAACTAACAGAAACGTTGGCTCCATGACAGAAACTCTGGCTAACTAACAGAAACGTTGGCTACATGACAGAAACTCTGGCTACATGACAGAAACTCTGGCTAACTAACAGAAACGTTGGCTACATGACAGAAACTCTGGCTAACAGAAACTCTGTTCAACTAACAGAAACTCTGGCTACATGACAGAAACTCTGGCTAACTAACAGAAACGTTGGCTACATGACAGAAACTCTGGCTAACAGAAACTCTGTTCAACTAACAGAAACTCTGGCTACATGACAGAAACTCTGGCTAACTAACAGAAACTCTGGCTACATGAGAGAAACTCTGGCTAACTAACAGAAACGTTGGCTACATGACAGAAACTCTGGCTAACTAACAGAAACGTTGGCTACATGACAGAAACTCTGTTCAACTCACAGAAACTCTGGCTACATGACAGAAACTCTGTTCAACTAACAGAAACTCTGGCTACATGACAGAAACTCTGGCTAACTAACAGAAACGTTGGCTACATGACAGAAACTCTGGCTAACGGACAGAAACTCTGGCTACATGACAGAAACTCTGGCTAACTAACAGAAACTCTGGCTACATGACAGAAACTCTGGCTAACTAACAGAAACTCTGGCTACATGACAGAAACTCTGGCTAACTAACAGAAACGTTGGCTACATGACAGAAACTCTGGCTAACTAACAGAAACGTTGGCTACATGACAGAAACTCTGGCCAACTAACAGAAACTCTGGCTACATGACAGAAACTCTGGCAAACTAACAGAAACTTTGGCTACATGACAGAAACTCTGGCCAACTAACAGAAACTCGGGCTAACAGAAACTCTGTTCAACTAACAGAAACTCTGGCTACATGACAGAAACTCTGGCTAACTAACAGAAAAGTTGGCTACATGACAGAAACTCTGACTAACTAAGAGAAACATTGGCTACATGACAGAAACTTTGGCTAACAGAAACTCTGGCCAACTAACAGAAACTCTGGCTAACAGAAACTCTTTTCAACTAACAGAAACTCTGGCTACATGACAGAAACTCTGGCTAAACTAACAGAAACCTTGGCTACATGACAGAAACTCTGGCCAACTAACAGAAACTCTGGCTAACGGACAGAAACTCTGGTCAACTAACAGAAAATGTGGCTAACTAACAGAAACGTTGGCTACATGACAGAAACTCTGGCCAACTAACAGAAACTCTGGCCAACTAACAGAAACTCTGGCTAACGGACAGAAACTCTGGTCAACTAACAGAAAATGTGGCTAACTAACAGAAAATGTGGCTAACTAACAGAAACTTTGGCTACATGACAGAAACTCTGGCTAACAGAAACTCTGTTCAACTAACAGAAACTCTGGCTACATGACAGAAACTCTGGCTAACTAACAGAAACATTGGCTACATGACAGAAACGTTGGCTACATGATGTAACTTTGGCTACATGACAGAAACCTTGGCTACATGACAGAAACTCTGGCTAACAGAAACTCTGTTCAACTAACAGAAACTCTGGCTACATGACAGAAACTCTGGCTAACTAACAGAAACGTTGGCTACATGACAGAAACTCTGGCTAACTAACAAACGTTGGCTACATGACAGAAACTCTGGCTAACTAACAGAAACGTTGGCTCCATGACAGAAACTCTGGCTAACTAACAGAAACGTTGGCTACATGACAGAAACTCTGGCTAACTAACAGAAACGTTGGCTACATGAAAGAAACTCTGGCACACTAACAGAAACTCTGGCTAACAGAAACTCTGTTCAACTAACAGAAACTCTGGCTACATGACAGAAACTCTGGCTAACTAACAAACGTTGGCTACATGACAGAAACTCTGGCCAACTAACAGAAACTCTGGCCAACTAACAGAAACTCTGGCTAACGGACAGAAACTCTGGCTAACTAACAGAAACTTTGGCTACATGACAGAAACTCTGGCTAACAGAAACTCTGTTCAACTAACAGAAACTCTGGCTACATGACAGAAACTCTGGCTAACTAACAGAAACGTTGGCTACATGACAGAAACTCTGTTCAACTAACAGAAACTCTGGCTACATGACAGAAACTCTGGCTAACTAACAGAAACTCTGGCTACATGACAGAAACTCTGGCTAACTAACAGAAACGTTGGCTACATGACAGAAACTCTGGCTAACTAACAGAAACGTTGGCTACATGACAGAAACTCTGTTCAACTCACAGAAACTCTGGCTACATGACAGAAACTCTGTTCAACTAACAGAAACTCTGGCTACATGACAGAAACTCTGGCTAACTAACAGAAACGTTGGCTACATGACAGAAACTCTGGCTAACGGACAGAAACTCTGGCTACATGACAGAAACTCTGGCTAACTAACAGAAACTCTGGCTACATGACAGAAACTCTGGCTAACTAACAGAAACTCTGGCTACATGACAGAAACTCTGGCTAACTAACAGAAACGTTGGCTACATGACAGAAACTCTGGCTAACTAACAGAAACGTTGGCTACATGACAGAAACTCTGGCCAACTAACATAAACTCTGGCTACATGACAGAAACTCTGGCAAACTAACAGAAACTTTGGCTACATGACAGAAACTCTGGCCAACTAACAGAAACTCGGGCTAACAGAAACTCTGTTCAACTAACAGAAACTCTGGCTACATGACAGAAACTCTGGCTAACTAACAGAAAAGTTGGCTACATGACAGAAACTCTGACTAACTAAGAGAAACATTGGCTACATGACAGAAACTTTGGCTAACAGAAACTCTGGCCAACTAACAGAAACTCTGGCTAACAGAAACTCTTTTCAACTAACAGAAACTCTGGCTACATGACAGAAACTCTGGCTAAACTAACAGAAACCTTGGCTACATGACAGAAACTCTGGCCAACTAACAGAAACTCTGGCTAACGGACAGAAACTCTGGTCAACTAACAGAAAATGTGGCTAACTAACAGAAACGTTGGCTACATGACAGAAACTCTGGCCAACTAACAGAAACTCTGGCCAACTAACAGAAACTCTGGCTAACGGACAGAAACTCTGGTCAACTAACAGAAAATGTGGCTAACTAACAGAAACTTTGGCTACATGACAGAAACTCTGGCTAACAGAAACTCTGTTCAACTAACAGAAACTCTGGCTACATGACAGAAACTCTGGCTAACTAACAGAAACATTGGCTACATGACAGAAACGTTGGCTACATGATGTAACTTTGGCTACATGACAGAAACCTTGGCTACATGACAGAAACTCTGGCTAACAGAAACTCTGTTCAACTAACAGAAACTCTGGCTAACAGAAACTCTGTTCAACTAACAGAAACTCTGGCTACATGACAGAAACTCTGGCTAACTAACAGAAACGTTGGCTACATGACAGAAACTCTGGCTAACTAACAAACGTTGGCTACATGACAGAAACTCTGGCTAACTAACAGAAACGTTGGCTCCATGACAGAAACTCTGGCAAACTAACAGAAACTTTGGCTACATGACAGAAACTCTGGCCAACTAACAGAAACTCGGGCTAACAGAAACTCTGTTCAACTAACAGAAACTCTGGCTACATGACAGAAACTCTGGCTAACTAACAGAAAAGTTGGCTACATGACAGAAACTCTGACTAACTAAGAGAAACATTGGCTACATGACAGAAACTTTGGCTAACAGAAACTCTGGCCAACTAACAGAAACTCTGGCTAACAGAAACTCTTTTCAACTAACAGAAACTCTGGCTACATGACAGAAACTCTGGCTAAACTAACAGAAACCTTGGCTACATGACAGAAACTCTGGCCAACTAACAGAAACTCTGGCTAACGGACAGAAACTCTGGTCAACTAACAGAAAATGTGGCTAACTAACAGAAACGTTGGCTACATGACAGAAACTCTGGCCAACTAACAGAAACTCTGGCCAACTAACAGAAACTCTGGCTAACGGACAGAAACTCTGGTCAACTAACAGAAAATGTGGCTAACTAACAGAAAATGTGGCTAACTAACAGAAACTTTGGCTACATGACAGAAACTCTGGCTAACAGAAACTCTGTTCAACTAACAGAAACTCTGGCTACATGACAGAAACTCTGGCTAACTAACAGAAACATTGGCTACATGACAGAAACGTTGGCTACATGATGTAACTTTGGCTACATGACAGAAACCTTGGCTACATGACAGAAACTCTGGCTAACAGAAACTCTGTTCAACTAACAGAAACTCTGGCTACATGACAGAAACTCTGGCTAACTAACAGAAACGTTGGCTACATGACAGAAACTCTGGCTAACTAACAAACGTTGGCTACATGACAGAAACTCTGGCTAACTAACAGAAACGTTGGCTCCATGACAGAAACTCTGGCTAACTAACAGAAACGTTGGCTACATGACAGAAACTCTGGCTAACTAACAGAAACGTTGGCTACATGAAAGAAACTCTGGCACACTAACAGAAACTCTGGCTAACAGAAACTCTGTTCAACTAACAGAAACTCTGGCTACATGACAGAAACTCTGGCTAACTAACAAACGTTGGCTACATGACAGAAACTCTGGCCAACTAACAGAAACTCTGGCCAACTAACAGAAACTCTGGCTAACGGACAGAAACTCTGGCTAACTAACAGAAACTTTGGCTACATGACAGAAACTCTGGCTAACAGAAACTCTGTTCAACTAACAGAAACTCTGGCTACATGACAGAAACTCTGGCTAACTAACAGAAACGTTGGCTACATGACAGAAACTCTGTTCAACTAACAGAAACTCTGGCTACATGACAGAAACTCTGGCTAACTAACAGAAACTCTGGCTACATGACAGAAACTCTGGCTAACTAACAGAAACGTTGGCTACATGACAGAAACTCTGGCTAACTAACAGAAACGTTGGCTACATGACAGAAACTCTGTTCAACTCACAGAAACTCTGGCTACATGACAGAAACTCTGTTCAACTAACAGAAACTCTGGCTACATGACAGAAACTCTGGCTAACTAACAGAAACGTTGGCTACATGACAGAAACTCTGGCTAACGGACAGAAACTCTGGCTACATGACAGAAACTCTGGCTAACTAACAGAAACTCTGGCTACATGACAGAAACTCTGGCTAACTAACAGAAACTCTGGCTACATGACAGAAACTCTGGCTAACTAACAGAAACGTTGGCTACATGACAGAAACTCTGGCTAACTAACAGAAACGTTGGCTACATGACAGAAACTCTGGCCAACTAACATAAACTCTGGCTACATGACAGAAACTCTGGCAAACTAACAGAAACTTTGGCTACATGACAGAAACTCTGGCCAACTAACAGAAACTCGGGCTAACAGAAACTCTGTTCAACTAACAGAAACTCTGGCTACATGACAGAAACTCTGGCTAACTAACAGAAAAGTTGGCTACATGACAGAAACTCTGACTAACTAAGAGAAACATTGGCTACATGACAGAAACTTTGGCTAACAGAAACTCTGGCCAACTAACAGAAACTCTGGCTAACAGAAACTCTTTTCAACTAACAGAAACTCTGGCTACATGACAGAAACTCTGGCTAAACTAACAGAAACCTTGGCTACATGACAGAAACTCTGGCCAACTAACAGAAACTCTGGCTAACGGACAGAAACTCTGGTCAACTAACAGAAAATGTGGCTAACTAACAGAAACGTTGGCTACATGACAGAAACTCTGGCCAACTAACAGAAACTCTGGCCAACTAACAGAAACTCTGGCTAACGGACAGAAACTCTGGTCAACTAACAGAAAATGTGGCTAACTAACAGAAACTTTGGCTACATGACAGAAACTCTGGCTAACAGAAACTCTGTTCAACTAACAGAAACTCTGGCTACATGACAGAAACTCTGGCTAACTAACAGAAACATTGGCTACATGACAGAAACGTTGGCTACATGATGTAACTTTGGCTACATGACAGAAACCTTGGCTACATGACAGAAACTCTGGCTAACAGAAACTCTGTTCAACTAACAGAAACTCTGGCTAACAGAAACTCTGTTCAACTAACAGAAACTCTGGCTACATGACAGAAACTCTGGCTAACTAACAGAAACGTTGGCTACATGACAGAAACTCTGGCTAACTAACAAACGTTGGCTACATGACAGAAACTCTGGCTAACTAACAGAAACGTTGGCTCCATGACAGAAACTCTGGCTAACTAACAGAAACGTTGGCTACATGACAGAAACTCTGGCTAACTAACAGAAACGTTGGCTACATGAAAGAAACTCTGGCACACTAACAGAAACTCTGGCTAACAGAAACTCTGTTCAACTAACAGAAACTCTGGCTACATGACAGAAACTCTGGCTAACTAACAAACGTTGGCTCCATGACAGAAACTCTGGCTAACTAACAGAAACGTTGGCTACATGACAGAAACTCTGGCTAACTAAAAGAAACGTTGGCTACATGACAGAAACTCTGGCCAATTAACAGAAACTCTGGCTAACGGACAGAAACTCTGGTCAACTAACAGAAAATGTGGCTAACTAACAGAAACGTTGGCTACATGACAGAAACTCTGGCCAACTAACAGAAACTTTGGCTACATGACAGAAACTCTGGCTAACAGAAACTCTGTTCAACTAACAGAAACTCTGGCTACATGACAGAAACTATGGCTAACTAACAGAAACGTTGGCTACATGACAGAAACTCTGGTCAACTAACAGAAAATGTGGCTAAGTAACAGAAACTTTGGCTACATGACAGAAACTCTGGCTAACACAAACTCTGTTCAACTAACAGAAACTCTGGCTACATGACAGAAACTCTGGCTAACTAACAGAAACGTTGGTTACATGACAGAAACTCTGGCTAACTAACAGAAACTCTGGCTAACGGACAGAAACTCTGGTCAACTAACAGAAAATGTGGCTAACTAACAGAAACGTTGGCTACATGACAGAAACTCTGGCCAACTAACAGAAACTCTGGCCAACTAACAGAAACTCTGGCTAACGGACAGAAACTCTGGTCAACTAGTAGAAAATGTGGCTAACTAACAGAAACTTTGGCTACATGACAGAAACTCTGGCTAACTAACAGAAACGTTGGCTCCATGACAGAAACTCTGGCTAACTAACAGAAACGTTGGCTACATGACAGAAACTCTGGCTAACTAACAGAAACGTTGGCTACATGACAGAAACTCTGGCTAACTAACAGAAACGTTGGCTACATGACAGAAACTCTGGCTAACAGAAACTCTGTTCAACTAACAGAAACTCTGGCTACATGACAGAAACTCTGGCTAACTAACAGAAACGTTGGCTACATGACAGAAACTCTGGCTAACTAACAGAAACGTTGGCTACATGACAGAAACTCTGGCCAACTAACAGAAACGTTGGCTACATGACAGAAACTCTGGCTAACCAACAGAAACGTTGGCTACATGACAGAAACTCTGGCCAACTAACAGAAACTCTGGCTAACGGACAGAAACTCTGGTCAACTAACAGAAAATGTGGCTAACTAACAGAAACGTTGGCTACATGACAGAAACTCTGGCCAACTAACAGAAACTCTGGCCAACTAACAGAAACTCTGGCTACATGACAGAAACTCTGGCTAACTAACAGAAACGTTGGCTACATGACAGAAACTTTGGCTACATGACAGAAACTCTGGCTAACAGAAACTCTGTTCAACTAACAGAAACTCTGGCTAACAGAAACTCTGGCCAACCAACAGAAACTCTGGCCAACTAACAGAAACTCTGGCTAACGGACTAAAACTCTGGTCAACTAGTAGAAAATGTGGCTAACTAACAGAAACTTTGGCTACATGACAGAAACTCTGGCTAACTAACAGAAACGTTGGCTCCATGACAGAAACTCTGGCTAACTAACAGAAACGTTGGCTACATGACAGAAACTCTGGCTAACAGAAACTCTGTTCAACTAACAGAAACTCTGGCTACATGACAGAAACTCTGGCTAACTAACAGAAACGTTGGCTACATGACAGAAACTCTGGTCAACTAACAGAAAATGTGGCTAACTAAAAGAAACGTTGGCTACATGACAGAAACTCTGGCCAATTAACAGAAACTCTGGCTAACGGACAGAAACTCTGGTCAACTAACAGAAAATGTGGCTAACTAACAGAAACGTTGGCTACATGACAGAAACTCTGGCCAACTAACAGAAACTTTGGCTACATGACAGAAACTCTGGCTAACAGAAACTCTGTTCAACTAACAGAAACTCTGGCTACATGACAGAAACTATGGCTAACTAACAGAAACGTTGGCTACATGACAGAAACTCTGGTCAACTAACAGAAAATGTGGCTAAGTAACAGAAACTTTGGCTACATGACAGAAACTCTGGCTAACACAAACTCTGTTCAACTAACAGAAACTCTGGCTACATGACAGAAACTCTGGCTAACTAACAGAAACGTTGGTTACATGACAGAAACTCTGGCTAACTAACAGAAACTCTGGCTAACGGACAGAAACTCTGGTCAACTAACAGAAAATCTGGCTAACTAACAGAAACGTTGGCTACATGACAGAAACTCTGGCCAACTAACAGAAACTCTGGCTAACGGACAGAAACTCTGGTCAACTAGTAGAAAATGTGGCTAACTAACAGAAACTTTGGCTACATGACAGAAACTCTGGCTAACTAACAGAAACGTTGGCTCCATGACAGAAACTCTGGCTAACTAACAGAAACGTTGGCTACATGACAGAAACTCTGGCTAACAGAAACTCTGTTCAACTAACAGAAACTCTGGCTACATGACAGAAACTCTGGCTAACTAACAGAAACGTTGGTTACATGACAGAAACTCTGGCTAACTAACAGAAACTCTGGCTAACGGACAGAAACTGTGGTCAACTAACAGAAAATGTGGCTAACTAACAGAAACGTTGGCTACATGACAGAAACTCTGGCCAACTAACAGAAACTCTGGCCAACTAACAGAAACTCTGGCTAACGGACAGAAACTCTGGTCAACTAGTAGAAAATGTGGCTAACTAACAGAAACTTTGGCTACATGACAGAAACTCTGGCTAACTAACAGAAACGTTGGCTCCATGACAGAAACTCTGGCTAACTAACAGAAACGTTGGCTACATGACAGAAACTCTGGCTAACAGAAACTCTGTTCAACTAACAGAAACTCTGGCTACATGACAGAAACTCTGGCTAACTAACAGAAACGTTGGCTACATGACAGAAACTCTGGCTAACTAACAGAAACGTTGGCTACATGACAGAAACTCTGGCCAACTAACAGAAACGTTGGCTACATGACAGAAACTCTGGCTAACGAACAGAAACGTTGGCTACATGACAGAAACTCTGGCCAACTAACAGAAACTCTGGCTAACGGACAGAAACTCTGGTCAACTAACAGAAAATGTGGCTAACTAACAGAAACGTTGGCTACATGACAGAAACTCTGGCCAACTAACAGAAACTCTGGCCAACTAACAGAAACTCTGGCTACATGACAGAAACTCTGGCTAACTAACAGAAACGTTGGCTACATGACAGAAACTTTGGCTACATGACAGAAACTCTGGCTAACAGAAACTCTGTTCAACTAACAGAAACTCTGGCTAACAGAAACTCTGGCCAACCAACAGAAACTCTGGCCAACTAACAGAAACTCTGGCTAACGGACTAAAACTCTGGTCAACTAGTAGAAAATGTGGCTAACTAACAGAAACTTTGGCTACATGACAGAAACTCTGGCTAACTAACAGAAACGTTGGCTCCATGACAGAAACTCTGGCTAACTAACAGAAACGTTGGCTACATGACAGAAACTCTGGCTAACAGAAACTCTGTTCAACTAACAGAAACTCTGGCTACATGACAGAAACTCTGGCTAACTAACAGAAACGTTGGCTACATGACAGAAACTCTGGTCAACTAACAGAAAATGTGGCTAAGTAACAGAAACTTTGGCTACATGACAGAAACTCTGGCTAAAAGAAACTGTTCAACTAACAGAAACTCTGGCTACATGACAGAAACTCTGGCTAACTAACAGAAACTCTGGCTACATGACAGAAACTCTGGCTAACTAACAGAAACGTTGGCTACATGACAGAAACTCTGGCTAACTAACAGAAACGTTGGCTACATGACAGAAACTCTGGCTAACCAACAGAAACGTTGGCTACATGACAGAAACTCTGGCCAACTAACAGAAACTCTGGCTAACGGACAGAAACTCTGGTCAACTAACAGAAAATGTGGCTAACTAACAGAAACGTTGGCTACATGACAGAAACTCTGGCCAACTAACAGAAACTCTGGCCAACTAACAGAAACTCTGGCCAACTAACAGAAACTCTGGCTAACGGACAGAAACTCTGGTCAACTAACAGAAAATGTGGCTAACTAACAGAAACTTTGGCTACATGACAGAAACTCTGGCTAACAGAAACTCTGTTCAACTAACGGAAACTCTGGCTACATGACAGAAACTCTGGCTAACTAACAGAAACGTTGGCTACATGACAGAAACTTTGGCTACATGACAGAAACTCTGGCTAACAGAAACTCTGTTCAACTAACAGAAACTCTGGCTAACAGAAACTCTGGCTACATGACAGAAACTCTGGCTAACTAAAAGAAACGTTGGCTACATGACAGAAACTCTGGCTAACTAACAAACGTTGGCTACATGACAGAAACTCTGGCTAACTAACAGAAACGTTGGCTCCATGACAAAAACTCTGGCTAACTAACAGAAACGTTGGCTACATGACAGAAACTCTGGCTAACTAACAGAAACATTGGCTACATGACAGAAACTCTGGCTAACTAACAGAAACGTTGGCTCCATGACAAAAACTCTGGCTAACTAACAGAAACTCTGGCCAACTAACAGAAACGTTGGCTACATGACAGAAACTCTGGCTAACAGAAACGTTGGCTACATGACAGAAACTCTGGCTAACTAACAGAAACATTGGCTACAAAACAGAAACTCTGGCCAACTAACAGAAACTCTGGCTAACTAACAAACGTTGGCTACATGACAGAAACTCTGGCCAACTAACAAAAAATCTGGCTAACTAACAGAAACGTTGGCTACATGACAGAAACTCTGGCTAACTAACAGAAACGTTGGCTACATGACAGAAACTCTGGCCAACTAACAGAAACTCTGGCCAACTAACAGAAACTCTGGCTAACGGACAAAAACTCTCGTCAACTAACAGAAAATGTGGCTAACTAACAGAAACTTTGGCTACATGACAGAAACTCTGGATAACTAACAGAAACGTTGGCTCCATGACAGAAACGTTGGCTACATGACAGAAACTCTGGCTAACTAACAGAAACGTTGGCTACATGACAGAAACTTTGGTCAACTAACAGAAAATGTGGCTAAGTAACAGAAAGTTTGGCTACATGACAGAAACTCTGGCTAACTAACAAAAAATCTGGCTAACTAACAGAAACGTTGGCTACATGACAGAAACTCTGGCTAACTAACAGAAACGTTGGCTACATGACAGAAACTCTGGCCAACTAACAGAAACTCTGGCCAACTAACAGAAACGTTGGCTACATGACAGAAACTCTGGCTAACAGAAACGTTGGCTACATGACAGAAACTCTGGCTAACTAACAGAAACATTGGCTCCATGACAGAAACTCTGGCTAACTAACAGAAACGTTGGCTACATGACAGAAACTCTGGCTAACTAACAGAAACGTTGGCTACATGACAGAAACTCTGGCTAACTAACAAACGTTGGCTACATGACAGAAACTCTGGCCAACTAACAGAAACTCTGGCTAACGGACAGAAACTCTAGTCAACTAACAGAAAATGTGGCTAACTAACAGAAACTTTGGCTACATGACAGAAACTCTGGCTAACTAACAGAAACGTTGGCTCCATGACAGAAACGTTGGCTACATGACAGAAACTCTGGCTAACTAACAGAAACGTTGGGTACATGACAGAAACTTTGGTCAACTAACAGAAAATGTGGCTAAGTAACAGAAACTTTGGCTACATGACAGAAACTCTGGCTAACTAACAAAAAATCTGGCTAACTAACAGAAACGTTGGCTACATGACAGAAACTCTGGCTAACTAACAGAAACGTTGGCTACATGAAAGAAACTCTGGTCAAATAACAGAAAATGTGGCTACATGACAGAAACTCTGGCTAACAGAAACTCTGTTCAACTAACAGAAACTCTGGCTACATGACAGAAACTCTGGCTAACTAACAGAAACGTTGGCTACATGACAGAAACTCTGGCTAACTAACAGAAACGTTGGCTACATGACAGAAACTCTGGCCAACTAACAGAAACGTTGGCTACATGACAGAAACTCTGGCTAACAGAAACTCTGTTCAACTAACAGAAACTCTGGATACATGACAGAAACTCTGGCTAACTAACAGAAATGTTGGCTACATGACAGAAACTCTGGCCAGTTAACAGAAACTCGGGCTAACGGACAGAAACTCTGGTCAACTAACAGAAAATGTGGCTAACCAACAGAAACGTTGGCTACATGACAGAAACTCTGGCTAACTAACAGAAACGTTGGCTCCATGACAGAAACTCTGGCTAACTAACAGAAACGTTGGCTACATGACAGAAACTCTGGCTAACTAACAGAAATGTTGGCTACATGACAGAAACTCTGGCCAGTTAACAGAAACTCGGGCTAACGGACAGAAACTCTGGTCAACTAACAGAAAATGTGGCTAACCAACAGAAACGTTGGCTACATGACAGAAACTCTGGCTAACTAACAGAAACGTTGGCTCCATGACAGAAACTCTGGCTAACTAACAGAAACGTTGGCTACATGACAGAAACTCTGGCTAACTAACAGAAACGTTGGCTACATGACAGAAACTCTGGCCAACTAACAGAAACTCTGGCTAACAGAAACTCTGTTCAACTAACAGAAACTCTGGCTACATGACAGAAACTCTGGCTAACTAACAGAAACGTTGGCTACATGACAGAAACTCTGGCTAACAGAAACTCTGTTCAACTAACAGAAACTCTGGCTACATGACAGAAACTCTGGCTAACTAACAGAAATGTTGGCTACATGACAGAAACTCTGGCCAACTAACAGAAACGTTGGCTACATGACAGAAACTCTGGCTAACAGAAACTCTGTTCAACTAACAGAAACTCTGGATACATGACAGAAACTCTGGCTAACTAACAGAAACGTTGGCTACATGACAGAAACTCTGGCCAATTAACAGAAACTCGGGCTAACGGACAGAAACTCTGGTCAACTAACAGAAAATGTGGCTAACTAACAGAAACGTTGGCTACATGACAGAAACTCTGGCCAACTAACAGAAACTCTGGCCAACTAACAGAAACGTTGGCTACATGACAGAAACTCTGGCTAACAGAAACGTTGGCTACATGACAGAAACTCTGGCTAACTAACAGAAACATTGGCTCCATGAGAGAAACTCTGGCTAACTAACAGAAACGTTGGCTACATGACAGAAACTTTGGCTAACTAACAGAAACGTTGGCTACATGACAGGAACTCTGGCCAACTAACAGAAACTCTGGCTAACAGAAACTCTGTTCAACTAACAGAAACTCTGGCTACATGACAGAAACTCTGGCTAACTAACAGAAACGTTGGCTACATGACAGAAACTCTTGCTAACTAACAAACGTTGGCTACATGACAGAAACTCTGGCCAACTAACAGAAACTCTGGCCAACTAACAGAAACTCTGGCAAACGGACAGGAACTCTGGTCAACTAACAAAAAATGTGGCTAACAGAAACTTTGGCTACATGACAGAAACTCTGGCTAACAGAAACTCTGTTCAACTTACAGAAACTCTGGCTACATGACAGAAACTCTGGCTAACTAACAGAAACGTTGGCTCCATGAAAGAAACTCTGGCTAACTAACAGAAATGTTGGCTACATGACAGAAACTCTGGCTAACTAACAGAAACGTTGGCTACATGACAGAAACTCTGGCCAACTAACAGAAACTCTGGCTAACAGAAACTCTGTTCAACTAACAGAAACTCTGGCTAACAGAAACTCTGTTCAACTAACAGAAACTTTGGCTACATGACAGAAACTCTGGCTAACTAACAGAAACGTTGGTTCCATGACAGAAACGTTGGCTACATGACAGAAACTCTGGCTAACTAACAGAAAAGTTGGCTACATGACAGAAACTTTGGTCAACTAACAGAAAATGTGGCTAAGTAACAGAAACTTTGGCTACATGACAGAAACTCTGGCTAACTAACAAAAAATCTGGCTAACTAACAGAAACGTTGGCTACATGACAGAAACTCTGGCTAACTAACAGAAACGTTGGCTACATGACAGAAACTCTGGCCAACTAACAGAAACGTTGGCTACATGACAGAAACTCTGGCTAACAGAAACTCTGTTCAACTAACAGAAACTCTGGATACATGACAGAAACTCTGGCTAACTAACAGAAATGTTGGCTACATGACAGAAACTCTGGCTAACTAACAGAAACGTTGGCTACATGACAGAAACTCTGGCCAATTAACAGAAACTCAGGCTAACGGACAGAAACTCTGGTCAACTAACAGAAAATGTGGCTAACTAACAGAAACGTTGGCTACATGACAGAAACTCTGGCTAACTAACAGAAACGTTGGCTCCATGACAGAAACTCTGGCTAACTAACAGAAACGTTGGCTACATGACAGAAACTCTGGCTAACTAACAGAAACGTTGGCTACATGACAGAAACTCTGGCCAACTAACAGAAACTCTGGCTAACAGAAACTCTGTTCAACTAACAGAAACTCTGGCTACATGACAGAAACTCTGGCTAACTAACAGAAACGTTGGCTACATGACAGAAACTCTGGCTAACAGAAACTCTGTTCAACTAACAGAAACTCTGGCTACATGACAGAAACTCTGGCTAACTAACAGAAATGTTGGCTACATGACAGAAACTCTGGCCAACTAACAGAAACGTTGGCTACATGACAGAAACTCTGGCTAACAGAAACTCTGTTCAACTAACAGAAACTCTGGATACATGACAGAAACTCTGGCTAACTAACAGAAACGTTGGCTACATGACAGAAACTCTGGCCAATTAACAGAAACTCGGGCTAACGGACAGAAACTCTGGTCAACTAACAGAAAATGTGGCTAACTAACAGAAACGTTGGCTACATGACAGAAACTCTGGCCAACTAACAGAAACTCTGGCCAACTAACAGAAACGTTGGCTACATGACAGAAACTCTGGCTAACAGAAACGTTGGCTACATGACAGAAACTCTGGCTAACTAACAGAAACGTTGGCTACATGACAGAAACTTTGGCTAACTAACAGAAACGTTGGCTACATGACAGGAACTCTGGCTAACTAACAGAAACTCTGGCTAACAGAAACTCTGTTCAACTAACAGAAACACTGGCTACATGACAGAAACTCTGGCTAACTAACAGAAACGTTGGCTACATGACAGAAACTCTTGCTAACTAACAAACGTTGGCTACATGACAGAAACTCTGGCCAACTAACAGAAACTCTGGCCAACTAACAGAAACTCTGGCTAACGGACAGGAACTCTGGTCAACTAACAAAAAATGTGGCTAACAGAAACTTTGGCTACATGACAGAAACTCTGGCTAACAGAAACTCTGTTCAACTTACAGAAACTCTGGCTACATGACAGAAACTCTGGCTAACTAACAGAAACGTTGGCTCCATGAAAGAAACTCCGGCTAACTAACAGAAACGTTGGCTACATGACAGAAACTCTGGCTAACTAACAGAAACGTTGGCTACATGACAGAAACTCTGGCCAACTAACAGAAACTCTGGCTAACAGAAACTCTGTTCAACTAACAGAAACTCTGGCTAACAGAAACTCTGTTCAACTAACAGAAACTTTGGCTACATGACAGAAACTCTGGCTAACTAACAGAAACGTTGGTTCCATGACAGAAACGTTGGCTACATGACAGAAACTCTGGCTAACTAACAGAAAAGTTGGCTACATGACAGAAACTTTGGTCAACTAACAGAAAATGTGGCTAAGTAACAGAAACTTTGGCTACATGACAGAAACTCTGGCTAACTAACAAAAAATCTGGCTAACTAACAGAAACGTTGGCTACATGACAGAAACTCTGGCTAACTAACAGAAACGTTGGCTACATGACAGAAACTCTGGCCAACTAACAGAAACGTTGGCTACATGACAGAAACTCTGGCTAACAGAAACTCTGTTCAACTAACAGAAACTCTGGATACATGACAGAAACTCTGGCTAACTAACAGAAATGTTGGCTACATGACAGAAACTAAGGCTAACTAACAGAAACGTTGGCTACATGACAGAAACTCTGGCCAATTAACAGAAACTCGGGCTAACGGACAGAAACTCTGGTCAACTAACAGAAAATGTGGCTAACTAACAGAAACGTTGGCTACATGACAGAAACTCTGGCTAACTAACAGAAACGTTGGCTCCATGACAGAAACTCTGGCTAACTAACAGAAACGTTGGCCACATGACAGAAACTCTGGCTAACTAACAGAAACGTTGGCTACATGACAGAAACTCTGGCAAGCTAACAGAAACTCTGGCTAACAGAAACTCTGTTCAACTAACAGAAACTCTGGCTACATGACAGAAACTCTGGCTAACTAACAGAAACGTTGGCTACATGACAGAAACTCTGGCTAACAGAAACTCTGTTCAACTAACAGAAACTCTGGCTAACTAACAGAAACGTTGGCTACATGACAGAAACTCTGGTCAACTAACAGAAACGTTGGCTACATGACAGAAACTCTGGCTAACAGAAACTCTGTTCAACTAACAGAAACTCTGGCTACATGACAGAAACTCTGGCCAACTAACAGAAACGTTGGCTACATGACAGAAACTCTGGCTAACAGAAACTCTGTTCAACTAACAGAAACTCTGGATACATGACAGAAACTCTGGCTAACTAACAGAAACGTTGGCTACATGACAGAAACTCTGGCCAATTAACAGAAACTCGGGCTAACGGACAGAAACTCTGGTCAACTAACAGAAAATGTGGCTAACTAACAGAAACGTTGGCTACATGACAGAAACTCTGGCCAACTAACAGAAACTCTGGCCAACTAACAGAAACGTTGGCTACATGACAGAAACTCTGGCCAATTAACAGAAACTCGGGCTAACGGACAGAAACTCTGGTCAAATAACAGAAAATGTGGCTAAGTAACAGAAACGTTGGCTACATGACAGAAACTCTGGCTAACTAACAGAAACGTTGGCTACATAACAGAAACTCTGGCTAACTAACAGAAACGTTGGCTACAAAACAGAAACTCTGGCCAACTAACAGAAACTATGGCTAACTAACAAACGTTGGCTACATGACAGAAACTCTGGCCAACTAACAAAAAATCTGGCTAACTAACAGAAACGTTGGCTACATGACAGAAACTCTGGCTAACTAACAAACGTTGGCTACATGACAGAAACTCTGGCCAACTAACAGAAACTCTGGCCAACTAACAGAAACTCTGGCTAACGGACAAAAAATCTGGCTAACTAACAGAAACGTTGGCTACATGACAGAAACTCTGGCTAACTAACAGAAACGTTGGCTACATGACAGAAACTCTGGCCAACTAACAGAAACGTTGGCTACATGACAGAAACTCTGGCTAACAGAAACTCTGTTCAACTAACAGAAACTCTGGATACATGACAGAAACTCTGGCTAACTAACAGAAATGTTGGCTACATGACAGAAACTCTGGCTAACTAACAGAAACGTTGGCTACATGACAGAAACTCTGGCCAATTAACAGAAACTCAGGCTAACGGACAGAAACTCTGGTCAACTAACAGAAAATGTGGCTAACTAACAGAAACGTTGGCTACATGACAGAAACTCTGGCTAACTAACAGAAACGTTGGCTCCATGACAGAAACTCTGGCTAACTAACAGAAACGTTGGCTACATGACAGAAACTCTGGCTAACTAACAGAAACGTTGGCTACATGACAGAAACTCTGGCCAACTAACAGAAACTCTGGCTAACAGAAACTCTGTTCAACTAACAGAAACTCTGGCTACATGACAGAAACTCTGGCTAACTAACAGAAACGTTGGCTACATGACAGAAACTCTGGCTAACAGAAACTCTGTTCAACTAACAGAAACTCTGGCTACATGACAGAAACTCTGGCTAACTAACAGAAATGTTGGCTACATGACAGAAACTCTGGCCAACTAACAGAAACGTTGGCTACATGACAGAAACTCTGGCTAACAGAAACTCTGTTCAACTAACAGAAACTCTGGATACATGACAGAAACTCTGGCTAACTAACAGAAACGTTGGCTACATGACAGAAACTCTGGCCAATTAACAGAAACTCGGGCTAACGGACAGAAACTCTGGTCAACTAACAGAAAATGTGGCTAACTAACAGAAACGTTGGCTACATGACAGAAACTCTGGCCAACTAACAGAAACTCTGGCCAACTAACAGAAACGTTGGCTACATGACAGAAACTCTGGCTAACAGAAACGTTGGCTACATGACAGAAACTCTGGCTAACTAACAGAAACGTTGGCTACATGACAGAAACTTTGGCTAACTAACAGAAACGTTGGCTACATGACAGGAACTCTGGCTAACTAACAGAAACTCTGGCTAACAGAAACTCTGTTCAACTAACAGAAACACTGGCTACATGACAGAAACTCTGGCTAACTAACAGAAACGTTGGCTACATGACAGAAACTCTTGCTAACTAACAAACGTTGGCTACATGACAGAAACTCTGGCCAACTAACAGAAACTCTGGCCAACTAACAGAAACTCTGGCTAACGGACAGGAACTCTGGTCAACTAACAAAAAATGTGGCTAACAGAAACTTTGGCTACATGACAGAAACTCTGGCTAACAGAAACTCTGTTCAACTTACAGAAACTCTGGCTACATGACAGAAACTCTGGCTAACTAACAGAAACGTTGGCTCCATGAAAGAAACTCCGGCTAACTAACAGAAACGTTGGCTACATGACAGAAACTCTGGCTAACTAACAGAAACGTTGGCTACATGACAGAAACTCTGGCCAACTAACAGAAACTCTGGCTAACAGAAACTCTGTTCAACTAACAGAAACTCTGGCTAACAGAAACTCTGTTCAACTAACAGAAACTTTGGCTACATGACAGAAACTCTGGCTAACTAACAGAAACGTTGGTTCCATGACAGAAACGTTGGCTACATGACAGAAACTCTGGCTAACTAACAGAAAAGTTGGCTACATGACAGAAACTTTGGTCAACTAACAGAAAATGTGGCTAAGTAACAGAAACTTTGGCTACATGACAGAAACTCTGGCTAACTAACAAAAAATCTGGCTAACTAACAGAAACGTTGGCTACATGACAGAAACTCTGGCTAACTAACAGAAACTCTGGCCAACTAACAGAAACGTTGGCTACATGACAGAAACTCTGGCCAATTAACAGAAACTCGGGCTAACGGACAGAAACTCTGGTCAAATAACAGAAAATGTGGCTAAGTAACAGAAACGTTGGCTACATGACAGAAACTCTGGCTAACTAACAGAAACGTTGGCTACATAACAGAAACTCTGGCTAACTAACAGAAACGTTGGCTACAAAACAGAAACTCTGGCCAACTAACAGAAACTATGGCTAACTAACAAACGTTGGCTACATGACAGAAACTCTGGCCAACTAACAAAAAATCTGGCTAACTAACAGAAACGTTGGCTACATGACAGAAACTCTGGCTAACTAACAAACGTTGGCTACATGACAGAAACTCTGGCCAACTAACAGAAACTCTGGCCAACTAACAGAAACTCTGGCTAACGGACAAAAAATCTGGCTAACTAACAGAAACGTTGGCTACATGACAGAAACTCTGGCTAACTAACAGAAACGTTGGCTACATGACAGAAACTCTGGCCAACTAACAGAAACGTTGGCAACATGACAGAAACTCTGGCTAACAGAAACTCTGTTCAACTAACAGAAACTCTGGATACATGACAGAAACTCTGGCTAACTAACAGAAATGTTGGCTACATGACAGAAACTCTGGCTAACTAACAGAAACGTTGGCTACATGACAGAAACTCTGGCCAATTAACAGAAACTCAGGCTAACGGACAGAAACTCTGGTCAACTAACAGAAAATGTGGCTAACTAACAGAAACGTTGGCTACATGACAGAAACTCTGGCTAACTAACAGAAACGTTGGCTCCATGACAGAAACTCTGGCTAACTAACAGAAACGTTGGCTACATGACAGAAACTCTGGCTAACTAACAGAAACGTTGGCTACATGACAGAAACTCTGGCCAACTAACAGAAACTCTGGCTAACAGAAACTCTGTTCAACTAACAGAAACTCTGGCTACATGACAGAAACTCTGGCTAACTAACAGAAACGTTGGCTACATGACAGAAACTCTGGCTAACAGAAACTCTGTTCAACTAACAGAAACTCTGGCTACATGACAGAAACTCTGGCTAACTAACAGAAATGTTGGCTACATGACAGAAACTCTGGCCAACTAACAGAAACGTTGGCTACATGACAGAAACTCTGGCTAACAGAAACTCTGTTCAACTAACAGAAACTCTGGATACATGACAGAAACTCTGGCTAACTAACAGAAACGTTGGCTACATGACAGAAACTCTGGCCAATTAACAGAAACTCGGGCTAACGGACAGAAACTCTGGTCAACTAACAGAAAATGTGGCTAACTAACAGAAACGTTGGCTACATGACAGAAACTCTGGCCAACTAACAGAAACTCTGGCCAACTAACAGAAACGTTGGCTACATGACAGAAACTCTGGCTAACAGAAACGTTGGCTACATGACAGAAACTCTGGCTAACTAACAGAAACGTTGGCTACATGACAGAAACTTTGGCTAACTAACAGAAACGTTGGCTACATGACAGGAACTCTGGCTAACTAACAGAAACTCTGGCTAACAGAAACTCTGTTCAACTAACAGAAACACTGGCTACATGACAGAAACTCTGGCTAACTAACAGAAACGTTGGCTACATGACAGAAACTCTTGCTAACTAACAAACGTTGGCTACATGACAGAAACTCTGGCCAACTAACAGAAACTCTGGCCAACTAACAGAAACTCTGGCTAACGGACAGGAACTCTGGTCAACTAACAAAAAATGTGGCTAACAGAAACTTTGGCTACATGACAGAAACTCTGGCTAACAGAAACTCTGTTCAACTTACAGAAACTCTGGCTACATGACAGAAACTCTGGCTAACTAACAGAAACGTTGGCTCCATGAAAGAAACTCCGGCTAACTAACAGAAACGTTGGCTACATGACAGAAACTCTGGCTAACTAACAGAAACGTTGGCTACATGACAGAAACTCTGGCCAACTAACAGAAACTCTGGCTAACAGAAACTCTGTTCAACTAACAGAAACTCTGGCTAACAGAAACTCTGTTCAACTAACAGAAACTTTGGCTACATGACAGAAACTCTGGCTAACTAACAGAAACGTTGGTTCCATGACAGAAACGTTGGCTACATGACAGAAACTCTGGCTAACTAACAGAAAAGTTGGCTACATGACAGAAACTTTGGTCAACTAACAGAAAATGTGGCTAAGTAACAGAAACTTTGGCTACATGACAGAAACTCTGGCTAACTAACAAAAAATCTGGCTAACTAACAGAAACGTTGGCTACATGACAGAAACTCTGGCTAACTAACAGAAACGTTGGCTACATGACAGAAACTCTGGCCAACTAACAGAAACGTTGGCTACATGACAGAAACTCTGGCTAACAGAAACTCTGTTCAACTAACAGAAACTCTGGATACATGACAGAAACTCTGGCTAACTAACAGAAATGTTGGCTACATGACAGAAACTAAGGCTAACTAACAGAAACGTTGGCTACATGACAGAAACTCTGGAAAATTAACAGAAACTCGGGCTAACGGACAGAAACTCTGGTCAACTAACAGAAAATGTGGCTAACTAACAGAAACGTTGGCTACATGACAGAAACTCTGGCTAACTAACAGAAACGTTGGCTCCATGACAGAAACTCTGGCTAACTAACAGAAACGTTGGCTACATGACAGAAACTCTGGCTAACTAACAGAAACGTTGGCTACATGACAGAAACTCTGGCCAGCTAACAGAAACTCTGGCTAACAGAAACTCTGTTCAACTAACAGAAACTCTGGCTACATGACAGAAACTCTGGCTAACTAACAGAAACGTTGGCTACATGACAGAAACTCTGGCTAACAGAAACTCTGTTCAACTAACAGAAACTCTGGCTAACTAACAGAAACGTTGGCTACATGACAGAAACTCTGGTCAACTAACAGAAACGTTGGCTACATGACAGAAACTCTGGCTAACAGAAACTCTGTTCAACTAACAGAAACTCTGGCTACATGACAGAAACTCTGGCCAACTAACAGAAACGTTGGCTACATGACAGAAACTCTGGCTAACAGAAACTCTGATCAACTAACAGAAACTCTGGATACATGACAGAAACTCTGGCTAACTAACAGAAACGTTGGCTACATGACAGAAACTCTGGCCAATTAACAGAAACTCGGGCTAACGGACAGAAACTCTGGTCAACTAACAGAAAATGTGGCTAACTAACAGAAACGTTGGCTACATGACAGAAACTCTGGCCAACTAACAGAAACTCTGGCCAACTAACAGAAACGTTGGCTACATGACAGAAACTCTGGCCAATTAACAGAAACTCGGGCTAACGGACAGAAACTCTGGTCAAATAACAGAAAATGTGGCTAAGTAACAGAAACGTTGGCTACATGACAGAAACTCTGGCTAACTAACAGAAACGTTGGCTACATAACAGAAACTCTGGCAAACTAACAGAAACGTTGGCTACAAAACAGAAACTCTGGCCAACTAACAGAAACTATGGCTAACTAACAAACGTTGGCTACATGACAGAAACTCTGGCCAACTAACAAAAAATCTGGCTAACTAACAGAAACGTTGGCTACATGACAGAAACTCTGGCTAACTAACAAACGTTGGCTACATGACAGAAACTCTGGCCAACTAACAGAAACTCTGGCCAACTAACAGAAACTCTGGCTAACGGACAGAAACTCCTGTCAACTAACAGAAAATGTGGCTAACTAACAGAAACTTTGGCTACATGAGAGAAACTCTGGCTAACTAACAGAAACGTTGGCTCCATGACAGAAACGTTTGCTACATGACAGAAACTCTGGCTAACTAACAGAAACGTTGGCTACATGACAGAAACTCTGGCTAACAGAAACTCTGTTCAACTAAATGAAACTCTGGCTACATGACAGAAACTCTGGCTAACTAACAGAAACGTTGGCTACATGACAGAAACTCTGGTCAACTAACAGAAAATGTGGCTAAGTAACAGAAACTTTGGCTACATGACAGAAACTCTGGCTAACAGAAACTCTGTTCAACTAACAGAAACTCTGGCTACATGACAGAAACTCTGGCTAACTAACAGAAACTCTGGCTACATGACAGAAACTCTGGCTAACTAACAGAAACGTTGGCTACATGACAGAAACTCTGGCTAACTAACAGAAACGTTGGCTACATGACAGAAACTCTGGCTAACTAACAGAAACGTTGGCTACATGACAGAAACTCTGGCCAACTAACAGAAACTCTGGCCAACTAACAGAAACTCTGGCTAACGGACAGAAACTCTGGTCAACTAACAGAAAATGTGGCTAACTAACAGAAACGTTGGCTACATGACAGAAACTCTGGCCAACTAACAGAAACTCTGGCCAACTAACAGAAACGTTGGCTACATGACAGAAACTCTGGCCAATTAACAGAAACTCGGGCTAACGGACAGAAACTCTGGTCAAATAACAGAAAATGTGGCTAAGTAACAGAAACGTTGGCTACATGACAGAAACTCTGGCTAACTAACAGAAACGTTGGCTACATAACAGAAACTCTGGCAAACTAACAGAAACGTTGGCTACAAAACAGAAACTCTGGCCAACTAACAGAAACTATGGCTAACTAACAAACGTTGGCTACATGACAGAAACTCTGGCCAACTAACAAAAAATCTGGCTAACTAACAGAAACGTTGGCTACATGACAGAAACTCTGGCTAACTAACAAACGTTGGCTACATGACAGAAACTCTGGCCAACTAACAGAAACTCTGGCCAACTAAAAGAAACTCTGGCTAACGGACAGAAACTCCTGTCAACTAACAGAAAATGTGGCTAACTAACAGAAACTTTGGCTACATGAGAGAAACTCTGGCTAACTAACAGAAACGTTGGCTCCATGACAGAAACGTTTGCTACATGACAGAAACTCTGGCTAACTAACAGAAACGTTGGCTACATGACAGAAACTCTGGCTAACAGAAACTCTGTTCAACTAAATGAAACTCTGGCTACATGACAGAAACTCTGGCTAACTAACAGAAACGTTGGCTACATGACAGAAACTCTGGTCAACTAACAGAAAATGTGGCTAAGTAACAGAAACTTTGGCTACATGACAGAAACTCTGGCTAACAGAAACTCTGTTCAACTAACAGAAACTCTGGCTACATGACAGAAACTCTGGCTAACTAACAGAAACTCTGGCTACATGACAGAAACTCTGGCTAACTAACAGAAACGTTGGCTACATGACAGAAACTCTGGCTAACTAACAGAAACGTTGGCTACATGACAGAAACTCTGGCTAACTAACAGAAACGTTGGCTACATGACAGAAACTCTGGCCAACTAACAGAAACTCTGGCTAACGGACAGAAACTCTGGTCAACTAACAGAAAATGTGGCTACATGACAGAAACTCTGGCTAACAGAAACTCTGTTCAACTAACAGAAACTCTGGCTAACAGAAACTCTGGCTACATGACAGAAACTCTGGCTAACTAACAGAAACGTTGGCTACATGACAGAAACTCTGGCTAACTAACAAACGTTGGCTACATGACAGAAACTCTGGCTAACTAACAGAAACGTTGGCTACATGACAGAAACTCTGGCTAACTAACAGAAACGTTGGCTACATGACAGAAACTCTGGCTAACTAACAAACGTTGGCTACATAACAGAAACTCTGGCCAACTAACAGAAACTCTGGCCAACTAACAGAAACTCTGGTCAACTAACAAAAAATGTGGCTAACTAACAGAAACTTTGGCTACATGACAGATACTCTGGCTAACAGAAACTCTGTTCAACTAACAGAAACTCTGGCTACATGACAGAAACTCTGGCTAACTAACAGAAACGTTGGCTACATGACAGAAATTCTGGCTAACTAACAGAAACGTTGGCTACATGACGGAAACTTTGGCTACATGACAGAAACTCTGGCTAGCAGAAACTCTGTTCAACTAACAGAAACTCTGGCTAACTAACAGAAACGTTGGCTACATAACAGAAACTCTGGCTAACTAACAGAAACGTTGGCTACATGACAGAAACTCTGGCCAACTAACAGAAACTCTGGCTAACGGACAGAAACTCTAGTCAACTAACAGAAAATGTGGCTAAGTAACACAAACTTTGGCTACATGACAGAAACTCTGGCTAACTAACAAACGTTGGCTACATGACAGAAACTCTGGCCAACTAACAAAAAATCTGGCTAACTAACAGAAACGTTGGCTACATGACAGAAACTCTGGCTAACTGACAGAAACTCTGGCTACATGACAGAAACTCTGGCTAACTAACAGAAACGTTGGCTACATGACAGAAACTCTGGCTAACTAACAGAAACGTTGGCTACATGACAGAAACTCTGGCTAACTAACAGAAACGTTGGCTACATAACAGAAACTCTGGCTAACTAACAGAAACGTTGGCTAAAAAACAGAAACTCTGGCCAACTAACAGAAACTCTGGCTAACTAACAAACGTTGGCTACATGACAGAAACTCTGGCTAACTAACAAACGTTGGCTACATGACAGAAACTCTGGCCAACTAACAGAAACTCTGGCCAACTAACAGAAACTCTGGCTAACGGACAGAAACTCCTGTCAACTAACAGAAAATGTGGCTGACTAACAGAAACTTTGGCTACATGACAGAAACTCTGGCTAACTAACAGAAACGTTGGCTCCATGACAGAAACGTTGGCTACATGACAGAAACTCTGGCTAACTAACAGAAACGTTGGCTACATGACAGAAACTCTGGCTAACAGAAACTCTGTTCAACTAACAGAAACTCTGGCTACATGACAGAAACTCTGGCTAACAAACAGAAACGTTGGCTACATGACAGAAACTCTGGCTAACTAACAGAAACGTTGGCTACATGACAGAAACTCTGGCCAACTAACAGAAACTCTGGCTAACAGAAACTCTGTTCAACTAACAGAAACTCTGGCTAACTAACAGAAACGTTGGCTACATGACAGAAACTCTGGCTAACTAACAAACGTTGGCTACATGACAGAAACTCTGGCCAACTAACAAAAAATCTGGCTAACTAACAGAAACGTTGGCTACATGACAGAAACTCTGGCTAACTAACAAACGTTGGCTACATGACAGAAACTCTGGCCAACTAACGGAAACTCTGGCCAACTAACAGAAACTCTGGCTAACGGACAGAAACTCTAGTCAACTAAGAGAAAATGTGGCTAACTAACAGAAACTTTGGCTACATGACAGAAACTCTGGCTAACTAACAGAAACGTTGGCTCCATGACAGAAACGTTGGCTACATGACAGAAACTCTGGCTAACTAACAGAAACGTTGGCTACATGACAGAAACTTTGGTCAACTAACAGAAAATGTGGCTAAGTAACAGAAACTTTGGCTACATGACAGAAACTCTGGCTAACTAACAAAAAATCTGGCTAACTAACAGAAACGTTGGCTACATGACAGAAACTCTGGCTAACTAACAGAAACGTTGGCTACATGACAGAAACTCTGGTCAACTAACAGAAAATGTGGCTAAGTAACAGAAACTTTGGCTACATGACAGAAACTCTGGCTAACTAACAGAAACGTTGGCTACATGACAGAAACTCTGGCTAACTAACAGAAACGTTGGCTACATGACAGAAACTCTGGCCAACTAACAGAAACGTTGGCTACATGACAGAAACTCTGGCTAACAGAAACTCTGTTCAACTAACAGAAACTCTGGATACATGACAGAAACTCTGGCTAACTAACAGAAATGTTGGCTACATGACAGAAACTCTGGCTAACTAACAGAAACGTTGGCTACATGACAGTAACTTTGGTCAACTAACAGAAAATGTGGCTAAGTAACAGAAACTTTGGCTACATGACAGAAACTCTGGCTAACTAACAAAAAATCTGGCTAACTAACAGAAACGTTGGCTACATGACAGAAACTGGCTAACTAACAGAAACGTTGGCTACATGACAGAAACTCTGGTCAACTAACAGAAAATGTGGCTAAGTAACAGAAACTTTGGCTACATGACAGAAACTCTGGCTAACAGAAACTCTGTTCAACTAACAGAAACTCTGGCTACATGACAGAAACTCTGGCTAACTAACAGAAACGTTGGCTACATGACAGAAACTCTGGCTAACTAACAGAAACGTTGGTTACATGACAGAAACTCTGGCCAACTAACAGAAACGTTGGCTACATGACAGAAACTCTGGCTAACAGAAACTCTGTTCAACTAACAGAAACTCTGGATACATGACAGAAACTCTGGCTAACTAACAGAAATGTTGGCTACATGACAGAAACTCTGGCTAACTAACAGAAACGTTGGCTACATGACAGAAACTCTGGCCAATTAACAGAAACTCGGGCTAACGGACAGAAACTCTGGTCAACTAACAGAAAATGTGGCTAACTAACAGAAACGTTGGCTCCATGACAGAAACTCTGGCTAACTAACAGAAACGTTGGCTACATGACAGAAACTCTGGCTAACTAACAGAAACATTGGCTACATGACAGAAACTCTGGCCAACTAACAGAAACTCTGGCTAACAGAAACTCTGTTCAACTAACAGAAACTCTGGCTAACTAACAGAAACGTTGGCTACATGACAGAAACTCTGGCTAACTAACAAACGTTGGCTACATGACAGAAACTCTGGCCAACTAACAAAAAATCTGGCTAACTAACAGAAACGTTGGCTACATGACAGAAACTCTGGCCAACTAACAGAAACTCTGGCTAACGGACAGAAACTCTAGTCAACTAAGAGAAAATGTGGCTAACTAACAGAAACTTTGGCTACATGACAGAAACTCTGGCTAACTAACAGAAACGTTGGCTCCATGACAGAAACGTTGGCTACATGACAGAAACTCTGGCTAACTAACAGAAACGTTGGCTACATGACAGAAACTTTGGTCAACTAACAGAAAATGTGGCTAAGTAACAGAAACTTTGGCTACATGACAGAAACTCTGGCTAACTAACAAAAAATCTGGCTAACTAACAGAAACGTTGGCTACATGACAGAAACTCTGGCTAACTAACAGAAACGTTGGCTACATGACAGAAACTCTGGTCAACTAACAGAAAATGTGGCTAAGTAACAGAAACTTTGGCTACATGACAGAAACTCTGGCTAACTAACAGAAACGTTGGCTACATGACAGAAACTCTGGCTAACTAACAGAAACGTTGGCTACATGACAGAAACTCTGGCCAACTAACAGAAACGTTGGCTACATGACAGAAACTCTGACTAACAGAAACTCTGTTCAACTAACAGAAACTCTGGATACATGACAGAAACTCTGGCTAACTAACAGAAATGTTGGCTACATGACAGAAACTCTGGCTAACTAACAGAAACGTTGGCTACATGACAGAAACTTTGGTCAACTAACAGAAAATGTGGCTAAGTAACAGAAACTTTGGCTACATGACAGAAACTCTGGCTAACTAACAAAAAATCTGGCTAACTAACAGAAACGTTGGCTACATGACAGAAACTGGCTAACTAACAGAAACGTTGGCTACATGACAGAAACTCTGGTCAACTAACAGAAAATGTGGCTAAGTAACAGAAACTTTGGCTACATGACAGAAACTCTGGCTAACTAACAGAAACGTTGGCTACATGACAGAAACTCTGGCTAACTAACAGAAACGTTGGTTACATGACAGAAACTCTGGCCAACTAACAGAAACGTTGGCTACATGACAGAAACTCTGGCTAACAGAAACTCTGTTCAACTAACAGAAACTCTGGATACATGACAGAAACTCTGGCTAACTAACAGAAATGTTGGCTACATGACAGAAACTCTGGCTAACTAACAGAAACGTTGGCTACATGACAGAAACTCTGGCCAATTAACAGAAACTCGGGCTAACGGACAGAAACTCTGGTCAACTAACAGAAAATGTGGCTAACTAACAGAAACGTTGGCTACATGACAGAAACTCTGGCTAACTAACAGAAACGTTGGCTCCATGACAGAAACTCTGGCTAACTAACAGAAACGTTGGCTACAAGACAGAAACTCTGGCTAACTAACAGAAACGTTGGCTACATGACAGAAACTCTGGCCAACTAACAGAAACTCTGGCTAACAGAAACTCTGTTCAACTAACAGAAACTCTGGCTACATGACAGAAACTCTGGCTAACTAACAGAAACGTTGGCTACATGACAGAAACTCTGGCTAACAGAAACTCTGTTCAACTAACAGAAACTCTGGCTACATGACAGAAACTCTGGCTAACTTACAGAAATGTTGGCTACATGACAGAAACTCTGGCCAACTAACAGAAACGTTGGCTACATGACAGAAACTCTGGCTAACAGAAACTCTGTTCAACTAACAGAAACTCTGGATACATGACAGAAACTCTGGCTAACTAACAGAAACGTTGGCTACATGACAGAAACTCTGGCCAATTAACAGAAACGCGGGCTAACGGACAGAAACTCTGGTCAACTAACAGAAAATGTGGCTAACTAACAGAAACGTTGGCTACATGACAGAAACTCTAGCCAACTAACAGAAACTCTGGCCAACTAACAGAAACGTTGGCCACATGACAGAAACTCTGGCTAACAGAAACGTTGGCTACATGACAGAAACTCTGGCTAACTAACAGAAACATTGGCTCCATGACAGAAACTCTGGCTAACTAACAGAAACGTTGGCTACATGACAGAAACTCTGGCTAACTAACAGAAACGTTGGCTACATGACAGGAACTCTGGCCAACTAACAGAAACTCTGGCTAACAGAAACTCTGTTCAACTAACAGAAACTCTGGCTACATGACAGAAACTCTGGCTAACTAACAGAAACGTTGGCTACATGACAGAAACTCTTGCTAACTAACAAACGTTGGCTACATGACAGAAACTCTGGCCAACTAACAGAAACGTTGGCTACATGACAGAAACTCTGGCTAACTAACAAACGTTGGCTACATGACAGAAACTCTGGCCAACTAACGGAAACTCTGGCCAACTAACAGAAACTCTGGCTAACGGACAGAAACTCTAGTCAACTAACAGAAAATGTGGCTAACTAACAGAAACTTTGGCTACATGACAGAAACTCTGGCTAACTAACAGAAACGTTGGCTCCATGACAGAAACGTTGGCTACATGACAGAAACTCTGGCTAACTAACAGAAACGTTGGCTACATGACAGAAACTTTGGTCAACTAACAGAAAATGTGGCTAAGTAACAGAAACTTTGGCTACATGACAGAAACTCTGGCTAACTAACAAAAAATCTGGCTAACTAACAGAAACGTTGGCTACATGACAGAAACTGGCTAACTAACAGAAACGTTGGCTACATGACAGAAACTCTGGTCAACTAACAGAAAATGTGGCTAAGTAACAGAAACTTTGGCTACATGACAGAAACTCTGGCTAACTAACAGAAACGTTGGCTACATGACAGAAACTCTGGCTAACTAACAGAAACGTTGGTTACATGACAGAAACTCTGGCCAACTAACAGAAACGTTGGCTACATGACAGAAACTCTGGCTAACAGAAACTCTGTTCAACTAACAGAAACTCTGGATACATGACAGAAACTCTGGCTAACTAACAGAAATGTTGGCTACATGACAGAAACTCTGGCTAACTAACAGAAACGTTGGCTACATGACAGAAACTCTGGCCAATTAACAGAAACTCGGGCTAACGGACAGAAACTCTGGTCAACTAACAGAAAATGTGGCTAACTAACAGAAACGTTGGCTACATGACAGAAATTCTGGCTAACTAACAGAAACGTTGGCTCCATGACAGAAACTCTGGCTAACTAACAGAAACGTTGGCTACAAGACAGAAACTCTGGCTAACTAACAGAAACGTTGGCTACATGACAGAAACTCTGGCCAACTAACAGAAACTCTGGCTAACAGAAACTCTGTTCAACTAACAGAAACTCTGGCTACATGACAGAAACTCTGGCTAACTAACAGAAACGTTGGCTACATGACAGAAACTCTGGCTAACAGAAACTCTGTTCAACTAACAGAAACTCTGGCTACATGACAGAAACTCTGGCTAACTTACAGAAATGTTGGCTACATGACAGAAACTCTGGCCAACTAACAGAAACGTTGGCTACATGACAGAAACTCTGGCTAACAGAAACTCTGTTCAACTAACAGAAACTCTGGATACATGACAGAAACTCTGGCTAACTAACAGAAACGTTGGCTACATGACAGAAACTCTGGCCAATTAACAGAAACGCGGGCTAACGGACAGAAACTCTGGTCAACTAACAGAAAATGTGGCTAACTAACAGAAACGTTGGCTACATGACAGAAACTCTAGCCAACTAACAGAAACTCTGGCCAACTAACAGAAACGTTGGCCACATGACAGAAACTCTGGCTAACAGAAACGTTGGCTACATGACAGAAACTCTGGCTAACTAACAGAAACATTGGCTCCATGACAGAAACTCTGGCTAACTAACAGAAACGTTGGCTACATGACAGAAACTCTGGCTAACTAACAGAAACGTTGGCTACATGACAGGAACTCTGGCCAACTAACAGAAACTCTGGCTAACAGAAACTCTGTTCAACTAACAGAAACTCTGGCTACATGACAGAAACTCTGGCTAACTAACAGAAACGTTGGCTACATGACAGAAACTCTTGCTAACTAACAAACGTTGGCTACATGACAGAAACTCTGGCCAACTAACAGAAACGTTGGCTACATGACAGAAACTCTGGCTAACTAACAAACGTTGGCTACATGACAGAAACTCTGGCCAACTAACGGAAACTCTGGCCAACTAACAGAAACTCTGGCTAACGGACAGAAACTCTAGTCAACTAACAGAAAATGTGGCTAACTAACAGAAACTTTGGCTACATGACAGAAACTCTGGCTAACTAACAGAAACGTTGGCTCCATGACAGAAACGTTGGCTACATGACAGAAACTCTGGCTAACTAACAGAAACGTTGGCTACATGACAGAAACTTTGGTCAACTAACAGAAAATGTGGCTAAGTAACAGAAACTTTGGCTACATGACAGAAACTCTGGCTAACTAACAAAAAATCTGGCTAACTAACAGAAACGTTGGCTACATGACAGAAACTCTGGCTAACTAACAGAAACGTTGGCTACATGACAGAAACTCTGGTCAACTAACAGAAAATGTGGCTAAGTAACAGAAACTTTGGCTACATGACAGAAACTCTGGCTAACTAACAGAAACGTTGGCTACATGACAGAAACTCTGGCTAACTAACAGAAACGTTGGCTACATGACAGAAACTCTGGCCAACTAACAGAAACGTTGGCTACATGACAGAAACTCTGGCTAACAAAAACTCTGTTCAACTAACAGAAACTCTGGATACATGACAGAAACTCTGGCTAACTAACAGAAATGTTGGCTACATGACAGAAACTCTGGCTAACTAACAGAAACGTTGGCTACATGACAGAAACTTTGGTCAACTAACAGAAAATCTGGCTAACTAACAGAAATGTTGGCTACATGACAGAAACTCTGGCTAACTAACAGAAACGTTGGCTACATGACAGAAACTCTGGCCAATTAACAGAAACTCGGGCTAACGGACAGAAACTCTGGTCAACTAACAGAAAATGTGGCTAACTAACAGAAACGTTGGCTCCATGACAGAAACTCTGGCTAACTAACAGAAACGTTGGCTACATGACAGAAACTCTGGCTAACTAACAGAAACGTTGGCTACATGACAGAAACTCTGGCCAACTAACAGAAACTCTGGCTAACAGAAACTCTGTTCAACTAACAGAAACTCTGGCTAACTAACAGAAACGTTGGCTACATGACAGAAACTCTGGCTAACTAACAAACGTTAGCTACATGACAGAAACTCTGGCCAACTAACAAAAAATCTGGCTAACTAACAGAAACGTTGGCTACATGACAGAAACTCTGGCCAACTAACAGAAACTCTGGCTAACGGACAGAAACTCTAGTCAACTAAGAGAAAATGTGGCTAACTAACAGAAACTTTGGCTACATGACAGAAACTCTGGCTAACTAACAGAAACGTTGGCTCCATGACAGAAACGTTGGCTACATGACAGAAACTCTGGCTAACTAACAGAAACGTTGGCTACATGACAGAAACTTTGGTCAACTAACAGAAAATGTGGCTAAGTAACAGAAACTTTGGCTACATGACAGAAACTCTGGCTAACTAACAAAAAATCTGGCTAACTAACAGAAACGTTGGCTACATGACAGAAACTCTGGCTAACTAACAGAAACGTTGGCTACATGACAGAAACTCTGGTCAACTAACAGAAAATGTGGCTAAGTAACAGAAACTTTGGCTACATGACAGAAACTCTGGCTAACTAACAGAAACGTTGGCTACATGACAGAAACTCTGGCTAACTAACAGAAACGTTGGCTACATGACAGAAACTCTGGCCAACTAACAGAAACGTTGGCTACATGACAGAAACTCTGACTAACAGAAACTCTGTTCAACTAACAGAAACTCTGGATACATGACAGAAACTCTGGCTAACTAACAGAAATGTTGGCTACATGACAGAAACTCTGGCTAACTAACAGAAACGTTGGCTACATGACAGAAACTTTGGTCAACTAACAGAAAATGTGGCTAAGTAACAGAAACTTTGGCTACATGACAGAAACTCTGGCTAACTAACAAAAAATCTGGCTAACTAACAGAAACGTTGGCTACATGACAGAAACTGGCTAACTAACAGAAACGTTGGCTACATGACAGAAACTCTGGTCAACTAACAGAAAATGTGGCTAAGTAACAGAAACTTTGGCTACATGACAGAAACTCTGGCTAACTAACAGAAACGTTGGCTACATGACAGAAACTCTGGCTAACTAACAGAAACGTTGGTTACATGACAGAAACTCTGGCCAACTAACAGAAACGTTGGCTACATGACAGAAACTCTGGCTAACAGAAACTCTGTTCAACTAACAGAAACTCTGGATACATGACAGAAACTCTGGCTAACTAACAGAAACGTTGGCTACATGACAGAAACTCTGGCCAACTAACAGAAACGTTGGCTACATGACAGAAACTCTGGCTAACTAACAAACGTTGGCTACATGACAGAAACTCTGGCCAACTAACGGAAACTCTGGCCAACTAACAGAAACTCTGGCTAACGGACAGAAACTCTAGTCAACTAACAGAAAATGTGGCTAACTAACAGAAACTTTGGCTACATGACAGAAACTCTGGCTAACTAACAGAAACGTTGGCTCCATGACAGAAACGTTGGCTACATGACAGAAACTCTGGCTAACTAACAGAAACGTTGGCTACATGACAGAAACTTTGGTCAACTAACAGAAAATGTGGCTAAGTAACAGAAACTTTGGCTACATGACAGAAACTCTGGCTAACTAACAAAAAATCTGGCTAACTAACAGAAACGTTGGCTACATGACAGAAACTGGCTAACTAACAGAAACGTTGGCTACATGACAGAAACTCTGGTCAACTAACAGAAAATGTGGCTAAGTAACAGAAACTTTGGCTACATGACAGAAACTCTGGCTAACTAACAGAAACGTTGGCTACATGACAGAAACTCTGGCTAACTAACAGAAACGTTGGTTACATGACAGAAACTCTGGCCAACTAACAGAAACGTTGGCTACATGACAGAAACTCTGGCTAACAGAAACTCTGTTCAACTAACAGAAACTCTGGATACATGACAGAAACTCTGGCTAACTAACAGAAATGTTGGCTACATGACAGAAACTCTGGCTAACTAACAGAAACGTTGGCTACATGACAGAAACTCTGGCCAATTAACAGAAACTCGGGCTAACGGACAGAAACTCTGGTCAACTAACAGAAAATGTGGCTAACTAACAGAAACGTTGGCTACATGACAGAAATTCTGGCTAACTAACAGAAACGTTGGCTCCATGACAGAAACTCTGGCTAACTAACAGAAACGTTGGCTACAAGACAGAAACTCTGGCTAACTAACAGAAACGTTGGCTACATGACAGAAACTCTGGCCAACTAACAGAAACTCTGGCTAACAGAAACTCTGTTCAACTAACAGAAACTCTGGCTACATGACAGAAACTCTGGCTAACTAACAGAAACGTTGGCTACATGACAGAAACTCTGGCTAACAGAAACTCTGTTCAACTAACAGAAACTCTGGCTACATGACAGAAACTCTGGCTAACTTACAGAAATGTTGGCTACATGACAGAAACTCTGGCCAACTAACAGAAACGTTGGCTACATGACAGAAACTCTGGCTAACAGAAACTCTGTTCAACTAACAGAAACTCTGGATACATGACAGAAACTCTGGCTAACTAACAGAAACGTTGGCTACATGACAGAAACTCTGGCCAATTAACAGAAACGCGGGCTAACGGACAGAAACTCTGGTCAACTAACAGAAAATGTGGCTAACTAACAGAAACGTTGGCTACATGACAGAAACTCTAGCCAACTAACAGAAACTCTGGCCAACTAACAGAAACGTTGGCCACATGACAGAAACTCTGGCTAACAGAAACGTTGGCTACATGACAGAAACTCTGGCTAACTAACAGAAACATTGGCTCCATGACAGAAACTCTGGCTAACTAACAGAAACGTTGGCTACATGACAGAAACTCTGGCTAACTAACAGAAACGTTGGCTACATGACAGGAACTCTGGCCAACTAACAGAAACTCTGGCTAACAGAAACTCTGTTCAACTAACAGAAACTCTGGCTACATGACAGAAACTCTGGCTAACTAACAGAAACGTTGGCTACATGACAGAAACTCTTGCTAACTAACAAACGTTGGCTACATGACAGAAACTCTGGCCAACTAACAGAAACGTTGGCTACATGACAGAAACTCTGGCTAACTAACAAACGTTGGCTACATGACAGAAACTCTGGCCAACTAACGGAAACTCTGGCCAACTAACAGAAACTCTGGCTAACGGACAGAAACTCTAGTCAACTAACAGAAAATGTGGCTAACTAACAGAAACTTTGGCTACATGACAGAAACTCTGGCTAACTAACAGAAACGTTGGCTCCATGACAGAAACGTTGGCTACATGACAGAAACTCTGGCTAACTAACAGAAACGTTGGCTACATGACAGAAACTTTGGTCAACTAACAGAAAATGTGGCTAAGTAACAGAAACTTTGGCTACATGACAGAAACTCTGGCTAACTAACAAAAAATCTGGCTAACTAACAGAAACGTTGGCTACATGACAGAAACTCTGGCTAACTAACAGAAACGTTGGCTACATGACAGAAACTCTGGTCAACTAACAGAAAATGTGGCTAAGTAACAGAAACTTTGGCTACATGACAGAAACTCTGGCTAACTAACAGAAACGTTGGCTACATGACAGAAACTCTGGCTAACTAACAGAAACGTTGGCTACATGACAGAAACTCTGGCCAACTAACAGAAACGTTGGCTACATGACAGAAACTCTGGCTAACAAAAACTCTGTTCAACTAACAGAAACTCTGGATACATGACAGAAACTCTGGCTAACTAACAGAAATGTTGGCTACATGACAGAAACTCTGGCTAACTAACAGAAACGTTGGCTACATGACAGAAACTTTGGTCAACTAACAGAAAATCTGGCTAACTAACAGAAATGTTGGCTACATGACAGAAACTCTGGCTAACTAACAGAAACGTTGGCTACATGACAGAAACTCTGGCCAATTAACAGAAACTCGGGCTAACGGACAGAAACTCTGGTCAACTAACAGAAAATGTGGCTAACTAACAGAAACGTTGGCTCCATGACAGAAACTCTGGCTAACTAACAGAAACGTTGGCTACATGACAGAAACTCTGGCTAACTAACAGAAACGTTGGCTACATGACAGAAACTCTGGCCAACTAACAGAAACTCTGGCTAACAGAAACTCTGTTCAACTAACAGAAACTCTGGCTAACTAACAGAAACGTTGGCTACATGACAGAAACTCTGGCTAACTAACAAACGTTAGCTACATGACAGAAACTCTGGCCAACTAACAAAAAATCTGGCTAACTAACAGAAACGTTGGCTACATGACAGAAACTCTGGCCAACTAACAGAAACTCTGGCTAACGGACAGAAACTCTAGTCAACTAAGAGAAAATGTGGCTAACTAACAGAAACTTTGGCTACATGACAGAAACTCTGGCTAACTAACAGAAACGTTGGCTCCATGACAGAAACGTTGGCTACATGACAGAAACTCTGGCTAACTAACAGAAACGTTGGCTACATGACAGAAACTTTGGTCAACTAACAGAAAATGTGGCTAAGTAACAGAAACTTTGGCTACATGACAGAAACTCTGGCTAACTAACAAAAAATCTGGCTAACTAACAGAAACGTTGGCTACATGACAGAAACTCTGGCTAACTAACAGAAACGTTGGCTACATGACAGAAACTCTGGTCAACTAACAGAAAATGTGGCTAAGTAACAGAAACTTTGGCTACATGACAGAAACTCTGGCTAACTAACAGAAACGTTGGCTACATGACAGAAACTCTGGCTAACTAACAGAAACGTTGGCTACATGACAGAAACTCTGGCCAACTAACAGAAACGTTGGCTACATGACAGAAACTCTGACTAACAGAAACTCTGTTCAACTAACAGAAACTCTGGATACATGACAGAAACTCTGGCTAACTAACAGAAATGTTGGCTACATGACAGAAACTCTGGCTAACTAACAGAAACGTTGGCTACATGACAGAAACTTTGGTCAACTAACAGAAAATGTGGCTAAGTAACAGAAACTTTGGCTACATGACAGAAACTCTGGCTAACTAACAAAAAATCTGGCTAACTAACAGAAACGTTGGCTACATGACAGAAACTGGCTAACTAACAGAAACGTTGGCTACATGACAGAAACTCTGGTCAACTAACAGAAAATGTGGCTAAGTAACAGAAACTTTGGCTACATGACAGAAACTCTGGCTAACTAACAGAAACGTTGGCTACATGACAGAAACTCTGGCTAACTAACAGAAACGTTGGTTACATGACAGAAACTCTGGCCAACTAACAGAAACGTTGGCTACATGACAGAAACTCTGGCTAACAGAAACTCTGTTCAACTAACAGAAACTCTGGATACATGACAGAAACTCTGGCTAACTAACAGAAATGTTGGCTACATGACAGAAACTCTGGCTAACTAACAGAAACGTTGGCTACATGACAGAAACTCTGGCCAATTAACAGAAACTCGGGCTAACGGACAGAAACTCTGGTCAACTAACAGAAAATGTGGCTAACTAACAGAAACGTTGGCTACATGACAGAAACTCTGGCTAACTAACAGAAACGTTGGCTCCATGACAGAAACTCTGGCTAACTAACAGAAACGTTGGCTACAAGACAGAAACTCTGGCTAACTAACAGAAACGTTGGCTACATGACAGAAACTCTGGCCAACTAACAGAAACTCTGGCTAACAGAAACTCTGTTCAACTAACAGAAACTCTGGCTACATGACAGAAACTCTGGCTAACTAACAGAAACGTTGGCTACATGACAGAAACTCTGGCCAACTAACAGAAACGTTGGCTACATGACAGAAACTCTGGCTAACAAAAACTCTGTTCAACTAACAGAAACTCTGGATACATGACAGAAACTCTGGCTAACTAACAGAAATGTTGGCTACATGACAGAAACTCTGGCTAACTAACAGAAACGTTGGCTACATGACAGAAACTTTGGTCAACTAACAGAAAATCTGGCTAACTAACAGAAATGTTGGCTACATGACAGAAACTCTGGCTAACTAACAGAAACGTTGGCTACATGACAGAAACTCTGGCCAATTAACAGAAACTCGGGCTAACGGACAGAAACTCTGGTCAACTAACAGAAAATGTGGCTAACTAACAGAAACGTTGGCTCCATGACAGAAACTCTGGCTAACTAACAGAAACGTTGGCTACATGACAGAAACTCTGGCTAACTAACAGAAACGTTGGCTACATGACAGAAACTCTGGCCAACTAACAGAAACTCTGGCTAACAGAAACTCTGTTCAACTAACAGAAACTCTGGCTAACTAACAGAAACGTTGGCTACATGACAGAAACTCTGGCTAACTAACAAACGTTAGCTACATGACAGAAACTCTGGCCAACTAACAAAAAATCTGGCTAACTAACAGAAACGTTGGCTACATGACAGAAACTCTGGCCAACTAACAGAAACTCTGGCTAACGGACAGAAACTCTAGTCAACTAAGAGAAAATGTGGCTAACTAACAGAAACTTTGGCTACATGACAGAAACTCTGGCTAACTAACAGAAACGTTGGCTCCATGACAGAAACGTTGGCTACATGACAGAAACTCTGGCTAACTAACAGAAACGTTGGCTACATGACAGAAACTTTGGTCAACTAACAGAAAATGTGGCTAAGTAACAGAAACTTTGGCTACATGACAGAAACTCTGGCTAACTAACAAAAAATCTGGCTAACTAACAGAAACGTTGGCTACATGACAGAAACTCTGGCTAACTAACAGAAACGTTGGCTACATGACAGAAACTCTGGTCAACTAACAGAAAATGTGGCTAAGTAACAGAAACTTTGGCTACATGACAGAAACTCTGGCTAACTAACAGAAACGTTGGCTACATGACAGAAACTCTGGCTAACTAACAGAAACGTTGGCTACATGACAGAAACTCTGGCCAACTAACAGAAACGTTGGCTACATGACAGAAACTCTGACTAACAGAAACTCTGTTCAACTAACAGAAACTCTGGATACATGACAGAAACTCTGGCTAACTAACAGAAATGTTGGCTACATGACAGAAACTCTGGCTAACTAACAGAAACGTTGGCTACATGACAGAAACTTTGGTCAACTAACAGAAAATGTGGCTAAGTAACAGAAACTTTGGCTACATGACAGAAACTCTGGCTAACTAACAAAAAATCTGGCTAACTAACAGAAACGTTGGCTACATGACAGAAACTGGCTAACTAACAGAAACGTTGGCTACATGACAGAAACTCTGGTCAACTAACAGAAAATGTGGCTAAGTAACAGAAACTTTGGCTACATGACAGAAACTCTGGCTAACTAACAGAAACGTTGGCTACATGACAGAAACTCTGGCTAACTAACAGAAACGTTGGTTACATGACAGAAACTCTGGCCAACTAACAGAAACGTTGGCTACATGACAGAAACTCTGGCTAACAGAAACTCTGTTCAACTAACAGAAACTCTGGATACATGACAGAAACTCTGGCTAACTAACAGAAATGTTGGCTACATGACAGAAACTCTGGCTAACTAACAGAAACGTTGGCTACATGACAGAAACTCTGGCCAATTAACAGAAACTCGGGCTAACGGACAGAAACTCTGGTCAACTAACAGAAAATGTGGCTAACTAACAGAAACGTTGGCTACATGACAGAAACTCTGGCTAACTAACAGAAACGTTGGCTCCATGACAGAAACTCTGGCTAACTAACAGAAACGTTGGCTACAAGACAGAAACTCTGGCTAACTAACAGAAACGTTGGCTACATGACAGAAACTCTGGCCAACTAACAGAAACTCTGGCTAACAGAAACTCTGTTCAACTAACAGAAACTCTGGCTACATGACAGAAACTCTGGCTAACTAACAGAAACGTTGGCTACATGACAGAAACTCTGGCTAACAGAAACTCTGTTCAACTAACAGAAACTCTGGCTACATGACAGAAACTCTGGCTAACTTACAGAAATGTTGGCTACATGACAGAAACTCTGGCCAACTAACAGAAACGTTGGCTACATGACAGAAACTCTGGCTAACAGAAACTCTGTTCAACTAACAGAAACTCTGGATACATGACAGAAACTCTGGCTAACTAACAGAAACGTTGGCTACATGACAGAAACTCTGGCCAATTAACAGAAACGCGGGCTAACGGACAGAAACTCTGGTCAACTAACAGAAAATGTGGCTAACTAACAGAAACGTTGGCTACATGACAGAAACTCTAGCCAACTAACAGAAACTCTGGCCAACTAACAGAAACGTTGGCCACATGACAGAAACTCTGGCTAACAGAAACGTTGGCTACATGACAGAAACTCTGGCTAACTAACAGAAACATTGGCTCCATGACAGAAACTCTGGCTAACTAACAGAAACGTTGGCTACATGACAGAAACTCTGGCTAACTAACAGAAACGTTGGCTACATGACAGGAACTCTGGCCAACTAACAGAAACTCTGGCTAACAGAAACTCTGTTCAACTAACAGAAACTCTGGCTACATGACAGAAACTCTGGCTAACTAACAGAAACGTTGGCTACATGACAGAAACTCTTGCTAACTAACAAACGTTGGCTACATGACAGAAACTCTGGCCAACTAACAGAAACGTTGGCTACATGACAGAAACTCTGGCTAACTAACAAACGTTGGCTACATGACAGAAACTCTGGCCAACTAACGGAAACTCTGGCCAACTAACAGAAACTCTGGCTAACGGACAGAAACTCTAGTCAACTAACAGAAAATGTGGCTAACTAACAGAAACTTTGGCTACATGACAGAAACTCTGGCTAACTAACAGAAACGTTGGCTCCATGACAGAAACGTTGGCTACATGACAGAAACTCTGGCTAACTAACAGAAACGTTGGCTACATGACAGAAACTTTGGTCAACTAACAGAAAATGTGGCTAAGTAACAGAAACTTTGGCTACATGACAGAAACTCTGGCTAACTAACAAAAAATCTGGCTAACTAACAGAAACGTTGGCTACATGACAGAAACTCTGGCTAACTAACAGAAACGTTGGCTACATGACAGAAACTCTGGTCAACTAACAGAAAATGTGGCTAAGTAACAGAAACTTTGGCTACATGACAGAAACTCTGGCTAACTAACAGAAACGTTGGCTACATGACAGAAACTCTGGCTAACTAACAGAAACGTTGGCTACATGACAGAAACTCTGGCCAACTAACAGAAACGTTGGCTACATGACAGAAACTCTGGCTAACAAAAACTCTGTTCAACTAACAGAAACTCTGGATACATGACAGAAACTCTGGCTAACTAACAGAAATGTTGGCTACATGACAGAAACTCTGGCTAACTAACAGAAACGTTGGCTACATGACAGAAACTTTGGTCAACTAACAGAAAATGTGGCTAAGTAACAGAAACTTTGGCTACATGACAGAAACTCTGGCTAACTAACAAAAAATCTGGCTAACTAACAGAAACGTTGGCTACATGACAGAAACTCTGGCTAACTAACAGAAACGTTGGCTCCATGACAGAAACTCTGGCTAACTAACAGAAACATTGGCTACATGACAGAAACTCTGGCTAACTAACAGAAACGTTGGCTACATGACAGAAACTCTGGCTAACTAATAGAAACGTTGGCTACATGACAGAAACTCTGGCTAACTAACAGAAACTTGGCTACATGACAGAAACTTTGGTCAACTAACAGAAAATGTGGCTAAGTAACAGAAACTTTGGCTACATGACAGAAACTCTGGCTAACTAACAAAAAATCTGGCTAACTAACAGAAACGTTGGCTACATGACAGAAACTCTGGCTAACTAACAGAAACGTTGGCTACATGACAGAAACTCTGGTCAACTAACAGAAAATGTGGCTAAGTAACAGAAACTTTGGCTACATGACAGAAACTCTGGTTAACAGAAACTCTGTTCAACTAACAGAAACTCTGGCTACATGACAGAAACTCTGGCTAACTAACAGAAACGTTGGCTACATGACAGAAACTCTGGCTAACTAACAGAAACGTTGGTTACATGACAGAAACTCTGGCCAACTAACAGAAACGTTGGCTACATGACAGAAACTCTGGCTAACAGAAACTCTGTTCAACTAACAGAAACTCTGGATACATGACAGAAACTCTGGCTAACTAACAGAAATGTTGGCTACATGACAGAAACTCTGGCTAACTAACAGAAACGTTGGCTACATGACAGAAACTCTGGCCAATTAACAGAAACTCGGGCTAACGGACAGAAACTCTGGTCAACTAACAGAAAATGTGGCTAACTAACAGAAACGTTGGCTACATGACAGAAACTCTGGCTAACTAACAGAAACGTTGGCTACATGACAGAAACTCTGGCCAATTAACAGAAACTCGGGCTAACGGACAGAAACTCTGGTCAACTAACAGAAAATGTGGCTAACTAACAGAAACGTTGGCTACATGACAGAAACTCTGGCTAACTAACAGAAACGTTGGCTCCATGACAGAAACTCTGGCTAACTAACAGAAACGTTGGCTACATGACAGAAACTCTGGCTAACTAACAGAAACGTTGGCTACATGACAGAAACTCTGGCCAACTAACAGAAACTCTGGCTAACAGAAACTCTGTTCAACTAACAGAAACTCTGGCTACATGACAGAAACTCTGGCTAACTAACAGAAACGTTGGCTACATGACAGAAACTCTGGCTAACTAACAGAAACGTTGGCTACATGACAGAAACTCTGGCTAACTAACAGAAACGTTGGCTACATGACAGAAACTCTGGCTAACAGAAACTCTGTTCAACTAACAGAAACTCTGGATACATGACAGAAACTCTGGCCAATTAACAGAAACTCGGGCTAATGGACAGAAACTCTGGTCAACTAACAGAAAATGTGGCTAACTAACAGAAACGTTGGCTACATGACAGAAACTCTGGCTAACTAACAGAAACGTTGGCTACATGACAGAAACTCTGGCCAATTAACAGAAACTCGGGCTAACGGACAGAAACTCTGGTCAACTAACAGAAAATGTGGCTAACTAACAGAAACGTTGGCTACATGACAGAAACTCTGGCTAACTAACAGAAACGTTGGCTCCATGACAGACACTCTGGCTAACTAACAGAAACGTTGGCTACATGACAGAAACTCTGGCTAACTAACAGAAACGTTGGCTACATGACAGAAACTCTGGCCAACTAACAGAAACTCTGGCTAACAGAAACTCTGTTCAACTAACAGAAACTGGCTACATGACAGAAACTCTGGCTAACTAACAGAAACGTTGGCTACATGACAGAAACTCTGGCTAACTAACAGAAACGTTGGCTACATGACAGAAACTCTGGCTAACTAACAGAAACGTTGGCTACATGAAAGAAACTCTGGCCAACTAACAGAAAATGTGGCTAACTAACAGAAACGTTGGCTACATGACAGAAACTCTGGCTAACTAACAGAAACGTTGGCTCCATGACAGAAACTCTGGCTAACTAACAGAAACGTTGGCTCCATGACAGAAACTCTGGCTAACTAACAGAAACGTTGGCTACATGACAGAAACTCTGGCCAATTAACAGAAATGTTGGCTACATGACAGAAACTCTGGCTAACTAACAGAAACGTTGGCTACATGACAGAAACTCTGGCCAATTAACAGAAACTCGGGATAACGGACGGAAACTCTGGTCAACTAACAGAAAATGTGGCTAACTAACAGAAACGTTGGCTACATGACAGAAACTCTGGCTAACTAACAGAAACGTTGGCTACATGACAGAAACTCTGGCCAATTAACAGAAACTCGGGCTAACGGACAGAAACTCTGGTCAACTAACAGAAAATGTGGCTAACTAACAGAAACGTTGGCTCCATGACAGAAACTCTGGCTAACTAACAGAAACGTTGGCTACATGACAGAAACTCTGGCTAACTAACAGAAACGTTGGCTACATGACAGAAACTCTGGCCAACTAACAGAAACTCTGGCTAACAGAAACTCTGTTCAACTAACAGAAACTCTGGCTACATGACAGAAACTCTGGCTAACTAACAAAAAATCTGGCTAACTAACAGAAACGTTGGCTACATGACAGAAACTCTGGCTAACTAACAGAAACGTTGGCTACATGACAGAAACTCTGGTCAACTAACAGAAAATGTGGCTAAGTAACAGAAACTTTGGCTACATGACAGAAACTCTGGTTAACAGAAACTCTGTTCAACTAACAGAAACTCTGGCTACATGACAGAAACTCTGGCTAACTAACAGAAACGTTGGCTACATGACAGAAACTCTGGCTAACTAACAGAAACGTTGGTTACATGACAGAAACTCTGGCCAACTAACAGAAACGTTGGCTACATGACAGAAACTCTGGCTAACAGAAACTCTGTTCAACTAACAGAAACTCTGGATACATGACAGAAACTCTGGCTAACTAACAGAAATGTTGGCTACATGACAGAAACTCTGGCTAACTAACAGAAACGTTGGCTACATGACAGAAACTCTGGCCAATTAACAGAAACTCGGGCTAACGGACAGAAACTCTGGTCAACTAACAGAAAATGTGGCTAACTAACAGAAACGTTGGCTACATGACAGAAACTCTGGCTAACTAACAGAAACGTTGGCTACATGACAGAAACTCTGGCCAATTAACAGAAACTCGGGCTAACGGACAGAAACTCTGGTCAACTAACAGAAAATGTGGCTAACTAACAGAAACGTTGGCTACATGACAGAAACTCTGGCTAACTAACAGAAACGTTGGCTCCATGACAGAAACTCTGGCTAACTAACAGAAACGTTGGCTACATGACAGAAACTCTGGCTAACTAACAGAAACGTTGGCTACATGACAGAAACTCTGGCCAACTAACAGAAACTCTGGCTAACAGAAACTCTGTTCAACTAACAGAAACTCTGGCTACATGACAGAAACTCTGGCTAACTAACAGAAACGTTGGCTACATGACAGAAACTCTGGCTAACTAACAGAAACGTTGGCTACATGACAGAAACTCTGGCTAACTAACAGAAACGTTGGCTACATGACAGAAACTCTGGCTAACAGAAACTCTGTTCAACTAACAGAAACTCTGGATACATGACAGAAACTCTGGCCAATTAACAGAAACTCGGGCTAACGGACAGAAACTCTGGTCAACTAACAGAAAATGTGGCTAACTAACAGAAACGTTGGCTACATGACAGAAACTCTGGCTAACTAACAGAAACGTTGGCTACATGACAGAAACTCTGGCTAACTAACAGAAACGTTGGCTACATGACAGAAACTCTGGCCAATTAACAGAAACTCGGGCTAACGGACAGAAACTCTGGTCAACTAACAGAAAATGTGGCTAACTAACAGAAACGTTGGCTCCATGACAGAAACTCTGGCTAACTAACAGAAACGTTGGCTACATGACAGAAACTCTGGCTAACTAACAGAAACGTTGGCTACATGACAGAAACTCTGGCCAACTAACAGAAACTCTGGCTAACAGAAACTCTGTTCAACTAACAGAAACTCTGGCTACATGACAGAAACTCTGGCTAACTAACAGAAACGTTGGCTACATGACAGAAACTCTGGCTAACTAACAGAAACGTTGGCTACATGACAGAAACTCTGGCTAACTAACAGAAACGTTGGCTACATGACAGAAACTCTGGCCAACTAACAGAAAATGTGGCTAACTAACAGAAACGTTGGCTACATGACAGAAACTCTGGCTAACTAACAGAAACGTTGGCTCCATGACAGAAACTCTGGCTAACTAACAGAAACGTTGGCTCCATGACAGAAACGTTGGCTACATGACAGAAACTCTGGCTAACTAACAGAAACGTTGGCTACATGACAGAAACTTTGGTCAACTAACAGAAAATGTGGCTAAGTAACAGAAACTTTGGCTACATGACAGAAACTCTGGCTAACTAACAAAAAATCTGGCTAACTAACAGAAACGTTGGCTACATGACAGAAACTCTGGTCAACTAACAGAAAATGTGGCTAAGTAACAGAAACTTTGGCTACATGACAGAAACTCTGGCTAACTAACAGAAACGTTGGCTACATGACAGAAACTCTGGCTAACTAACAGAAATGTTGGCTACATGACAGAAACTCTGGCCAACTAACAGAAACGTTGGCTACATGACAGAAACTCTGGCTAACAGAAACTCTGTTCAACTAACAGAAACTCTGGATACATGACAGAAACTCTGGCTAACTAACAGAAATGTTGGCTACATGACAGAAACTCTGGCTAACTAACAGAAACGTTGGCTACATGACAGAAACTTTGGTCAACTAACAGAAAATGTGGCTATGTAACAGAAACTTTGGCTACATGACAGAAACTCTGGCTAACTAAGAAAAAATCTGGCTAACTAACAGAAACGTTGGCTACATGACAGAAACTCTGGCTAACTAAAAGAAACGTTGGCTACATGACAGAAACTCTGGTCAACTAACAGAAAATGTGGCTAAGTAACAGAAACTTTGGCTACATGACAGAAACTCTGGCTAACAGAAACTCTGTTCAACTAACAGAAACTCTGGCTACATGACAGAAACTCTGGCTAACTAACAGAAACGTTGGCTACATGACAGAAACTCTGGCTAACTAACAGAAACGTTGGTTACATGACAGAAACTCTGGCCAACTAACAGAAACGTTGGCTACATGACAGAAACTCTGGCTAACAGAAACTCTGTTCAACTAACAGAAACTCTGGATACATGACAGAAACTCTGGCTAACTAACAGAAATGTTGGCTACATGACAGAAACTCTGGCTAACTAACAGAAACGTTGGCTACATGACAGAAACTCTGGCCAATTAACAGAAACTCGGGCTAACGGACAGAAACTCTGGTCAACTAACAGAAAATGTGGCTAACTAACAGAAACGTTGGCTACATGACAGAAACTCTGGCTAACTAACAGAAACGTTGGCTACATGACAGAAACTCTGGCCAATTAACAGAAACTCGGGCTAACGGACAGAAACTCTGGTCAACTAACAGAAAATGTGGCTAACTAACAGAAACGTTGGCTACATGACAGAAACTCTGGCTAACTAACAGAAACGTTGGCTCAATGACAGAAACTCTGGCTAACTAACAGAAACGTTGGCTACATGACAGAAACTCTGGCTAACTAACAGAAACGTTGGCTACATGACAGAAACTCTGGCCAACTAACAGAAACTCTGGCTAACAGAAACTCTGTTCAACTAACAGAAACTCTGGCTACATGACAGAAACTCAGGCTAACTAACTGAAAAGTTGGCTACATGACAGAAACTCTGGCTAACTAACAGAAACGTTGGCTACATGACAGAAACTCTGGCCAACTAACAGAAAATGTGGCTAACTAACAGAAACGTTGGCTACATGACAGAAACTCAGGCTAACTAACTGAAAAGTTGGCTACATGACAGAAACTCTGGCTAACTAACAGAAACGTTGGCTACATGACAGAAACTCTGGCCAACTAACAGAAAATGTGGCTAACTAACAGAAACGTTGGCTACATGACAGAAACTTTGGCTAACTAACAGAAACGTTGGCTACATGACAGAAACTTTGGTTTCTGTCAAAAAAAAAAAAAAAAAAAAAAAAAAAAAAAGAAACGTTGGCTACATGACAGAAACTCTGGCTAACTAACAGAAACGTTGGCTCCATGACAGAAACGTTGGCTACATGACAGAAACTCTGGCTAACAGAAACGTTGGCTACATGACAGAAACTTTGGTCAACTAACAGAAAATGTGGCTAAGTAACAGAAACGTTGGCTACATGACAGAAACTCTGGCTAACTAACAGAAACGTTGGCTCCATGACAGAAACTCTGGCTAACTAACAGAAACGTTGGCTACATGACAGAAACTCTGGCTAACTAACAGAAATGTTGGCTACATGACAGAAACTCTGGCCAACTAACAGAAACTCTGGCTAACAGAAACTCTGTTCAACTAACAGAAACTCTGGCTACATGACAGAAACTCTGGCTAACTAACAGAAACGTTGGCTACATGACAGAAACTCTGGCTAACTAACAGAAACGTTGGCTACATGACAGAAACTCTGGCTAACTAACAGAAACGTTGGCTACATGAAAGAAACTCTGGCCAACTAACAGAAAATGTGGCTAACTAACAGAAACGTTGGCTACATGACAGAAACTCTGGCTAACTAACAGAAACGTTGGCTACATGACAGAAACTCTGGCTAACTAACAGAAACGTTGGCTACATGACAGAAACTCTGGCTAACTAACAGAAATGTTGGCTACATGACAGAAACTCTGGCTAACTAACAGAAACGTTGGCTACATGACAGAAACTCTGGCCAATTAACAGAAACTCGGGATAACGGACAGAAACTCTGGTCAACTAACAGAAAATGTGGCTAACTAACAGAAACGTTGGCTACATGACAGAAACTCTGGCTAACTAACAGAAACGTTGGCTACATGACAGAAACTCTGGCCAATTAACAGAAACTCGGGCTAACGGACAGAAACTCTGGTCAACTAACAGAAAATGTGGCTAACTAACAGAAACGTTGGCTCCATGACAGAAACTCTGGCTAACTAACAGAAACGTTGGCTACATGACAGAAACTCTGGCTAACTAACAGAAACGTTGGCTACATGACAGAAACTCTGGCCAACTAACAGAAACTCTGGCTAACAGAAACTCTGTTCAACTAACAGAAACTCTGGCAAGATGACAGAAACTCTGGCTAACTAACAGAAACGTTGGCTACATGACAGAAACTCTGGCTAACTAACAGAAACGTTGGCTACATGACAGAAACTCTGGCTAACTAAAAGAAACAATGGCTACATGACAGAAACTCTGGCCAACTAACAGAAAATGTGGCTAACTAACAGAAACGTTGGCTACATGACAGAAACTCTGGCTAACTAACAGAAACGTTGGCTCCATGACAGAAACTCTGGCTAACTAACAGAAACGTTGGCTCCATGACAGAAACGTTGGCTACATGACAGAAACTCTGGCTAACTAACAGAAACGTTGGCAACATGACAGAAACTTTGGTCAACTAACAGAAAATGTGGCTAAGTAACAGAAACTTTGGCTACATGACAGAAACTCTGGCTAACTAACAAAAAATCTGGCTAACTAACAGAAACGTTGGCTACATTACAGAAACTCTGGCTAACTAACAGAAACGTTGGCTACATGACAGAAACTCTGGTCAACTAACAGAAAATGTGGCTAAGTAACAGAAACTTTGGCTACATGACAGAAACTCTGGCTAACTAACAGAAACGTTGGCTACATGACAGAAACTCTGGCTAACTAACAGAAACGTTGGCTACATGACAGAAACTCTGGCCAACTAACAGAAACGTTGGCTACATGACAGAAACTCTGGCTAACAGAAACTCTGTTCAACTAACAGAAACTCTGGATACATGACAGAAACTCTGGCTAACTAACAGAAACGTTGGCTCCATGACAGAAACTCTGGCTAACTAACAGAAACGTTGGCTACATGACAGAAACTCTGGCTAACTAACAGAAACGTTGGCTACATGACAGAAACTCTGGCCAACTAACAGAAACTCTGGCTAACAGAAACTCTGTTCAACTAACAGAAACTCTGGCTACATGACAGAAACTCTGGCTAACTAACAGAAACGTTGGCTACATGACAGAAACTCTGGCTAACTAACAGAAACGTTGGCTACATGACAGAAACTCTGGCTAACTAACAGAAACGTTGGCTACATGAAAGAAACTCTGGCCAACTAACAGAAAATGTGGCTAACTAACAGAAACGTTGGCTACATGACAGAAACTCTGGCTAACTAACAGAAACGTTGGCTACATGACAGAAACTCTGGCTAACTAACAGAAACGTTGGCTACATGACAGAAACTCTGGCTAACTAACAGAAATGTTGGCTACATGACAGAAACTCTGGCTAACTAACAGAAACGTTGGCTACATGACAGAAACTCTGGCCAATTAACAGAAACTCGGGATAACGGACAGAAACTCTGGTCAACTAACAGAAAATGTGGCTAACTAACAGAAACGTTGGCTACATGACAGAAACTCTGGCTAACTAACAGAAACGTTGGCTACATGACAGAAACTCTGGCCAATTAACAGAAACTCGGGCTAACGGACAGAAACTCTGGTCAACTAACAGAAAATGTGGCTAACTAACAGAAACGTTGGCTCCATGACAGAAACTCTGGCTAACTAACAGAAACGTTGGCTACATGACAGAAACTCTGGCTAACTAACAGAAACGTTGGCTACATGACAGAAACTCTGGCCAACTAACAGAAACTCTGGCTAACAGAAACTCTGTTCAACTAACAGAAACTCTGGCAAGATGACAGAAACTCTGGCTAACTAACAGAAACGTTGGCTACATGACAGAAACTCTGGCTAACTAACAGAAACGTTGGCTACATGACAGAAACTCTGGCTAACTAAAAGAAACAATGGCTACATGACAGAAACTCTGGCCAACTAACAGAAAATGTGGCTAACTAACAGAAACGTTGGCTACATGACAGAAACTCTGGCTAACTAACAGAAACGTTGGCTCCATGACAGAAACTCTGGCTAACTAACAGAAACGTTGGCTCCATGACAGAAACGTTGGCTACATGACAGAAACTCTGGCTAACTAACAGAAACGTTGGCAACATGACAGAAACTTTGGTCAACTAACAGAAAATGTGGCTAAGTAACAGAAACTTTGGCTACATGACAGAAACTCTGGCTAACTAACAAAAAATCTGGCTAACTAACAGAAACGTTGGCTACATTACAGAAACTCTGGCTAACTAACAGAAACGTTGGCTACATGACAGAAACTCTGGTCAACTAACAGAAAATGTGGCTAAGTAACAGAAACTTTGGCTACATGACAGAAACTCTGGCTAACTAACAGAAACGTTGGCTACATGACAGAAACTCTGGCTAACTAACAGAAACGTTGGCTACATGACAGAAACTCTGGCCAACTAACAGAAACGTTGGCTACATGACAGAAACTCTGGCTAACAGAAACTCTGTTCAACTAACAGAAACTCTGGATACATGACAGAAACTCTGGCTAACTAACAGAAATGTTGGCTACATGACAGAAACTCTGGCTAACTAACAGAAACGTTGGCTACATGACAGAAACTTTGGTCAACTAACAGAAAATGTGGCTAAGTAACAGAAACTTTGGCTACATGACAGAAACTCTGGCTAACTAACAAAAAATCTGGCTAACTAACAGAAACGTTGGCTACATGACAGAAACTCTGGCTAACTAACAGAAACGTTGGCTACATGACAGAAACTCTGGTCAACTAACAGAAAATGTGGCTAAGTAACAGAAACTTTGGCTACATGACAGAAACTCTGGCTAACAGAAACTCTGTTCAACTAACAGAAACTCTGGCTACATGACAGAAACTCTGGTTAACTAACAGAAACGTTGGCTACATGACAGAAACTCTGGCTAACTAAAAGAAACGTTGGTTACATGACAGAAACTCTGGCCAACTAACAGAAACGTTGGCTACATGACAGAAACTCTGGCTAACAGAAACTCTGTTCAACTAACAGAAACTCTGGATACATGACAGAAACTCTGGCTAACTAACAGAAATGTTGGCTACATGACAGAAACTCTGGCTAACTAACAGAAACGTTGGCTACATGACAGAAACTCTGGCCAATTAACAGAAACTCGGGCTAACGGACAGAAACTCTGGTCAACTAACAGAAAATGTGGCTAACTAACAGAAACGTTGGCTACATGACAGAAACTCTGGCTAACTAACAGAAACGTTGGCTACATGACAGAAACTCTGGCCAATTAACAGAAACTCGGGCTAACGGACAGAAACTCTGGTCAACTAACAGAAAATGTGGCTAACTAACAGAAACGTTGGCTACATGACAGAAACTCTGGCTAACTAACAGAAACGTTGGCTCCATGACAGAAACTCTGGCTAACTAACAGAAACGTTGGCTACATGACAGAAACTCTGGCTAACTAACAGAAACGTTGGCTACATGACAGAAACTCTGGCCAACTAACAGAAACTCTGGCTAACAGAAACTCTGTTCAACTAACAGAAACTCTGGCTACATGACAGAAACTCTGGCTAACTAACAGAAACGTTGGCTACATGACAGAAACTCTGGCTAACTAACAGAAACGTTGGCTACATGACAGAAACTCTGGCTAACTAACAGAAACGTTGGCTACATGACAGAAACTCTGGCCAACTAACAGAAAATGTGGCTAACTAACAGAAACGTTGGCTACATGACAGAAACTCTGGCTAACTAACAGAAACGTTGGCTCCATGACAGAAACTCTGGCTAACTAACAGAAACGTTGGCTCCATGACAGAAACGTTGGCTACATGACAGAAACTCTGGCTAACTAACAGAAACGTTGGCTACATGACAGAAACTTTGGTCAACTAACAGAAAATGTGGCTAAGTAACAGAAACTTTGGCTACATGACAGAAACTCTGGCTAACTAACAAAAAATCTGGCTAACTAACAGAAACGTTGGCTACATGACAGAAACTCTGGCTAACTAACAGAAACGTTGGCTACATGACAGAAACTCTGGTCAACTAACAGAAAATTTGGCTAAGTAACAGAAACTTTGGCTACATGACAGAAACTCTGGCTAACTAACAGAAACGTTGGCTACATGACAGAAACTCTGGCTAACTAACAGAAACGTTGGCTACATGACAGAAACTCTGGCCAACTAACAGAAACGTTGGCTACATGACAGAAACTCTGGCTAACAGAAACTCTGTTCAACTAACAGAAACTCTGGATACATGACAGAAACTCTGGCTAACTAACAGAAATGTTGGCTACATGACAGAAACTCTGGCTAACTAACAGAAACGTTGGCTACATGACAGAAACTTTGGTCAACTAACAGAAAATGTGGCTAAGTAACAGAAACTTTGGCTACATGACAGAAACTCTGGCTAACTAACAAAAAATCTGGCTAACTAACAGAAACGTTGGCTACATGACAGAAACTCTGGCTAAGTAACAGAAACGTTGGCTACATGACAGAAACTCTGGTCAACTAACAGAAAATGTGGCTAAGTAACAGAAACTTTGGCTACATGACAGAAACTCTGGCTAACAGAAACTCTGTTCAACTAACAGAAACTCTGGCTAACTAACAGAAACGTTGGCTACATGACAGAAACTCTGGCTAACTAACAGAAACGTTGGTTACATGACAGAAACTCTGGCCAACTAACAGAAACGTTGGCTACATGACAGAAACTCTGGCTAACAGAAACTCTGTTCAACTAACAGAAACTCTGGATACATGACAGAAACTCTGGCTAACTAACAGAAATGTTGGCTACATGACAGAAACTCTGGCTAACTAACAGAAACGTTGGCTACATGACAGAAACTCTGGCCAATTAACAGAAACTCGGGCTAACGGACAGAAACTCTGGTCAACTAACAGAAAATGTGGCTAACTAACAGAAACGTTGGCTACATGACAGAAACTCTGGCTAACTAACAGAAACGTTGGCTCCATGACAGAAACTCTGGCCAATTAACAGAAACTCGGGCTAACAGACAGAAACTCTGGTCAACTAACAGAAAATGTGGCTAACTAACAGAAACGTTGGCTACATGACAGAAACTCTGGCTAACTAACAGAAACGTTGGCTCCATGACAGAAACTCTGGCTAACTAACAGAAACGTTAGCTACATGACAGAAACTCTGGCTAACTAACAGAAACGTTGGCTACATGACAGAAACTCTGGCCAACTAACAGAAACTCTGGCTAACAGAAACTCTGTTCAACTAACAGAAACTCTGGCTACATGACAGAAACTCTGGCTAACTAACAGAAACGTTGGCTACATGACAGAAACTCTGGCTAACTAACAGAAACGTTGGCTACATGACAGAAACTCTGGCCAACTAACAGAAAATGTGGCTAACTAACAGAAACGTTGGCTACATGACAGAAACTCTGGCTAACTAACAGAAACGTTGGCTCCATGACAGAAACTCTGGCTAACTAACAGAAACGTTGGCTACATGACAGAAACTCTGGCTAACTAACAGAAACGTTGGCTACATGACAGAAACTCTGGCTAACTAACAGAAATGTTGGCTACATGACAGAAACTCTGGCTAACTAACAGAAACGTTGGCTACATGACAGAAACTCTGGCCAATTAACAGAAACTCGGGATAACGGACAGAAACTCTGGTCAACTAACAGAAAATGTGGCTAACTAACAGAAACGTTGGCTACATGACAGAAACTCTGGCTAACTAACAGAAACGTTGGCTACATGACAGAAACTCTGGCCAATTAACAGAAACTCGGGCTAACGGACAGAAACTCTGGTCAACTAACAGAAAATGTGGCTAACTAACAGAAACGTTGGCTACATGAAAGAAACTCTGGCTAACTAACAGAAACGTTGGCTCCATGACAGAAACTCTGGCTAACTAACAGAAACGTTGGCTACATGACAGAAACTCTGGCTAACTAACAGAAACGTTGGCTACATGACAGAAACTCTGGCCAACTAACAGAAACTCTGGCTAACAGAAACTCTGTTCAACTAACAGAAACTCTGGCTACATGACAGAAACTCTGGCTAACTAACAGAAACGTTGGCTACATGACAGAAACTCTGGCCAATTAACAGAAACTCGGGCTAACGGACAGAAACTCTGGTCAACTAACAGAAAATGTGGCTAACTAACAGAAACGTTGGCTACATGAAAGAAACTCTGGCTAACTAACAGAAACGTTGGCTCCATGACAGAAACTCTGGCTAACTAACAGAAACGTTGGCTACATGACAGAAACTCTGGCTAACTAACAGAAACGTTGGCTACATGACAGAAACTCTGGCCAACTAACAGAAACTCTGGCTAACAGAAACTCTGTTCAACTAACAGAAACTCTGGCTACATGACAGAAACTCTGGCTAACTAACAGAAACGTTGGCTACATGACAGAAACTCTGGCTAACTAACAGAAACGTTGGCTACATGACAGAAACTCTGGCTAACTAACAGAAACGTTGGCTACATGACAGAAACTCTGGCCAACTAACAGAAAATGTGGCTAACTAACAGAAACGTTGGCTACATGACAGAAACTCTGGCTAACTAACAGAAACGTTGGCTCCATGACAGAAACTCTGGCTAACTAACAGAAACGTTGGCTACATGACAGAAACTCTGGCTAACTAACAGAAACGTTGGCTACATGACAGAAACTCTGGCCAACTAACAGAAACTCGGGCTAACAGAAACTGTGTTCAACTAACAGAAACGTTGGCTACATGACAGAAACTCTGGCCAACTAACAGAAACTCTGGCTAACAGAAACTCTGTTCAACTAACAGAAACTCTGGCTACATGACAGAAACTCTGGCTAACTAACAGAAACGTTGGCTACATGACAGAAACTCTAGCCAACTAACAGAAACTCTGGCCAACTAACAGAAACGTTGGCTACATGACAGAAACTCTGGCTAACAGAAACGTTGGCTACATGACAGAAACTCTGGCTAACTAACAGAAACATTGGCTCCATGACAGAAACTCTGGCTAACTAACAGAAACGTTGGCTACATGACAGAAACTCTGGCCAACTAACAGAAAATGTGGCTAACTAACAGAAACGTTGGCTACATGACAGAAACTCTGGCTAACTAACAGAAACGTTGGCTCCATGACAGAAACTCTGGCTAACTAACAGAAACGTTGGCTCCATGACAGAAACGTTGGCTACATGACAGAAACTCTGGCTAACTAACAGAAACGTTGGCAACATGACAGAAACTTTGGTCAACTAACAGAAAATGTGGCTAAGTAACAGAAACTTTGGCTACATGACAGAAACTCTGGCTAACTAACAAAAAATCTGGCTAACTAACAGAAACGTTGGCTACATTACAGAAACTCTGGCTAACTAACAGAAACGTTGGCTACATGACAGAAACTCTGGCCAACTAACAGAAAATGTGGCTAACTAACAGAAACGTTGGCTACATGACAGAAACTCTGGCTAACTAACAGAAACGTTGGCTCCATGACAGAAACTCTGGCTAACTAACAGAAACGTTGGCTACATGACAGAAACTCTGGCTAACTAACAGAAACGTTGGCTACATGACAGAAACTCTGGCTAACTAACAGAAATGTTGGCTACATGACAGAAACTCTGGCTAACTAACAGAAACGTTGGCTACATGACAGAAACTCTGGCCAATTAACAGAAACTCGGGATAACGGACAGAAACTCTGGTCAACTAACAGAAAATGTGGCTAACTAACAGAAACGTTGGCTACATGACAGAAACTCTGGCTAACTAACAGAAACGTTGGCTACATGACAGAAACTCTGTCCAATTAACAGAAACTCGGGCTAACGGACAGAAACTCTGGTCAACTAACAGAAAATGTGGCTAACTAACAGAAACGTTGGCTACATGAAAGAAACTCTGGCTAACTAACAGAAACGTTGGCTCCATGACAGAAACTCTGGCTAACTAACAGAAACGTTGGCTACATGACAGAAACTCTGGCTAACTAACAGAAACGTTGGCTACATGACAGAAACTCTGGCCAACTAACAGAAACTCTGGCTAACAGAAACTCTGTTCAACTAACAGAAACTCTGGCTACATGACAGAAACTCTGGCTAACTAACAGAAACGTTGGCTACATGACAGAAACTCTGGCTAACTAACAGAAACGTTGGCTACATGACAGAAACTCTGGCTAACTAACAGAAACGTTGGCTACATGACAGAAACTCTGGCCAACTAACAGAAAATGTGGCTAACTAACAGAAACGTTGGCTACATGACAGAAACTCTGGCTAACTAACAGAAACGTTGGCTCCATGACAGAAACTCTGGCTAACTAACAGAAACGTTGGCTACATGACAGAAACTCTGGCTAACTAACAGAAACGTTGGCTACATGACAGAAACTCTGGCCAACTAACAGAAACTCGGGCTAACAGAAACTGTGTTCAACTAACAGAAACGTTGGCTACATGACAGAAACTCTGGCCAACTAACAGAAACTCTGGCTAACAGAAACTCTGTTCAACTAACAGAAACTCTGGCTACATGACAGAAACTCTGGCTAACTAACAGAAACGTTGGCTACATGACAGAAACTCTAGCCAACTAACAGAAACTCTGGCCAACTAACAGAAACGTTGGCTACATGACAGAAACTCTGGCTAACAGAAACGTTGGCTACATGACAGAAACTCTGGCTAACTAACAGAAACATTGGCTCCATGACAGAAACTCTGGCTAACTAACAGAAACGTTGGCTACATGACAGAAACTCTGGCCAACTAACAGAAAATGTGGCTAACTAACAGAAACGTTGGCTACATGACAGAAACTCTGGCTAACTAACAGAAACGTTGGCTCCATGACAGAAACTCTGGCTAACTAACAGAAACGTTGGCTCCATGACAGAAACGTTGGCTACATGACAGAAACTCTGGCTAACTAACAGAAACGTTGGCAACATGACAGAAACTTTGGTCAACTAACAGAAAATGTGGCTAAGTAACAGAAACTTTGGCTACATGACAGAAACTCTGGCTAACTAACAAAAAATCTGGCTAACTAACAGAAACGTTGGCTACATTACAGAAACTCTGGCTAACTAACAGAAACGTTGGCTACATGACAGAAACTCTGGTCAACTAACAGAAAATGTGGCTAAGTAACAGAAACTTTGGCTACATGACAGAAACTCTGGCTAACTAACAGAAACGTTGGCTACATGACAGAAACTCTGGCTAACTAACAGAAACGTTGGCTACATGACAGAAACTCTGGCCAACTAACAGAAACGTTGGCTACATGACAGAAACTCTGGCTAACAGAAACTCTGTTCAACTAACAGAAACTCTGGATACATGACAGAAACTCTGGCTAACTAACAGAAATGTTGGCTACATGACAGAAACTCTGGCTAACTAACAGAAACGTTGGCTACATGACAGAAACTTTGGTCAACTAACAGAAAATGTGGCTAAGTAACAGAAACTTTGGCTACATGACAGAAACTCTGGCTAACTAACAAAAAATCTGGCTAACTAACAGAAACGTTGGCTACATGACAGAAACTCTGGCTAACTAACAGAAACGTTGGCTACATGACAGAAACTCTGGTCAACTAACAGAAAATGTGGCTAAGTAACAGAAACTTTGGCTACATGACAGAAACTCTGGCTAACAGAAACTCTGTTCAACTAACAGAAACTCTGGCTACATGACAGAAACTCTGGTTAACTAACAGAAACGTTGGCTACATGACAGAAACTCTGGCTAACTAACAGAAACGTTGGTTACATGACAGAAACTCTGGCCAACTAACAGAAACGTTGGCTACATGACAGAAACTCTGGCTAACAGAAACTCTGTTCAACTAACAGAAACTCTGGATACATGACAGAAACTCTGGCTAACTAACAGAAATGTTGGCTACATGACAGAAACTCTGGCTAACTAACAGAAACGTTGGCTACATGACAGAAACTCTGGCCAATTAACAGAAACTCGGGCTAACGGACAGAAACTCTGGTCAACTAACAGAAAATGTGGCTAACTAACAGAAACGTTGGCTCCATGACAGAAACGTTGGCTACATGACAGAAACTCTGGCTAACTAACAGAAACGTTGGCTACATGACAGAAACTTTGGTCAACTAACAGAAAATGTGGCTAAGTAACAGAAACTTTGGCTACATGACAGAAACTCTGGCTAACTAACAAAAAATCTGGCTAACTAACAGAAACGTTGGCTACATGACAGAAACTCTGGCTAACTAACAGAAACGTTGGCTACATGACAGAAACTCTGGTCAACTAACAGAAAATGTGGCTAAGTAACAGAAACTTTGGCTACATGACAGAAACTCTGGCTAACTAACAGAAACGTTGGCTACATGACAGAAACTCTGGCTAACTAACAGAAACGTTGGCTACATGACAGAAACTCTGGCCAACTAACAGAAACGTTGGCTACATGACAGAAACTCTGGCTAACAGAAACTCTGTTCAACTAACAGAAACTCTGGATACATGACAGAAACTCTGGCTAACTAACAGAAACGTTGGCTACATGACAGAAACTTTGGTCAACTAACAGAAAATGTGGCTAAGTAACAGAAACTTTGGCTACATGACAGAAACTCTGGCTAACTAACAAAAAATCTGGCTAACTAACAGAAACGTTGGCTACATGACAGAAACTCTGGCTAACTAACAGAAACGTTGGCTACATGACAGAAACTCTGGTCAACTAACAGAAAATGTGGCTAAGTAACAGAAACTTTGGCTACATGACAGAAACTCTGGCTAACAGAAACTCTGTTCAACTAACAGAAACTCTGGCTAACTAACAGAAACGTTGGCTACATGACAGAAACTCTGGCTAACTAACAGAAACGTTGGTTACATGACAGAAACTCTGGCCAACTAACAGAAACGTTGGCTACATGACAGAAACTCTGGCTAACAGAAACTCTGTTCAACTAACAGAAACTCTGGATACATGACAGAAACTCTGGCTAACTAACAGAAATGTTGGCTACATGACAGAAACTCTGGCTAACTAACAGAAACGTTGGCTACATGACAGAAACTCTGGCCAATTAACAGAAACTCGGGCTAACGGACAGAAACTCTGGTCAACTAACAGAAAATGTGGCTAACTAACAGAAACGTTGGCTACATGACAGAAACTCTGGCTAACTAACAGAAACGTTGGCTCCATGACAGAAACTCTGGCCAATTAACAGAAACTCGGGCTAACAGACAGAAACTCTGGTCAACTAACAGAAAATGTGGCTAACTAACAGAAACGTTGGCTACATGACAGAAACTCTGGCTAACTAACAGAAACGTTGGCTCCATGACAGAAACTCTGGCTAACTAACAGAAACGTTAGCTACATGACAGAAACTCTGGCTAACTAACAGAAACGTTGGCTACATGACAGAAACTCTGGCCAACTAACAGAAACTCTGGCTAACAGAAACTCTGTTCAACTAACAGAAACTCTGGCTACATGACAGAAACTCTGGCTAACTAACAGAAACGTTGGCTACATGACAGAAACTCTGGCTAACTAACAGAAACGTTGGCTACATGACAGAAACTCTGGCTAACTAACAGAAACGTTGGCTACATGACAGAAACTCTGGCCAACTAACAGAAAATGTGGCTAACTAACAGAAACGTTGGCTACATGACAGAAACTCTGGCTAACTAACAGAAACGTTGGCTCCATGACAGAAACTCTGGCTAACTAACAGAAACGTTGGCTACATGACAGAAACTCTGGCTAACTAACAGAAACGTTGGCTACATGACAGAAACTCTGGCTAACTAACAGAAATGTTGGCTACATGACAGAAACTCTGGCTAACTAACAGAAACGTTGGCTACATGACAGAAACTCTGGCCAATTAACAGAAACTCGGGATAACGGACAGAAACTCTGGTCAACTAACAGAAAATGTGGCTAACTAACAGAAACGTTGGCTACATGACAGAAACTCTGGCTAACTAACAGAAACGTTGGCTACATGACAGAAACTCTGGCCAATTAACAGAAACTCGGGCTAACGGACAGAAACTCTGGTCAACTAACAGAAAATGTGGCTAACTAACAGAAACGTTGGCTACATGAAAGAAACTCTGGCTAAGTAACAGAAACGTTGGCTCCATGACAGAAACTCTGGCTAACTAACAGAAACGTTGGCTACATGACAGAAACTCTGGCCAACTAACAGAAACTCTGGCTAACAGAAACTCTGTTCAACTAACAGAAACTCTGGCTACATGACAGAAACTCTGGCTAACTAACAGAAACGTTGGCTACATGACAGAAACTCTGGCTAACTAACAGAAACGTTGGCTACATGACAGAAACTCTGGCTAACTAACAGAAACGTTGGCTACATGACAGAAACTCTGGCCAACTAACAGAAAATGTGGCTAACTAACAGAAACGTTGGCTACATGACAGAAACTCTGGCTAACTAACAGAAACGTTGGCTCCATGACAGAAACTCTGGCTAACTAACAGAAACGTTGGCTACATGACAGAAACTCTGGCTAACTAACAGAAACGTTGGCTACATGACAGAAACTCTGGCCAACTAACAGAAACTCGGGCTAACAGAAACTGTGTTCAACTAACAGAAACGTTGGCTACATGACAGAAACTCTGGCCAACTAACAGAAACTCTGGCTAACAGAAACTCTGTTCAACTAACAGAAACTCTGGCTACATGACAGAAATTCTGGCTAACTAACAGAAACGTTGGCTACATGACAGAAACTCTAGCCAACTAACAGAAACTCTGGCCAACTAACAGAAACGTTGGCTACATGACAGAAACTCTGGCTAACAGAAACGTTGGCTACATGACAGAAACTCTGGCTAACTAACAGAAACATTGGCTCCATGACAGAAACTCTGGCTAACTAACAGAAACGTTGGCTACATGACAGAAACTCTGGCTAACTAACAGAAACGTTGGCTACATGACAGGAACTCTGGCCAACTAACAGAAACTCTGGCTAACAGAAACTCTGTTCAACTAACAGAAACTCTGGCTACATGACAGAAACTCTGGCTAACTAACAGAAACGTCGGCTACATGACAGAAACTCTTGCTAACTAACAAACGTTGGCTACATGACAGAAACTCTGGCTACATGACAGAAACTCTGGCTAACTAACAGAAACGTTGGCTACATGACAGAAACTCTGGCCAACTAACAGAAACTCTGGCTAACAGAAACTCTGTTCAACCAACAGAAACTCTGGCTAACAGAAACTCTGTTCAACTAACAGAAACTCTGGCCAACTAACAGAAACTCTGGCTAACTAACAGAAACGTTGGCTCCATGACAGAAACGTTGGCTACATGACAGAAACTCTGGCTAACTAACAGAAACGTTGGCTACATGACAGAAACTTTGGTCAACTAACAGAAAATGTGGCTAAGTAACAGAAACTTTGGCTACATGACAGAAACTCTGGCTAACTAACAAAAAATCTGGCTAACTAACAGAAACGTTGGCTACATGACAGAAACTCTGGCTAACTAACAGAAACGTTGGCTACATGACAGAAACTCTGGTCAACTAACAGAAAATGTGGCTAAGTAACAGAAACTTTGGCTACATGACAGAAACTCTGGCTAACTAACAGAAACGTTGGCTCCATGACAGAAACTCTGGCTAACTAACAGAAACGTTGGCTACATGACAGAAACTCTGGCTAACTAACAGAAACGTTGGCTACATGACAGAAACTCTGGCCAACTAACAGAAACGTTGGCTACATGACAGAAACTCTGGCTAACAGAAACTCTGTTCAACTAACAGAAACTCTGGATACATGACAGAAACTCTGGCTAAGTAACAGAAATGTTGGCTACATGACAGAAACTCTGGCTAACTAACAGAAACGTTGGCTACATGACAGAAACTCTGGCCAATTAACAGAAACTCGGGCTAACGGACAGAAACTCTGGTCAACTAACAGAAAATGTGGCTAACTAACAGAAACGTTGGCTACATGACAGAAACTTTGGCTAACTAACATTAACGTTGGCTCCATGACAGAAACTCTGGCTAACTAACAGAAACGTTGGCTACATGACAGAAACTCTGGCTAACTAACAGAAACGTTGGCTACATGACAGAAACTCTGGCTAACAGAAACTCTGTTCAACTAACAGAAACTCTGGCTACATGACAGAAACTCTGGCTAACTAACAGAAACGTTGGCTACATGACAGAAACTCTGGCTAACAGAAACTCTGTTCAACTAACAGAAACTCTGGCTACATGACAGAAACTCTGGCTAACTAACAGAAACTCTGGCTACATGACAGAAACTCTGGCTAACTAACAGAAACGTTGGCTACATGGCAGAAACTCTGGCCAACTAACAGAAACGTTGGCTACATGACAGAAACTCTGGCTAACAGAAACTCTGTTCAAATAACAGAAACTCTGGATACATGACAGAAACTCTGGCTAACTAACAGAAACGTTGGCTACATGACAGAAACTCTGGCCAACTAACAGAAACTCTGGCTAACAGAAACTCTGTTCAACTAACAGAAACTCTGGCTACATGACAGAAACTCTGGCTAACTAACAGAAACGTTGGCTACATGACAGAAACTCTTGCTAACTAACAAACGTTGGCTACATGACAGAAACTCTGGCCAACTAACAGAAACTCTGGCCAACTAACAGAAACTCTGGCTAACAGAAACTCTGTTCAACTAACAGAAACTCTGGCTACATGACAGAAACTCTGGCTAACTAACAGAAACGTTGGCTACATGACAGAAACTCTGGCTAACTAACAGAAACGTTGGCTACATGACAGAAACTCTGGCTAACTAACAGAAACGTTGGCTACATGACAGAAACTCTGGCCAACTAACAGAAAATGTGGCTAACTAACAGAAACGTTGGCTACATGACAGAAACTCTGGCTAACTAACAGAAACGTTGGCTCCATGACAGAAACTCTGGCTAACTAACAGAAACGTTGGCTCCATGACAGAAACGTTGGCTACATGACAGAAACTCTGGCTAACTAACAGAAACGTTGGCTACATGACAGAAACTTTGGTCAACTAACAGAAAATGTGGCTAAGTAACAGAAACTTTGGCTACATGACAGAAACTCTGGCTAACTAACAAAAAATCTGGCTAACTAACAGAAACGTTGGCTACATGACAGAAACTCTGGCTAACTAACAGAAACGTTGGCTACATGACAGAAACTCTGGTCAACTAACAGAAAATGTGGCTAAGTAACAGAAACTTTGGCTACATGACAGAAACTCTGGCTAACTAACAGAAACGTTGGCTACATGACAGAAACTCTGGCTAACTAACAGAAACTCTGGCTAACTAACAGAAATGTTGGCTACATGACAGAAACTCTGGCCAACTAACAGAAACGTTGGCTACATGACAGAAACTCTGGCTAAAAGAAACTCTGTTCAACTAACAGAAACTCTGGATACATGACAGAAACTCTGGCTAACTAACAGAAATGTTGGCTACATGACAGAAACTCTGGCTAACTAACAGAAACGTTGGCTACATGACAGAAACTTTGGTCAACTAACAGAAAATGTGGCTAAGTAACAGAAACTTTGGCTACATGACAGAAACTCTGGCTAACTAACAAAAAATCTGGCTAACTAACAGAAACGTTGGCTACATGACAGAAACTCTGGCTAACTAACAGAAACGTTGGCTACATGACAGAAACTCTGGTCAACTAACAGAAAATGTGGCTAAGTAACAGAAACTTTGGCTACATGACAGAAACTCTGGCTAACAGAAACTCTGTTCAACTAACAGAAACTCTGGCTACATGACAGAAACTCTGGCTAACTAACAGAAACGTTGGCTACATGACAGAAACTCTGGCTAACTAACAGAAACGTTGGTTACATGACAGAAACTCTGGCCAACTAACAGAAACGTTGGCTACATGACAGAAACTCTGGCTAACAGAAACTCTGTTCAACTAACAGAAACTCTGGATACATGACAGAAACTCTGGCTAACTAACAGAAATGTTGGCTACATGACAGAAACTCTGGCTAACTAACAGAAACGTTGGCTACATGACAGAAACTCTGGCCAATTAACAGAAACTCGGGCTAACGGACAGAAACTCTGGTCAACTAACAGAAAATGTGGCTAACTAACAGAAACGTTGGCTACATGACAGAAACTCTGGCTAACTAACAGAAACGTTGGCTACATGACAGAAACTCTGGCCAATTAACAGAAACTCGGGCTAACGGACAGAAACTCTGGTCAACTAACAGAAAATGTGGCTAACTAACAGAAACGTTGGCTACATGACAGAAACTCTGGCTAACTAACAGAAACGTTGGCTCCATGACAGAAACTCTGGCTAACTAACAGAAACGTTGGCTACATGACAGAAACTCTGGCTAACTAACAGAAACGTTGGCTACATGACAGAAACTCTGGCCAACTAACAGAAACTCTGGCTAACAGAAACTCTGTTCAACTAACAGAAACTCTGGCTCCATGACAGAAACTCTGGCTAACTAACAGAAACGTTGGCTACATGACAGAAACTCTGGCTAACTAACAGAAACGTTGGCTTCATGACAGAAACTCTGGCTAACTAACAGAAATGTTGGCTACATGACAGAAACTCTGGCTAACTAACAGAAACGTTGGCTACATGACAGAAACTCTGGCCAATTAACAGAAACTCGGGATAACAGACAGAAACTCTGGTCAACTAACAGAAAATGTGGCTAACTAACAGAAACGTTGGCTACATGACAGAAACTCTGGCTAACTAACAGAAACGTTGGCTACATGACAGAAACTCTGGCTAACTAACAGAAACGTTGGCTACATGACAGAAACTCTGGCCAATTAACAGAAACTCGGGCTAACGGACAGAAACTCTGGTCAACTAACAGAAAATGTGGCTAACTAACAGAAACGTTGGCTACATGACAGAAACTCTGGCTAACTAACAGAAACGTTGGCTACATGACAGAAACTCTGGCCAATTAACAGAAACTCGGGCTAACGGACAGAAACTCTGGTCAACTAACAGAAAATGTGGCTAACTAACAGAAACGTTGGCTACATGACAGAAACTCTGGCTAACTAACAGAAACGTTGGCTCCATGACAGAAACTCTGGCTAACTAACAGAAACGTTGGCTACATGACAGAAACTCTGGCTAACTAACAGAAACGTTGGCTACATGACAGAAACTCTGGCCAACTAACAGAAACTCTGGCTAACAGAAACTCTGTCTACATGACAGAAACTCTGGCTAACTAACAGAAACGTTGGCTACATGACAGAAACTCTGGCTAACTAACAGAAACGTTGGCTACATGACAGAAACTCTGGCTAACTAACAGAAACGTTGGCTACATGACAGAAACTCTGGCCAACTAACAGAAAATGTGGCTAACTAACAGAAACGTTGGCTACATGACAGAAACTCTGGCTAACTAACAGAAACGTTGGCTCCATGACAGAAACTCTGGCTAACTAACAGAAACGTTGGCTACATGACAGAAACTCTGGCTAACTAACAGAAACGTTGGCTACATGACAGAAACTCTGGCTAACTAACAGAAATGTTGGCTACATGACAGAAACTCTGGCTAACTAACAGAAACGTTGGCTACATGACAGAAACTCTGGCCAATTAACAGAAACTCGGGATAACGGACAGAAACTCTGGTCAACTAACAGAAAATGTGGCTAACTAACAGAAACGTTGGCTACATGACAGAAACTCTGGCTAACTAACAGAAACGTTGGCTACATGACAGAAACTCTGGCCAATTAACAGAAACTCGGGCTAACGGACAGAAACTCTGGTCAACTAACAGAAAATGTGGCTAACTAACAGAAACGTTGGCTACATGACAGAAACTCTGGCTAACTAACAGAAACATTGGCTCCATGACAGAAACTCTGGCTAACTAACAGAAACGTTGGCTACATGACAGAAACTCTGGCTAACTAACAGAAACGTTGGCTACATGACAGAAACTCTGGCCAACTAACAGAAACTCTGGCTAACAGAAACTCTGTTCAACTAACAGAAACTCTGGCTACATGACAGAAACTCTGGCTAACTAACAGAAACGTTGGCTACATGACAGAAACTCTGGCTAACTAACAGAAATGTTGGCTACATGACAGAAACTCTGGCTAACTAACAGAAACGTTGGCTACATGACAGAAACTCTGGCCAACTAACAGAAAATGTGGCTAACTAACAGAAACTTTGGCTACATGACAGAAACTCTGGCTAACTAACAGAAACGTTGGCTCCATGACAGAAACTCTGGCTAACTAACAGAAACGTTGGCTACATGACAGAAACTCTGGCTAACTAACAGAAACGTTGGCTACATGACAGAAACTCTGGCCAACTAACAGAAACTCGGGCTAACGGACAGAAACTCTGGTCAACTAACAGAAAATGTGGCTAACTAACAGAAACGTTGGCTACATGACAGAAACTCTGGCTAACTAACAGAAACGTTGGCTCCATGACAGAAACTCTGGCTAACTAACAGAAACGTTGGCTACATGACAGAAACTCTGGCTAACTAACAGAAACGTTGGCTACATGACAGAAACTCTGGCCAACTAACAGAAACTCTGGCTAACAGAAACTGTGTTCAACTAACAGAAACTCTGGCTACATGACAGAAACTCTGGCTAACTAACAGAAACGTTGGCTACATGACAGAAACTCTGGCTAACAGAAACTCTGTTCAACTAACAGAAACTCTGGCTACATGACAGAAACTCTGGCTAACTAACAGAAACGTTGGCTACATGACAGAAACTCTGGCCAACTAACAGAAACGTTGGCTACATGACAGAAACTCTGGCTAACAGAAACTCTGTTCAACTAACAGAAACTCTGGATACATGACAGAAACTCTGGCTAACTAATAGAAACGTTGGCTACATGACAGAAACTCTGGCCAATTAACAGAAACTCGGGCTAACGGACAGAAACTCTGGTCAACTAACAGAAAATGTGGCTAACTAACAGAAACATTGGCTACATGACAGAAACTCTAGCCAACTAACAGAAACTCTGGCCAACTAACAGAAACGTTGGCTACATGACAGAAACTCTGGCTAACAGAAACGTTGGCTACATGACAGAAACTCTGGCCAACTAACAGAAACTCTGGCTAACAGAAACTGTGTTCAACTAACAGAAACTCTGGCTACATGACAGAAACTCTGGCTAACTAACAGAAACGTTGGCTACATGACAGAAACTCTGGCTAACAGAAACTCTGTTCAACTAACAGAAACTCTGGCTACATGAGAGAAACTCTGGCTAACTAACAGAAATGTTGGCTACATGACAGAAACTCTGGCCAACTAACAGAAACGTTGGCTACATGACAGAAACTCTGGCTAACAGAAACTCTGTTCAACTAACAGAAACTCTGGATACATGACAGAAACTCTGGCTAACTAACAGAAACGTTGGCTACATGACAGAAACTCTGGCCAATTAACAGAAACTCGGGCTAACGGACAGAAACTCTGGTCAACTAACAGAAAATGTGGCTAACTAACAGAAACGTTGGCTACATGACAGAAACTCTAGCCAACTAACATAAACTCTGGCCAACTAACAGAAACGTTGGCTACATGACAGAAACTCTGGCTAACAGAAACGTTGGCTACATGACAGAAACTCTGGCTAACTAACAGAAACATTGGCTCCATGACAGAAACTCTGGCTAACTAACAGAAACGTTGGCTACATGACAGAAACTCTGGCTAACTAACAGAAACGTTGGCTACATGACAGGAACTCTGGCCAACTAACAGAAACTCTGGCTAACAGAAACTCTGTTCAACTAACAGAAACTCTGGCTACATGACAGAAACTCTGGCTAACTAACAGAAACGTTGGCTACATGACAGAAACTCTTGCTAACTAACAAACGTTGGCTACATGACAGAAACTCTGGCCAACTAACAGAAACGTTGGCTACATGACAGAAACTCTGGCTAACTAACAGAAACGTTGGCTACATGACAGAAACTCTGGCCAACTAACAGAAACTCTGGCTAACAGAAACTCTGTTCAACTAACAGAAACTCTGGCTAACAGAAACTCTGTTCAACTAACAGAAACTCTGGCCAACTAACAGAAACTCTGGCTAACTAACAGAAACGTTGGCTCCATGACAGAAACGTTGGCTACATGACAGAAACTCTGGCTAACTAACAGAAACGTTGGCTACATGACAGAAACTTTGGTCAACTAACAGAAAATGTGGCTAAGTAACAGAAACTTTGGCTACATGACAGAAACTCTGGCTAACTAACAAAAAATCTGGCTAACTAACAGAAACGTTGGCTACATGACAGAAACTCTGGCTAACTAACAGAAACGTTGGCTACATGACAGAAACTCTGGTCAACTAACAGAAAATGTGGCTAAGTAACAGAAACTTTGGCTACATGAAAGAAACTCTGGCTAACAGAAACTCTGTTCAACTAACAGAAACTCTGGCTACATGACAGAAACTCTGGCTAACTAACAGAAACGTTGGCTACATGACAGAAACTCTGGCTAACTAACAGAAACGTTGGCTACATGACAGAAACTCTGGCCAACTAACAGAAACGTTGGCTACATGACAGAAACTCTGGCTAACAGAAACTCTGTTCAACTAACAGAAACTCTGGATACATGACAGAAACTCTGGCTAACTAACAGAAATGTTGGCTACATGACAGAAACTCTGGCTAACTAACAGAAACGTTGGCTACATGACAGAAACTCTGGCCAATTAACAGAAACTCGGGCTAACGGACAGAAACTCTGGTCAACTAACAGAAAATGTGGCTAACTAACAGAAACGTTGGCTACATGACAGAAACTTTGGCAAACTAACAGAAACGTTGGCTCCATGACAGAAACTCTGGCTAACTAACAGAAACGTTGGCTACATGACAGAAACTCTGGCTAACTAACAGAAACGTTGGCTACATGACAGAAACTCTGGCTAACAGAAACTCTGTTCAACTAACAGAAACTCTGGCTACATGACAGAAACTCTGGCTAACTAACAGAAACGTTGGCTACATGACAGAAACTTTGGCAAACTAACAGAAACGTTGGCTCCATGACAGAAACTCTGGCTAACTAACAGAAACGTTGGCTACATGACAGAAACTCTGGCTAACTAACAGAAACGTTGGCTACATGACAGAAACTCTGGCTAACAGAAACTCTGTTCAACTAACAGAAACTCTGGCTACATGACAGAAACTCTGGCTAACTAACAGAAACGTTGGCTACATGACAGAAACTCTGGCCAACTAACAGAAACGTTGGCTACATGACAGAAACTCTGGCTAACAGAAACTCTGTTCAACTAACAGAAACTCTGGCTACATGACAGAAACTCTGGCTAACTAACAGAAACGTTGGCTACATGACAGAAACTCTGGCCAACTAACAGAAACGTTGGCTACATGACAGAAACTCTGGCTAACAGAAACTCTGTTCAAATAACAGAAACTCTGGATACATGACAGAAACTCTGGCTAACTAACAGAAACGTTGGCTACATGACAGAAACTCTGGCCAATTAACAGAAACTCGGGCTAACGGACAGAAACTCTGGTCAACTAACAGAAAATGTGGCTAACTAACAGAAACGTTGGCTACATGACAGAAACTCTGGCCAACTAACAGAAACTCTGGCCAACTAACAGAAACGTTGGCTACATGACAGAAACTCCGGCTAACAGAAATGTTGGGTACATGACAGAAACTCTGGCTAACAGAAACTCTGTTCAACTAACAGAAACTCTGGCTACATGACAGAAACTCTGGCTAACTAACAGAAACGTTGGCTACATGACAGAAACTCTTGCTAACTAACAAACGTTGGCTACATGACAGAAACTCTGGCCAACTAACAGAAACTCTGGCCAACTAACAGAAACTCTGGCTAACGGACAGGAACTCTGGTCTACTAACAGAAAATGTGGCTAACAGAAACTTTGGCTACATGACAGAAACTCTGGCTAACAGAAACTCGGTTCAACTAACAGAAACTCTGGCTACATGACAGAAACTCTGGCTAACTAACAGAAACGTTGGCTACATGACAGAAACTCTGGCAAACTAACAGAAACGTTGGCTACATGACAGAAACTTTGGCTACATGACAGAAACTCTGGCTAACAGAAACTCTGTTCAACTAAAAGAAACTCTGGCTACATGAGAGAAACTCTGGCTAACAGAAACGTTGGCTACATGACAGAAACTCTGGCTAACTAACAAATGTTGGCTACATGACAGAAACTCTGGCTAACTAACAGAAACGTTGACTCCATGACAGAAACTCTGGCTAACTAACAGAAACGTTGGCTACATGACAGAAACTCTGGCTAACTAACAGAAACGTTGGCTACATGACAGAAACTCTGGCTAACTAACAGAAACTCTGGCTAACAGAGACTCTGTTCAACTAACAGAAACTCTGGCTACATGACAGAAACTCTGGCTAACTAACAGAAACGTTGGCTACATGACAGAAACTCTGGCTAACTAACAAACGTTGGCTACATGACCGAAACTCTGGCCAACTAACAGAAACTCTGGCTAACGGACAGAAACTCTGGCTAACAGAGACTCTGTTCAACTAACAGAAACTCTGGATACATGACAGAAACTCTGGCTAACTAACAGAAATGTTGGCTACATGACAGAAACTCTGGCTAACTAACAGAAACGTTGGCTACATGACAGAAACTCTGGCCAATTAACAAACTCGGGCTAACGGACAGAAACTCTGGTCAACTAACAGAAAATGTGGCTAACTAACAGAAACGTTGGCTACATGACAGAAACTCTGGCCAACTAACAGAAACTCTGGCTAACAGAAACTCTGTTCAACTAACAGAAACTCTGGCTAACTAACAGAAATGTTGGCTACATGACAGAAACTCTGGCTAACTAACAAACGTTGGCTACATGACAGAAACTCTGGCCAACTAACAAAAAATCTGGCTAACTAACAGAAACGTTGGCTACATGACAGAAACTCTGGCTAACTAACAAACGTTGGCTACATGACAGAAACTCTGTCCAACTAACAGAAACTCTGGCCAACTAACAGAAACTCTGGCTAACGGACAGAAACTCTAGTCAACTAACAGAAAATGTGGCTAACTAACAGAAACTTTGGCTACATGACAGAAACTCTGGCTAACTAACAGAAACTTTGGCTCCATGACAGAAACGTTGGCTACATGACAGAAACTCTGGCTAACTAACAGAAACGTTGGCTACATGACAGAAACTTTGGTCAACTAACAGAAAATGTGTCTAAGTAACAGAAACTTTGGCTACATGACAGAAACTCTGGCTAACTAACAAAAAATCTGGCTAACTAACAGAAACGTTGGCTACATGACAGAAACTCTGGCTAACTAACAGAAACGTTGGCTACATGACAGAAACTTTGGCTACATGACAGAAACTCTGGCTAACAGAAACTCTGTTCAACTAAAAGAAACTCTGGCTACATGAGAGAAACTCTGGCTAACAGAAACGTTGGCTACATGACAGAAACTCTGGCTAACGAACAAATGTTGGCTACATGACAGAAACTCTGGCTAACTAACAGAAACGTTGACTCCATGACAGAAACTCTGGATAACTAACAGAAACGTTGGCTACATGACAGAAACTCTGGCTAACTAACAGAAACGTTGGCTACATGACAGAAAGTCTGGCTAACTAACAGAAACTCTGGCTAACAGAAACTCTGTTCAACTAACAGAAACTCTGGCTACATGACAGAAACTCAGGCTAACTAACAGAAACGTTGGCTACATGACAGAAACTCTGGCTAACTAACAAACGTTGGCTACATGACCGAAACTCTGGCCAACTAACAGAAACTCTGGCTAACGGACAGAAACTCTGGTCAACTAACAGAAAATGTTGCTAACTAACAGAAACTTTGGCTACATGACAGAAACTCTGGCTAACAGAGACTCTGTTCAACTAACAGAAACTCTGGATACATGACAGAAACTCTGGCTAACTAACAGAAATGTTGGCTACATGACAGAAACTCTGGCTAACTAACAGAAATGTTGGCTACATGACAGAAACTCTGGCTAACTAACAGAAACGTTGGCTACATGACAGAAACTCTGGCCAATTAACAAACTCGGGCTAACGGACAGAAACTCTGGTCAACTAACAGAAAATGTGGCTAACTAACAGAAACGTTGGCTACATGACAGAAACTCTGGCCAACTAACAGAAACTCTGGCCAACTAACAGAAACGTTGGCTACATGACAGAAACTCTGGCTAACAGAAACGTTGGCTACATGACAGAAACTCTGGCTAACAGAAACGTTGGCTACATGACAGAAACTCTGGCTAACTAACAGAAACGTTGGCTCCATGACAGAAACTCTGGCTAACTAACAGAAACGTTGGCTACATGACAGAAACTCTGGCTAACTAACAGAAACGTTGGCTACATGACACAAACTCTTGCCAACTAACAGAAACTCTGGCTAACAGAAACTCTGTTCAACTAACAGAAACTCTGGCTAACTAACAGAAACGTTGGCTACATGACAGAAACTCTGGCTAACTAACAAACGTTGGCTACATGACAGAAACTCTGGCCAACTAACAAAAAATCTGGCTAACTAACAGAAACGTTGGCTACATGACAGAAACTCTGGCTAACTAACAAACGTTGGCTACATGACAGAAACTCTGTCCAACTAACAGAAACTCTGGCCAACTAACATAAACTCTGGCTAACGGACAGAAACTCTAGTCAACTAACAGAAAATTTGGCTACATGACAGAAACTCTGGCTAACTAACAGAAACGTTGGCTCCATGACAGAAACGTTGGCTACATGACAGAAACTCTGGCTAACTAACAGAAACGTTGGCTACATGACAGAAACTTTGGTCAACTAACAGAAAATGTGGCTAAGTAACAGAAACTTTGGCTACATGACAGAAACTCTGGCTAACTAACAAAATATCTGGCTAACTAACAGAAACGTTGGCTACATGACAGAAACTCTGGCTAACTAACAGAAACGTTGGCTACATGACAGAAACTCTGGTCAACTAACAGAAAATGTGGCTAAGTAACAGAAACTTTGGCTACATGACAGAAACTCTGGCTAACAGAAACTCTGTTCAACTAACAGAAACTCTGGCTACATGACAGAAACTCTGGCTAACTAACAGAAACGTTGGCTACATGACAGAAACTCTGGCTAACTAACAGAAACGTTGGCTACATGACAGAAACTCTGGCCAACTAACAGAAACGTTGGCTACATGACAGAAACTGGCTAACAGAAACTCTGTTCAACTAACAGAAACTCTGGATACATGACAGAAACTCTGGCTAACTAACAGAAATGTTGGCTACATGACAGAAACTCTGGCTAACTAACAGAAACGTTGGCTACATGACAGAAACTCTGGCCAATTAACAGAAACTCGGGCTAACGGACAGAAACTCTGGTCAACTAACAGAAAATGTGGCTAACTAACAGAAACGTTGGCTACATGACAGAAACTCTGACTAACTAACAGAAACGTTGGCTCCATGACAGAAACTCTGGCTAACTAACAGAAACGTTGGCTACATGACAGAAACTCTGGCTAACTAACAGAAACGTTGCCTACATGACAGAAACTCTGGCCAACTAACAGAAACTCTGGCTAACAGAAACTCTGTTCAACTAACAGAAACTCTGGCTACATGACAGAAACTCTGGCTAACTAACAGAAATGTTGGCTACATGACAGAAACTCTGGCTAACAGAAACTCTGTTCAACTAACAGAAACTCTGGCTACATGACAGAAACTCTGGCTAACTAACAGACACGTTGGCTACATGACAGAAACTCTGGCCAACTAACAGAAACTCTGGCTAACAGAAACTCTGTTCAACTAACAGAAACTCTGGCTACATGACAGAAACTCTGGCTAACTAACAGAAACGTTGGCTACATGACAGAAACTCTGGCCAATTAACAGAAACTCGGGCTAACGGACAGAAACTCTGGTCAACTAACAGAAAATGTGGCTAACTAACAGAAACGTTGGCTACATGACAGAAACTCTGGCCAACTAACAGAAACTCTGGCCAACTAACAGAAACGTTGGCTACATGACAGAAACTCTGGCTAACAGAAACGTTGGCTACATGACAGAAACTCTGGCTAACTAACAGAAACATTGGCTCCATGACAGAAACTCTGGCTAACTAACAGAAACGTTGGCTACATGACAGAAACTCTGGCTAACTAACAGAAACGTTGGCTACATGACAGAAACTCTGCCCAACTAACAGAAACTCTGGCTAACAGAAACTCTGTTCAACTAACAGAAACTCTGGCTACATGACAGAAACTCTGGCTAACTAACAGAAACGTTGGCTACATGACAGAAACTCTGGCTAACTAACAAACGTTGGCTACATGACCGAAACTCTGGTCAACTAACAGAAACTCTGGCTAACGGACAGGAACTCTGGTCAACTTACAGAAAATGTGGCTAACAGAAACTTTGGCTACATGACAGAAACTCTGGCTAACTAACAGAAACGTTGGCTACATGACACAAACTCTGGCCAACTAACAGAAACTGTGGCTAACAGAAACTCTGTTCAACTAACAGAAACTCTGGCTAACTAACAGAAACGTTGGCTACATGACAGAAACTCTGGCTAACTAACAAACGTTGGCTACATGACAGAAACTCTGGCCAACTAACAAAAAATCTGGCTAACTAACAGAAACGTTGGCTACATGACAGAAACTCTGGCTAACTAACAAACGTTGGCTACATGACAGAAACTCTGTCCAACTAACAGACACTCTGGCCAACTAACAGAAACTCTGGCCAACTAACAGAAACGTTGGCTACATGACAGAAACTCTGGCTAACAGAAACGTTGGCTACATGACAGAAACTCTGGCTAACAGAAACGTTGGCTACATGACAGAAACTCTGGCTAACTAACAGAAACATTGGCTCCATGACAGAAACTCTGGCTAACTAACAGAAACGTTGGCTACATGACAGAAACTCTGGCTAACTAACAGAAACGTTGGCTACATGACAGAAACTCTGGCCAACTAACAGAAACTCTGGCTAACAGAAACTCTGTTCAACTAACAGAAACTCTGGCTACATGACAGAAACTCTGGCTAACTAACAGAAACGTTGGCCACATGACAGAAACTCTTGCTAACTAACAAACGTTGGCTACACGACAGAAACTCTGGCCAACTAACAGAAACTCTGGCCAACTAACAGAAACTCTGGCTAACGGACAGGAACTCTGGTCAACTAACAGAAAATGTGGCTAACAGAAACTTTGGCTACATGACAGAAACTCTGGCTAACAGAAACTCTGTTCAACTAACAGAAACTCTGGCTACATGACAGAAACTCTGGCTAACTAACAGAAACGTTGGCTACATGACAGAAACTCTGGCAAACTAACAGAAACGTTGGCTACATGACAGAAACTTTGGCTACATGACAGAAACTCTGGCTAACAGAAACTCTGTTCAACTAAAAGAAACTCTGGCTACATGAGAGAAACTCTGGCTAACAGAAACGTTGGCTACATGACAGAAACTCTGGCCAACTAACAAAAAATCTGGCTAACTAACAAATGTTGGCTACATGACAGAAACTCTGGCTAACTAACAGAAACGTTGACTCCAGGACAGAAACTCTGGCTAACTAACAGAAACGTTGGCTACATGACAGAAACTCTGGCTAACTAACAGAAACTCTGGCTAACAGAGACTCTGTTCAACTAACAGAAACTCTGGCTACATGACAGAAACTCTGGCTAACTAACAGAAACGTTGGCTACATGACAGAAACTCTGGCTAACTAACAAACGTTGGCTACATGACCGAAACTCTGGCCAACTAACAGAAACTCTGGCTAACGGACAGAAACTCTGGTCAACTAACAGAAAATGTTGCTAACTAACAGAAACTTTGGCTACATGACAGAAACTCTGGCTAACAGAGACTCTGTTCAACTAACAGAAACTCTGGATACATGACAGAAACTCTGGCTAACTAACAGAAATGTTGGCTACATGACAGAAACTCTGGCTAACTAACAGAAACGTTGGCTACATGACAGAAACTCTGGCCAATTAACAAACTCGGGCTAACGGACAGAAACTCTGGTCAACTAACAGAAAATGTGGCTAACTAACAGAAACGTTGGCTACATGACAGAAACTCTGGCCAACTAACAGAAACTCTGGCCAACTAACAGAAACGTTGGCTACATGACAGAAACTCTGGCTAACAGAAACGTTGGCTACATGACAGAAACTCTGGCTAACTAACAGAAACGTTGGCTCCATGACAGAAACTCTGGCTAACTAACAGAAACGTTGGCTACATGACAGAAACTCTGGCTAACAGAAACGTTGGCTACATGACACAAACTCTTGCCAACTAACAGAAACTCTGGCTAACAGAAACTCTGTTCAACTAACAGAAACTCTGGCTAACTAACAGAAACGTTGGCTACATGACAGAAACTCTGGCTAACTAACAAACGTTGGCTACATGACAGAAACTCTGGCCAACTAACAAAAAATCTGGCTAACTAACAGAAACGTTGGCTACATGACAGAAACTCTGGCTAACTAACAAACGTTGGCTACATGACAGAAACTCTGTCCAACTAACAGAAACTCTGGCCAACTAACAGAAACTCTGGCTAACGGACAGAAACTCTAGTCAACTAACAGAAAATGTGGCTAACTAACAGAAACTTTGGCTACATGACAGAAACTCTGGCTAACTAACAGAAACGTTGGCTCCATGACAGAAACGTTGGCTACATGACAGAAACTCTGGCTAACTAACAGAAACGTTGGCTACATGACAGAAACTTTGGTCAACTAACAGAAAATGTGTCTAAGTAACAGAAACTTTGGCTACATGACAGAAACTCTGGCTAACTAACAAAAAATCTGGCTAACTAACAGAAACGTTGGCTACATGACAGAAACTCTGGCTAACTAACAGAAACGTTGGCTACATGACAGAAACTCTGGCTAACTAACAGAAACGTTGGCTACATGACAGAAACTTTGGCTACATGACAGAAACTCTGGCTAACAGAAACTCTGTTCAACTAAAAGAAACTCTGGCTACATGAGAGAAACTCTGGCTAACAGAAACGTTGGCTACATGACAGAAACTCTGGCTAACTAACAAATGTTGGCTACATGACAGAAACTCTGGCTAACTAACAGAAACGTTGACTCCATGACAGAAACTCTGGATAACTAACAGAAACGTTGGCTACATGACAGAAACTCTGGCTAACTAACAGAAACGTTGGCTACATGACAGAAAGTCTGGCTAACTAACAGATACTCTGTTCAACTAACAGAAACTCTGGCTACATGACAGAAACTCTGGCTAACTAACAGAAACGTTGGCTCCATGACAGAAACTCTGGCTAACTAACAGAAACGTTGGCTACATGACAGAAACTCTGGCTAACAGAAACGTTGGCTACATGTCACAAACTCTTGCCAACTAACAGAAACTCTGGCTAACAGAAACTCTGTTCAACTAACAGAAACTCTGGCTAACTAACAGAAACGTTGGCTACATGACAGAAACTCTGGCTAACTAACAAACGTTGGCTACATGACAGAAACTCTGGCCAACTAACAAAAAATCTGGCTAACTAACAGAAACGTTGGCTACATGACAGAAACTCTGGCTAACTAACAAACGTTGGCTACATGACAGAAACTCTGTCCAACTAACAGAAACTCTGGCCAACTAACAGAAACTCTGGCTAACGGACAGAAACTCTAGTCAACTAACAGAAAATGTGGCTAACTAACAGAAACTTTGGCTACATGACAGAAACTCTGGCTAACTAACAGAAACGTTGGCTCCATGACAGAAACGTTGGCTACATGACAGAAACTCTGGCTAACTAACAGAAACGTTGGCTACATGACAGAAACTTTGGTCAACTAACAGAAAATGTGTCTAAGTAACAGAAACTTTGGCTACATGACAGAAACTCTGGCTAACTAACAAAAAATCTGGCTAACTAACAGAAACGTTGGCTACATGACAGAAACTCTGGCTAACTAACAGAAACGTTGGCTACATGACAGAAACTCTGGCTAACTAACAGAAACGTTGGCTACATGACAGAAACTTTGGCTACATGACAGAAACTCTGGCTAACAGAAACTGTTCAACTAAAAGAAACTCTGGCTACATGAGAGAAACTCTGGCTAACAGAAACGTTGGCTACATGACAGAAACTCTGGCTAACTAACAAATGTTGGCTACATGACAGAAACTCTGGCTAACTAACAGAAACGTTGACTCCATGACAGAAACTCTGGATAACTAACAGAAACGTTGGCTACATGACAGAAACTCTGGCTAACTAACAGAAACGTTGGCTACATGACAGAAAGTCTGGCTAACTAAGAGAAACTCTGGCTAACAGAAACTCTGTTCAACTAACAGAAACTCTGGCTACATGACAGAAACTCTGGCTAACTAACAGAAACGTTGGCTCCATGACAGAAACTCTGGCTAACTAACAGAAACGTTGGCTACATGACAGAAACTCTGGCTAACAGAAACGTTGGCTACATGACACAAACTCTTGCCAACTAACAGAAACTCTGGCTAACAGAAACTCTGTTCAACTAACAGAAACTCTGGCTAACTAACAGAAACGTTGGCTACATGACAGAAACTCTGGCTAACTAACAAACGTTGGCTACATGACAGAAACTCTGGCCAACTAACAAAAAATCTGGCTAACTAACAGAAACGTTGGCTACATGACAGAAACTCTGGCCAACTAACAAACGTTGGCTACATGACAGAAACTCTGTCCAACTAACAGAAACTCTGGCCAACTAACAGAAACTCTGGCTAACGGACAGAAACTCTAGTCAACTAACAGAAAATGTGGCTAACTAACAGAAACTTTGGCTACATGACAGAAACTCTGGCTAACTAACAGGAACGTTGGCTCCATGACAGAAACGTTGGCTACATGACAGAAACTCTGGCTAACTAACAGAAACGTTGGCTACATGACAGAAACTTTGGTCAACTAACAGAAAATGTGTCTAAGTAACAGAAACTTTGGCTACATGACAGAAACTCTGGCTAACTAACAAAAAATCTGGCTAACTAACAGAAACGTTGGCTACATGACAGAAACTCTGGCTAACTAACAGAAACGTTGGCTACATGACAGAAACTCTGGCTAACTAACAGAAACGTTGGCTACATGACAGAAACTTTGGCTACATGACAGAAACTCTGGCTAACAGAAACTCTGTTCAACTAAAAGAAACTCTGGCTACATGAGAGAAACTCTGGCTAACAGAAACGTTGGCTACATGACAGAAACTCTGGCTAACTAACAAATGTTGGCTACATGACAGAAACTCTGGCTAACTAACAGAAACGTTGGCTACATGACAGAAAGTCTGGCTAACTAACAGAAACTCTGGCTAACAGAAACTCTGTTCAACTAACAGAAACTCTGGCTACATGACAGAAACTCTGGCTAACTAACAGAAACGTTGGCTCCATGACAGAAACTCTGGCTAACTAACAGAAACGTTGGCTACATGACAGAAACTCTGGCTAACAGAAACGTTGGCTACATGACACAAACTCTTGCCAACTAACAGAAACTCTGGCTAACAGAAACTCTGTTCAACTAACAGAAACTCTGGCTAACTAACAGAAACGTTGGCTACATGACAGAAACTCTGGCTAACTAACAAACGTTGGCTACATGACAGAAACTCTGGCCAACTAACAAAAAATCTGGCTAACTAACAGAAACGTTGGCTACATGACAGAAACTCTGGCTAACTAACAAACGTTGGCTACATGACAGAAACTCTGTCCAACTAACAGAAACTCTGGCCAACTAACAGAAACTCTGGCTAACGGACAGAAACTCTAGTCAACTAACAGAAAATGTGGCTAACTAACAGAAACTTTGGCTACATGACAGAAACTCTGGCTAACTAACAGGAACGTTGGCTCCATGACAGAAACGTTGGCTACATGACAGAAACTCTGGCTAACTAACAGAAACGTTGGCTACATGACAGAAACTTTGGTCAACTAACAGAAAATGTGTCTAAGTAACAGAAACTTTGGCTACATGACAGAAACTCTGGCTAACTAACAAAAAATCTGGCTAACTAACAGAAACGTTGGCTACATGACAGAAACTCTGGCTAACTAACAGAAACGTTGGCTACATGACAGAAACTCTGGCTAACTAACAGAAACGTTGGCTACATGACAGAAACTCTGGCTAACTAACAGAAACGTTGGCTACATGACAGAAACTTTGGCTACATGACAGAAACTCTGGCTAACAGAAACTCTGTTCAACTAAAAGAAACTCTGGCTACATGAGAGAAACTCTGGCTAACAGAAACGTTGGCTACATGACAGAAACTCTGGCTAACTAACAAATGTTGGCTACATGACAGAAACTCTGGCTAACTAACAGAAACGTTGGCTACATGACAGAAAGTCTGGCTAACTAACAGAAACTCTGGCTAACAGAAACTCTGTTCAACTAACAGAAACTCTGGCTACATGACAGAAACTCTGGCTAACTAACAGAAACGTTGGCTCCATGACAGAAACTCTGGCTAACTAACAGAAACGTTGGCTACATGACAGAAACTCTGGCTAACAGAAACGTTGGCTACATGACACAAACTCTTGCCAACTAACAGAAACTCTGGCTAACAGAAACTCTGTTCAACTAACAGAAACTCTGGCTAACTAACAGAAACGTTGGCTACATGACAGAAACTCTGGCTAACTAACAAACGTTGGCTACATGACAGAAACTCTGGCCAACTAACAAAAAATCTGGCTAACTAACAGAAACGTTGGCTACATGACAGAAACTCTGGCTAACTAACAAACGTTGGCTACATGACAGAAACTCTGTCCAACTAACAGAAACTCTGGCCAACTAACAGAAACTCTGGCTAACGGACAGAAACTCTAGTCAACTAACAGAAAATGTGGCTAACTAACAGAAACTTTGGCTACATGACAGAAACTCTGGCTAACTAACAGGAACGTTGGCTCCATGACAGAAACGTTGGCTACATGACAGAAACTCTGGCTAACTAACAGAAACGTTGGCTACATGACAGAAACTTTGGTCAACTAACAGAAAATGTGTCTAAGTAACAGAAACTTTGGCTACATGACAGAAACTCTGGCTAACTAACAAAAAATCTGGCTAACTAACAGAAACGTTGGCTACATGACAGAAACTCTGGCTAACTAACAGAAACGTTGGCTACATGACAGAAACTCTGGCTAACTAACAGAAACGTTGGCTACATGACAGAAACTTTGGCTACATGACAGAAACTCTGGCTAACAGAAACTCTGTTCAACTAAAAGAAACTCTGGCTACATGAGAGAAACTCTGGCTAACAGAAACGTTGGCTACATGACAGAAACTCTGGCTAACTAACAAATGTTGGCTCCATGACAGAAACGTTGGCTACATGACAGAAACTCTGGCTAACTAACAGAAACGTTGGCTACATGACAGAAACTTTGGTCAACTAACAGAAAATGTGTCTAAGTAACAGAAACTTTGGCTACATGACAGAAACTCTGGCTAACTAACAAAAAATCTGGCTAACTAACAGAAACGTTGGCTACATGACAGAAACTCTGGCTAACTAACAGAAACGTTGGCTACATGACAGAAACTCTGGCTAACTAACAGAAACGTTGGCTACATGACAGAAACTTTGGCTACATGACAGAAACTCTGGCTAACAGAAACTCTGTTCAACTAAAAGAAACTCTGGCTACATGAGAGAAACTCTGGCTAACAGAAACGTTGGCTACATGACAGAAACTCTGGCTAACTAACAAATGTTGGCTACATGACAGAAACTCTGGCTAACTAACAGAAACGTTGACTCCATGACAGAAACTCTGGATAACTAACAGAAACGTTGGCTACATGACAGAAAGTCTGGCTAACTAACAGAAACTCTGGCTAACAGAAACTCTGTTCAACTAACAGAAACTTTGGCTACATGACAGAAACTCTGGCTAACTAACAGAAACGTTGGCTCCATGACAGAAACGTTGGCTCCATGACAGAAACTCTGGCTAACTAACAGAAACGTTGGCTACATGACAGAAACTTTGGTCAACTAACAGAAAATGTGTCTAAGTAACAGAAACTTTGGCTACATGACAGAAACTCTGGCTAACTAACAAAAAATCTGGCTAACTAACAGAAACGTTGGCTACATGACAGAAACTCTGGCTAACTAACAGAAACGTTGGCTACATGACAGAAACTCTGGCTAACTAACAGAAACGTTGGCTACATGACAGAAACTTTGGCTACATGACAGAAACTCTGGCTAACAGAAACTCTGTTCAACTAAAAGAAACTCTGGCTACATGAGAGAAACTCTGGCTAACAGAAACGTTGGCTACATGACAGAAACTCTGGCTAACTAACAAATGTTGGCTACATGACAGAAACTCTGGCTAACTAACAGAAACGTTGACTCCATGAAAGAAACTCTGGATAACTAACAGAAACGTTGGCTACATGACAGAAACTCTGGCTAACTAACAGAAACGTTGGCTACATGACAGAAAGTCTGGCTAACTAACAGAAACTCTGGCTAACAGAAACTCTGTTCAACTAACAGAAACTCTGGCTACATGACAGAAACTCTGGCTAACTAACAGAAACGTTGGCTCCATGACAGAAACTCTGGCTAACTAACAGAAACGTTGGCTACATGACAGAAACTCTGGCTAACAGAAACGTTGGCTACATGACACAAACTCTTGCCAACTAACAGAAACTCTGGCTAACAGAAACTCTGTTCAACTAACAGAAACTCTGGCTAACTAACAGAAACGTTGGCTACATGACAGAAACTCTGGCTAACTAACAAACGTTGGCTACATGACAGAAACTCTGGCCAACTAACAAAAAATCTGGCTAACTAACAGAAACGTTGGCTACATGACAGAAACTCTGGCTAACTAACAAACGTTGGCTACATGACAGAAACTCTGTCCAACTAACAGAAACTCTGGCTAACGGACAGAAACTCTAGTCAACTAACAGAAAATGTGGCTAACTAACAGAAACTTTGGCTACATGACAGAAACTCTGGCTAACTAACAGGAACGTTGGCTCCATGACAGAAACGTTGGCTACATGACAGAAACTCTGGCTAACTAACAGAAACGTTGGCTACATGACAGAAATTTTGGTCAACTAACAGAAAATGTGTCTAAGTAACAGAAACTTTGGCTACATGACAGAAACTCTGGCTAACTAACAAAAAATCTGGCTAACTAACAGAAACGTTGGCTACATGACAGAAACTTTGGCTACATGACAGAAACTTTGGCTACATGACAGAAACTCTGGCTAACAGAAACTCTGTTCAACTAAAAGAAACTCTGGCTACATGAGAGAAACTCTGGCTAACAGAAACGTAGGCTACATGACAGAAACTCTGGCTAACTAACAAATGTTGGCTACATGACAGAAACTCTGGCTAACTAACAGAAACGTTGACTCCATGACAGAAACTCTGGATAACTAACAGAAACGTTGGCTACATGACAGAAACTCTGGCTAACTAACAGAAACGTTGGCTACATGACAGAAAGTCTGGCTAACTAACAGAAACTCTGGCTAACAGAAACTCTGTTCAACTAACAGAAACTCTGGCTACATGACAGAAACTCTGGCTAACTAACAGAAACGTTGGCTACATGACAGAAACTCTGGCTAACTAACAAACGTTGGCTACATGACCGAAACTCTGGCCAACTAACAGAAATTCTGGCTAACGGACAGAAACTCTGGTCAACTAACAGAAAATGTTGCTAACTAACAGAAACTTTGGCTACATGACAGAAACTCTGGCTAACAGAGACTCTGTTCAACTAACAGAAACTCTGGATACATGACAGAAACTCTGGCTAACTAACAGAAATGTTGGCTACATGACAGAAACTCTGGCTAACTAACAGAAACGTTGGCTACACAACAGAAACTCTGGCCAATTAACAAACTCGGGCTAACGGACAGAAACTCTGGTCAACTAACAGAAAATGTGGCTAACTAACAGAAACGTTGGCTACATGACAGAAACTCTGGCCAACTAACAGAAACTCTGGCCAACTAACAGAAACGTTGGCTACATGACAGAAACTCTGGCTAACAGAAACGTTGGCTACATGACAGAAACTCTGGCTAACTAACAGAAACGTTGGCTCCATGACAGAAACTCTGGCTAACTAACAGAAACGTTGGCTACATGACAGAAACTCTGGCTAACTAACAGAAACGTTGGCTACATGACACAAACTCTGGCCAACTAACAGAAACTCTGGCTAACAGAAACTCTGTTCAACTAACAGAAACTCTGGCTAACTAACAGAAACGTTGGCTACATGACAGAAACTCTGGCTAACTAACAAACGTTGGCTACATGACAGAAACTCTGGCCAACTAACAAAAAATCTGGCTAACTAACAGAAACGTTGGCTACATGACAGAAACTCTGGCTAACTAACAAACGTTGGCTACATGACAGAAACTCTGTCCAACTAACAGAAACTCTGGCCAACTAACATAAACTCTGGCTAACGGACAGAAACTCTAGTCAACTAACAGAAAATGTGGCTAACTAACAGAAACTTTGGCTACATGACAGAAACTCTGGCTAACTAACAGAAACGTTGGCTACATGACAGAAACTCTGGCTAACTAACAGAAACGTTGGCTACATGACAGAAACTTTGGTCAACTAACAGAAAATGTGGCTAAGTAACAGAAACTTTGGCTACATGACAGAAACTCTGGCTAACTAACAAAAAATCTGGCTAACTAACAGAAACGTTGGCTACATGACAGAAACTCTGGCTAACTAACAGAAACGTTGGCTACATGACAGAAACTCTGGTCAACTAACAGAAAATGTGGCTAAGTAACAGAAACTTTGGCTACATGACAGAAACTCTGGCTAACAGAAACTCTGTTCAACTAACAGAAACTCTGGCTACATGACAGAAACTCTGGCTAACTAACAGAAACGTTGGCTACATGACAGAAACTCTGGCTAACTAACAGAAACGTTGGCTACATGACAGAAACTCTGGCCAACTAACAGAAACGTTGGCTACATGACAGAAACTGGCTAACAGAAACTCTGTTCAACTAACAGAAACTCTGGATACATGACAGAAACTCTGGCTAACAGAAATGTTGGCTACATGACAGAAACTCTGGCTAACTAACAGAAACGTTGGCTACATGACAGAAACTCTGGCCAATTAACAGAAACTCGGGCTAACGGACAGAAACTCTGGTCAACTAACAGAAAATGTGGCTAACTAACAGAAACGTTGGCTACAAGACAGAAACTCTGGCCAACTAACAGAAACTCTGGTTAACAGAAACTCTGTTCAACTAACAGAAACTCTGGCTACATGACAGAAACTCTGGCTAACTAACAGAAATGTTGGCTACATGACAGAAACTCTGGCTAACAGAAACTCTGTTCAACTAACAGAAACTCTGGCTACATGACAGAAACTCTGGCTAACTAACAGAAACGTTGGCTACATGACAGAAACTCTGGCCAACTAACAGAAACTCTGGCTAACAGAAACTCTGTTCAACTAACAGAAACTCTGGCTACATGACAGAAACTCTGGCTAACTAACAGAAACGTTGGCTACATGACAGAAACTCTGGCTAACAGAAACTCTGTTCAACTAACAGAAACTCTGGATACATGACAGAAACTCTGGCTAACTAACAGAAACGTTGGCTACATGACAGAAACTCTGGCCAATTAACAGAAACTCGGGCTAACGGACAGAAACTCTGGTCAACTAACAGAAAATGTGGCTAACTAACAGAAACATTGGCTACATGACAGAAACTCTGGCCAACTAACAGAAACTCTGGCCAACTAACAGAAACGTTGGCTACGTGACAGAAACTCTGGCTAACAGAAACGTTGGCTACATGACAGAAACTCTGGCTAACTAACAGAAAATGTGGCTAAGTAACAGAAACTTTGGCTACATGACAGAAACTCTGGCTAACTAACAAAAAATCTGGCTAACTAACAGAAACGTTGGCTACATGACAGAAACTCTGGCTAACTAACAGAAACGTTGGCTACATGACAGAAACTCTGGTCAACTAACAGAAAATGTGGCTAAGTAACAGAAACTTTGGCTACATGACAGAAACTCTGGCTAACAGAAACTCTGTTCAACTAACAGAAACTCTGGCTACATGACAGAAACTCTGGCTAACTAACAGAAACGTTGGCTACATGACAGAAACTCTGGCTAACTAACAGAAACGTTGGCTACATGACAGAAACTCTGGCCAACTAACAGAAACGTTGGCTACATGACAGAAACTGGCTAACAGAAACTCTGTTCAACTAACAGAAACTCTGGATACATGACAGAAACTCTGGCTAACAGAAATGTTGGCTACATGACAGAAACTCTGGCCAATTAACAGAAACTCGGGCTAACGGACAGAAACTCTGGTCAACTAACAGAAAATGTGGCTAACTAACAGAAACGTTGGCTACAAGACAGAAACTCTGGCCAACTAACAGAAACTCTGGCTAACAGAAACTCTGTTCAACTAACAGAAACTCTGGCTACATGACAGAAACTCTGGCTAACTAACAGAAATGTTGGCTACATGACAGAAACTCTGGCTAACAGAAACTCTGTTCAACTAACAGAAACTCTGGCTACATGACAGAAACTCTGGCTAACTAACAGAAACGTTGGCTACATGACAGAAACTCTGGCCAACTAACAGAAACTCTGGCTAACAGAAACTCTGTTCAACTAACAGAAACTCTGGCTACATGACAGAAACTCTGGCTAACTAACAGAAACGTTGGCTACATGACAGAAACTCTGGCTAACAGAAACTCTGTTCAACTAACAGAAACTCTGGATACATGACAGAAACTCGGGCTAACTAACAGAAACGTTGGCTACATGACAGAAACTCTGGCCAATTAACAGAAACTCGGGCTAACGGACAGAAACTCTGGTCAACTAACAGAAAATGTGGCTAACTAACAGAAACATTGGCTACATGACAGAAACTCTGGCCAACTAACAGAAACTCTGGCCAACTAACAGAAACGTTGGCTACGTGACAGAAACTCTGGCTAACAGAAACGTTGGCTACATGACAGAAACTCTGGCTAACTAACAGAAACATTGGCTCCATGACAGAAACTCTGGCTAACTAACAGAAACGTTGGCTACATGACAGAAACTCTGGCTAACTAACAGAAACGTTGGCTACATGACAGAAACTCTGGCCAACTAACAGAAACTCTGGCTAACAGAAACTCTGTTCAACTAACAGAAACACTGGCTACATGACAGAAACTCTGGCTAACTAACAGAAACGTTGGCTACATGACAGAAACTCTGGCTAACTAACAAACGTTGGCTACATGACCGAAACTCTGGCCAACTAACAGAAACTCTGGCTAACGGACAGGAACTCTGGTCAACTTACAGAAAATGTGGCTAACAGAAACTTTGGCTACATGACAGAAACTCTGGCTAACAGAAACTCTGTTCAACTAACAGAAACTCTGGCTACATGACAGAAACTCTGGCTAACTAACAGAAACGTTGGCTACATGACAGAAACTCTGGCTAACTAACAGAAACGTTGGCTACATGACAGAAACTTTGGCTACATGACAGAAACTCTGGCTAACAGAAACTCTGTTCAACTAAAAGAAACGTTGGCTACATGACAGAAACTCTGGCCAATTAACAGAAACTCGGGCTAACGGACAGAAACTCTGGTCAACTAACAGAAAATGTGGCTAACTAACGGAAACGTTGGCTACATGACAGAAACTCTGGCTAACAGAAACGTTGGCTACATGACAGAAACTCTGGCTAACTAACAGAAACATTGGCTCCATGACAGAAACTCTGGCTAACTAACAGAAACGTTGGCTACATGACAGAAACTCTGGCTAACTAACAGAAACGTTGGCTACATGACAGAAACTCTGGCCAACTAACAGAAACTCTGGCTAACAGAAACTCTGTTCAACTAACAGAAACTCTGGCTACATGACAGAAACTCTGGCTAACTAACAGAAACGTTGGCTACATGACAGAAACTCTGGCTAACTAACAGAAACGTTGGCTACATGACAGAAACTTTGGCTACATGACAGAAACTCTGGCTAACAGAAACTCTGTTCAACTAAAAGAAACTCTGGCTACATGACAGAAACTCTGGCTAACGAACAGAAACGTTGACTCCATGACAGAAACTCTGGATAACTAACAGAAACGTTGGCTACATGACAGAAACTCTGGCTAACTAACAGAAACGTTGGCTACATGACAGAAACTCTGGCTAACTAACAGAAACTCTGGCTAACAGAAACTCTGTTCAACTAACAGAAACTCTGGCTACATGACAGAAACTCTGGCTAACTAAAAGAAACGTTGGCTACATGACAGATACTCTGGCTAACTAACAAACGTTGGCTACATGACCGAAACTCTGGCCAACTAACAGAAACTCTGGCTAACGGACAGAAACTCTGGTCAACTAACAGAAAATGTTGCTAACTAACAGAAACTTTGGCTACATGACAGAAACTCTGGACAACTAACAAAAAATCTGGCTAACTAACAGAAACGTTGGCTACATGACAGAAACTCTGGCTAACTAACAAACGTTGGCTACATGACAGAAACTCTTTCCAACTAACAGAAACTCTGGCCAACTAACAGAAACTCTGGCTAACGGACAGAAACTCTAGTCAACTAACAGAAAATGTGGCTAACTAACAGAAACTTTGGCTACATGACAGAAACTCTGGCTAACTAACAGAAACGTTGGCTCCATGACAGAAACGTTGGCTACATGACAGAAACTCTGGCTAACTAACAGAAACGTTGGCTACATGACAGAAACTTTGGTCAACTAACAGAAAATGTGGCTAAGTAACAGAAACTTTGGCTACATGACAGAAACTCTGGCTAACTAACAAAAAATCTGGCTAACTAACAGAAACGTTGGCTACATGACAGAAACTCTGGCTAACTAACAGAAACGTTGGCTACATGACAGAAACTCTGGTCAACTAACAGAAAATGTGGCTAAGTAACAGAAACTTTGGCTACATGACAGAAACTCTGGCTAACAGAAACTCTGTTCAACTAACAGAAACTCTGGCTACATGACAGAAACTCTGGCTAACTAACAGAAACGTTGGCTACATGACAGAAACTCTGGCCAACTAACAGAAACGTTGGCTACATGACAGAAACTGGCTAACAGAAACTCTGTTCAACTAACATAAACTCTGGATACATGACAGAAACTCTGGCTAACTAACAGAAATGTTGGCTACATGACAGAAACTCTGGCTAACTAACAGAAACGTTGGCTACATGACAGAAACTCTGGCCAATTAAAAGAAACTCGGGCTAACGGACAGAAACTCTGGTCAACTAACAGAAAATGTGGCTAACTAACAGAAACGTTGGCTACATGACAGAAACTCTGGCTAACTAACAGAAACGTTGGCTCCATGACAGAAACTCTGTTCAACTAACAGAAACTCTGGCTACATGACAGAAACTCTGGCTAACTAACAGAAACGTTGGCTACATGACAGAAACTCTGGCCAACTAACAGAAACTCTGGCTAACAGAAACTCTGTTCAACTAACAGAAACTCTGGCTACATGACAGAAACTCTGGCTAACTAACAGAAACGTTGGCTACATGACAGAAACTCTGGCTAACAGAAACTCTGTTCAACTAACAGAAACTCTGGATACATGACAGAAACTCTGGCTAACTAACAGAAACGTTGGCTACATGACAGAAACTCTGGCCAATTAACAGAAACTCGGGCTAACGGACAGAAACTCTGGTCAACTAACAGAAAATGTGGCTAACTAACAGAAACGTTGGCTACATGACAGAAACTCTGGCCAACTAACAGAAACTCTGGCCAACTAACAGAAACGTTGGCTACATGACAGAAACTCTGGCTAACAGAAACGTTGGCTACATGACAGAAACTCTGGCTAACTAACAGAAACATTGGCTCCATGACAGAAACTCTGGCTAACTAACAGAAACGTTGCCTACATGACAGAAACTCTTGCTAACTAACAAACGTTGGCTACATGACAGAAACTCTGGCTAACGGACAGGAATTCTGGTCAACTAACAGAAAATGTGGCTAACAGAAACTTTGGCTACATGACAGAAACTCTGGCTAACAGAAACTCTGTTCAACTAACAGAAACTCTGGCTACATGACAGAAACTCTGGCTAACTAACAGAAACGTTGGCTACATGACAGAAACTCTGGCTAACTAACAGAAACGTTGGCTACATGACAGAAACTTTGGCTACATGACAGAAACTCTGGCTAACAGAAACTCTGTTCAACTAAAAGAAACTCTGGCTACATGAGAGAAACTCTGGCTAACTAACAGAAACGTTGGCTACATGACAAAAACTCTGGCTAACTAACAAATGTTGGCTACATGACAGAAACTCTGGCTAACTAACAGAAATGTTGACTCCATGACAGAAACTCTGGATAACTAACAGAAACGTTGGCTACATGACAGAAACTCTGGCTAACCAACAGAAACGTTGGCTACATGACAGAAACTCTGGCTAACTAACAGAAACTCTGGCTAACAGAAACTCTGTTCAACTAACAGAAACTCTGGCTACATGACAGAAACTCTGGCTAACTAACAGAAACGTTGGCTACATGACAGAAACTCTGGCTAACTAACAAACGTTGGCTACATGATCGAAACTCTGGCCAACTAACAGAAACTCTGGCTAACGGACAGAAACTTTGGTCAACTAACAGAAAATGTTGCTAACTAACAGAAACTTTGGCTACATGACAGAAACTCTGGCTAACAGAAACTCTGTTCAACTAACAGAAACTCTGGCTACATGACAGAAACTCTGGCTAACTAACAAAAACGTTGGCTACATGACAGAAACTCTGGCTAACTAACAGAAACGTTGGCTACATGACAGAAACTTTGGCTACATGACAGAAACTCTGGCTAACAGAAACTCTGTTCAACTAACAGAAACTCTGGCTACATGACAGAAACTCTGGCTAACTAACAAAAACGTTGGCTACATGACAGAAACTCTGGCTAACTAACAGAAACGTTGGCTACATGACAGAAACTCTGGCTAACTAACAGAAACGTTGGCTACATGACAAACTCTGGCTAACAGAAACTCTGTTCAACTAAAAGAAACTCTGGATACATGACAGAAACTCTGGCTAACTAACAGAAACGTTGGCTACATGACAGAAACTCTGGCTAACTAACAGAAACGTTGGCTACATGACAGAAACTTTGGCTACATGACAGAATCTCTGGCTAACAGAAACTCTGTTCAACTAAAAGAAACTCTGGCTACATGAGAGAAACTCTGGCTAACTAACAGAAACGTTGGCTACATGACAGAAACTCTGGCTAACTAACAAACGTTGGCTACATGACAGAAACTCTGGCTAACTAACAGAAACGTTGGCTCCATGACAGAAACTCTGGCTAACTAACAGAAACGTTGGCTAGATGACAGAAACTCTAGCTAACTAACAGAAACGTTGGCTACATGACAGAAACTCTGGCTAACTCACAGAAACTCTGGCTAACAGAAACTCTGTTCAACTAACAGAAACTCTGGCTAGATGACAGAAACTCTGGCTAAGTAACAGAAACGTCGGCTACATGACAGAAACTCTGGCCAACTAACAGAAACTTTGGCTACATGACAGAAACTCTGGCTAACAGAAACTCTGTTCAACTAACAGAAACGTTGGCTACATGACAGAAACTCTGGCTAACAGAAACGTTGGCTACATGACAGAAACTCTGGCTAACTAACAGAAACATTAGCTCCATGACAGAAACTCTGGCTAACTAACAGAAACGTTGGCTACATGACAGAAACTCTGGCTAACTAACAGAAACGTTGGCTACATGACAGAAACTCTGGCCAACTAACAGAAACTCTGGCTAACAGAAACTCTGTTCAACTAACAGAAACTCTGGCTACATGACAGAAACTCTGGCTAACTAACAGAAACGTTGGCTACATGACAGAAACTCTGGCAAACTAACAGAAACTCTGGCCAACTAACAGAAACTCTGGCTAATGGACAGGAACTCTGGTCAACTAACAGAAAATGTGGCTAAGTAACAGAAACTTTGGCTACATGACAGAAACTCTGGCTAACAGAAACTCTGTTCAACTAACAGAAACTCTGGCTACATGACAGAAACTCTGGCTAACTAACAGAAACGTTGGCTACATGACAGAAACTCTGGCTAACTAACAGAAACGTTGGCTACATGACAGAAACTTTGGCTACATGACAGAATCTCTGGCTAACAGAAACTCTGTTCAACTAAAAGAAACTCTGGCTACATGAGAGAAACTCTGGCTAACTAACAGAAACGTTGGCTACATGACAGAAACTCTGGCTAACTAACAAACGTTGGCTACATGACAGAAACTCTGGCTAACTAACAGAAACGTTGGCTCTATGACAGAAACTCTGGCTAACTAACAGAAACGTTGGCTACATGACAGAAACTCTGGCTAACTAACAGAAACGTTGGCTACATGACAGAAACTCTGGCTAACTCACAGAAACTCTGGCTAACAGAAACTCTGTTCAACTAACAGAAACTCTGGCTAGATGACAGAAACTCTGGCTAAGTAACAGAAACGTTGGCTACATGACAGAAACTCTGGCCAACTAACAGAAACTCTGGCCAACTAACAGAAACTCTGGCTAACGGACAGAAACTCTGGTCAACTAACAGAAAATGTGGCTAACTAACAGAAACTTTGGCTACATGACAGAAACTCTGGCTAACAGAAACTCTGTTCAACTAACAGAAACGTTGGCTACATGACAGAAACTCTGGCTAACAGAAACGTTGGCTACATGACAGAAACTCTGGCTAACTAACAGAAACATTGGCTCCATGACAGAAACTCTGGCTAACTAACAGAAACGTTGGCTACATGACAGAAACTCTGGCTAACTAACAAACGTTGGCTACATGACAGAAACTCTGGCTAACTAACAGAAACGTTGGCTCCATGACAGAAACTCTGGCTAACTAACAGAAACGTTGGCTACATGACAGAAACTCTAGCTAACTAACAGAAACGTTGGCTACATGACAGAAACTTTGGCTAACTCACAGAAACTCTGGCTAACAGAAACTCTGTTCAACTAACAGAAACTCTGGCTAGATGACAGAAACTCTGGCTAAGTAACAGAAACGTCGGCTACATGACAGAAACTCTGGCCAACTAACAGAAACTCTGGCCATCTAACAGAAACTCTGGCTAACAGAAACTCTGTTCAACTAACAGAAACGTTGGCTACATGACAGAAACTCTGGCTAACAGAAACGTTGGCTACATGACAGAAACTCTGGCTAACTAACAGAAACATTGGCTCCATGACAGAAACTCTGGCTAACTAACAGAAACGTTGGCTACATGACAGAAACTCTGGCTAACTAACAAACGTTGGCTACATGACAGAAACTCTGGCTAACTAACAGAAACGTTGGCTCCATGACAGAAACTCTGGCTAACTAACAGAAACGTTGGCTACATGACAGAAACTCTAGCTAACTAACAGAAACGTTGGCTACATGACAGAAACTCTGGCTAACTCACAGAAACTCTGGCTAACAGAAACTCTGTTCAACTAACAGAAACTCTGGCTAGATGACAGAAACTCTGGCTAAGTAACAGAAACGTCGGCTACATGACAGAAACTCTGGCCAACTAACAGAAACTCTGGCCAACTAACAGAAACTCTGGCTAACGGACAGAAACTCTGGTCAACTAACAGAAACTTTGGCTACATGACAGAAACTCTGGCTAACAGAAACTCTGTTCAACTAACAGAAACGTTGGCTACATGACAGAAACTCTGGCTAACAGAAACGTTGGCTACATGACAGAAACTCTGGCTAACTAACAGAAACGTTGGCTACATGACAGAAACTCTGGCTAACTAACAGAAACGTTGGCTACATGACAGAAACTCTGGCCAACTAACAGAAACTCTGGCTAACAGAAACTCAATTCAACTAACAGAAACTCTGGCTACATGACAGAAACTCTGGCTAACTAACAGAAACGTTGGCTACATGACAGAAACTCTGGCAAACTAACAGAAACTCTGGCCAACTAACAGAAACTCTGGCTAATGGACAGGAACTCTGGTCAACTAACAGAAAATGTGGCTAAGTAACAGAAACTTTGGCTACATGACAGAAACTCTGGCTAACAGAAACTCTGTTCAACTAACAGAAACTCTGGCTACATGACAGAAACTCTGGCTAACTAACAGAAACGTTGGCTACATGACAGAAACTCTGGCTAACTAACAGAAACGTTGGCTACATGACAGAAACTTTGGCTACATGACAGAATCTCTGGCTAACAGAAACTCTGTTCAACTAAAAGAAACTCTGGCTACATGAGAGAAACTCTGGCTAACTAACAGAAACGTTGGCTACATGACAGAAACTCTGGCTAACTAACAAACGTTGGCTACATGACAGAAACTCTGGCTAACTAACAGAAACGTTGGCTCCATGACAGAAACTCTGGCTAACTAACAGAAACGTTGGCTACATGACAGAAACTCTGGCTAACTAACAGAAACGTTGGCTACATGACAGAAACTCTGGCTAACTCACAGAAACTATGGCTAACAGAAACTCTGTTCAACTAACAGAAACTCTGGCTAGATGACAGAAACTCTGGCTAAGTAACAGAAACGTTGGCTACATGACAGAAACTCTGGCCAACTAACAGAAACTCTGGCCAACTAACAGAAACTCTGGCTAACGGACAGAAACTCTGGTCAACTAACAGAAAATGTGGCTAACTAACAGAAACTTTGGCTACATGACAGAAACTCTGGCTAACAGAAACTCTGTTCAACTAACAGAAACTCTGGCTACATGACAGAAACTCTGGCTAACTAACAAAAACGTTGGCTACATGACAGAAACTCTGGCTAACTAACAGAAACGTTGGCTACATGACAGAAACTTTGGCTACATGACAGAATCTCTGGCTAACAGAAACTCTGTTCAACTAACAGAAACTCTGGCTACATGACAGAAACTCTGGTCAACTAACAGAAAATGTGGCTAAGTAACAGAAACTTTGGCTACATGACAGAAACTCTGGCTAACAGAAACTCTGTTCAACTAACAGAAACTCTGGCTACATGACAGAAACTCTGGTTAACTAACAGAAACGTTGGCTACATGACAGAAACTCTGGCTAACTAAAAGAAACGTTGGCTACATGACAGAAACTCTGGCTAACTCACAGAAACTCTGGCTAACAGAAACTCTGTTCAACTAACAGAAACTCGGGCTAGATGACAGAAACTCTGGCTAAGTAACAGAAACGTTGGCTACATGACAGAAACTCTGGCCAACTAACAGAAACTCTGGCCAACTAACAGAAACTCTGGCTAACGGACAGAAACTCTGGTCAACTAACAGAAACTTTGGCTACATGACAGAAACTCTGGCTAACAGAAACTCTGTTCAACTAACAGAAACGTTGGCTACATGACAGAAACTCTGGCTAACAGAAACGTTGGCTACATGACAGAAACTCTGGCTAACTAACAGAAACATTGGCTCCATGACAGAAACTCTGGCTAACTAACAGAAACGTTGGATACATGACAGAAACTCTGGCTAACTAACAGAAACGTTGGCTACATGACAGAAACTCTGGCCAACTAACAGAAACTCTGGCTAACAGAAACTCTGTTCAACTAACAGAAACTCTGGCTACATGACAGAAACTCTGGCTAACTAACAGAAACGTTGGCTACATGACAGAAACTCTGGCCAACTAACAGAAACTCTGGCTAATGGACAGGAACTCTGGTCAACTAACAGAAAATGTGGCTAAGTAACAGAAACTTTGGCTACATGACAGAAACTCTGGCTAACAGAAACTCTGTTCAACTAACAGAAACTCTGGCTACATGACAGAAACTCTGGCTAACTAACAGAAACGTTGGCTACATGACAGAAACTCTGGCTAACTAACAGAAACGTTGGCTACATGACAGAAACTCTGGCTAACAGAAACTCTGTTCAACTAAAAGAAACTCTGGATACATGACAGAAACTCTGGCTAACTAACAGAAACGTTGGCTACATGACAGAAACTCTGGCTAACTAACAGAAACGTTGGCTACATGACAGAAACTCTGGCCAATTAACAGAAACTCTGGCTAACGGACAGAAACTCTGGTCAACTAACAGAAAATGTGGCTAACTAACAGAAACGTTGGCTACATGACAGAAACTCTGGCTAACAGAAACTCTGTTCAACTAACAGAAACTCTGGCTACATGACAGAAACTCTGGCTAACTAACAGAAACGTTGGCTACATGACAGAAACTCTGGCTAACTAACAGAAACGTTGGCTACATGACAGAAACTTTGGCTACATGACAGAATCTCTGGCTAACAGAAACTCTGTTCAACTAAAAGAAACTCTGGCTACATGAGAGAAACTCTGGCTAACTAACAGAAACGTTGGCTACATGACAGAAACTCTGGCTAACTAACAAACGTTGGCTACATGACAGAAACTCTGGCTAACTAACAGAAACGTTGGCTCCATGACAGAAACTCTGGCTAACTAACAGAAACGTTGGCTACATGACAGAAACTCTGGCTAACTAACAGAAACGTTGGCTACATGACAGAAACTCTGGCTAACTCACAGAAACTCTGGCTAACAGAAACTCTGTTCAACTAACAGAAACTCTGGCTAGATGACAGAAACTCTGGCTAAGTAACAGAAACGTTGGCTACATGACAGAAACTCTGGCCAACTAACAAAAACTCTGGCCAACTAACAGAAACTCTGGCTAACGGACAGAAACTCTGGTCAACTAACAGAAAATGTGGCTAACTAACAGAAACTTTGGCTACATGACAGAAACTCTGGCTAACAGAAACTCTGTTCAACTAACAGAAACGTTGGCTACATGACAGAAACTCTGGCTAACAGAAACGTTGGCTACATGACAGAAACTCTGGCTAACTAACAGAAACATTGGCTCCATGACAGAAACTCTGGCTAACTAACAGAAACGTTGGCTACATGACAGAAACTCTGGCTAACTAACAGAAACGTTGGCTACATGACAGAAACTCTAACCAACTAACAGAAACTCTGGCTAACAGAAACTCTGTTCAACTAACAGAAACTCTGGCTACATGACAGAAACTCTGGCTAACTAACAGAAACGTTGGCTACATGACAGAAACTCTGGCAAACTAACAAAAACTCTGGCCAACTAACAGAAACTCTGGCTAATGGACAGGAACTCTGGTCAACTAACAGAAAATGTGGCTAAGTAACAGAAACTTTGGCTACATGACAGAAACTCTGGCTAACAAAAACTCTGTTCAACTAACAGAAACTCTGGCTACATGACAGAAACTCTGGCTAACTAACAGAAACGTTGGCTACATGACAGAAACTCTGGCTAACTAACAGAAACGTTGGCTACATGACAGAAACTCTGGCTAACAGAAATTTGGTCAACTAAAAGAAACTCTGGATACATGACAGAAACTCTGGCTAACTAACAGAAACGTTGGGTACATGACAGAAACTCTGGCTAACTAACAGAAACGTTGGCTACATGACAGAAACTCTGGCCAATTAACAGAAACTCTGGCTAACGGACAGAAACTCTGGTCAACTAACAGAAAATGTGGCTAACTAACAGAAACGTTGGCTACATGACAGAAACGTTGGCTACATGACAGAAACGTTGGCTACATGACAGAAACTCTGGCTACATGACAGAAACTCTGGCTAACTAACAGAAACGTTGGCTACATGACAGAAACTTTGGCTACATGACAGAATCTCTGGCTAACAGAAACTCTGTTCAACTAAAAGAAACTCTGGCTACATGAGAGAAACTCTGGCTAACTAACAGAAACGTTGGCTACATGACAGAAACTCTGGCTAACTAACAAACGTTGGCTACATGACAGAAACTCTGGCTAACTAACAAAAACTCTGGCCAACTAACAGAAACTCTGGCTAACGGACAGAAACTCTGGTCAACTAACAGAAAATGTGGCTAACTAACAGAAACTTTGGCTACATGACAGAAACTCTGGCTAACAGAAACTCTGTTCAACTAACAGAAACGTTGGCTACATGACAGAAACTCTGGCTAACAGAAACGTTGGCTACATGACAGAAACTCTGGCTAACTAACAGAAACATTGGCTCCATGACAGAAACTCTGGCTAACTAACAGAAACGTTGGCTACATGACAGAAACTCTGGCTAACTAACAGAAACGTTGGCTACATGACAGAAACTCTGGCCAACTAACAGAAACTCTGGCTAACAGAAACTCTGTTCAACTAACAGAAACTCTGGCTACATGACAGAAACTCTGGCTAACTAACAGAAACGTTGGCTACATGACAGAAACTCTGGCAAACTAACAAAAACTCTGGCCAACTAACAGAAACTCTGGCTAATGGACAGGAACTCTGGTCAACTAACAGAAAATGTGGCTGAGTAACAGAAACATTGGCTACATGACAGAAACTCTGGCTAACAAAAACTCTGTTCAACTAACAGAAACTCTGGCTACATGACAGAAACTCTGGCTAACTAACAGAAACGTTGGCTACATGACAGAAACTCTGGCTAACTAACAGAAACGTTGGCTACATGATAGAAACTCTGGCCAATTAACAGAAACTCTGGCTAACGGACAGAAAGTCTGGGCAACTAACAGAAAATGTGGCTAACTAACAGAAACGTTGGCTACATGACAGAAACGTTGGCTACATGACAGAAACGTTGGCTACATGACAGAAACTCTGGCTACATGACAGAAACTCTGGCTAACTAACAGAAACGTTGGCTACATGACAGAAACTCTGGCTAACTAACAGAAACGTTGGCTACATGACAGAAACTTTGGCTACATGACAGAATCTCTGGCTAACAGAAACTCTGTTCAACTAAAAGAAACTCTGGCTACATGAGAGAAACTCTGGCTAACTAACAGAAACGTTGGCTACATGACAGAAACTCTGGCTAACTAACAAACGTTGGCTACATGACAGAAACTCTGGCTAATTAACAGAAACGTTGGCTCCATGACAGAAACTCTGGCTAACTAACAGAAACGTTGGCTACATGACAGAAACTCTGGCTAACTAACAGAAACGTTGGCTCCATGACAGAAACTCTGGCTAACTAACAGAAACGTTGGCTACATGACAGAAACTCTGGCTAACTAACAGAAACGTTGGCTACATGACAGAAACTCTGGCTAACTAACAGAAACGTTGGCTACATGACAGAAACTTTGGCTACATGACAGAATCTCTGGCTAACAGAAACTCTGTTCAACTAAAAGAAACTCTGGCTACATGAGAGAAACTCTGGCTAACTAACAGAAACGTTGGCTACATGACAGAAACTCTGGCTAACTAACAAACGTTGGCTACATGACAGAAACTCTGGCTAATTAACAGAAACGTTGGCTCCATGACAGAAACTCTGGCTAACTAACAGAAACGTTGGCTACATGACAGAAACTCTGGCTAACTAACAGAAACGTTGGCTCCATGACAGAAACTCTGGCTAACTAACAGAAACGTTGGCTACATGACAGAAACTCTGGCTAACTAACAGAAACGTTGGCTACATGACAGAAACTCTGGCTAACTCACAGAAACTCTGGCTAACAGAAACTCTGTTAAACTAACAGAAACTCTGGCTAGATGACAGAAACTCTGGCTAAGTAACAGAAACGTTGGCTACATGACAGAAACTCTGGCCAACTAACAAAAACTCTGGCCAACTAACAGAAACTCTGGCTAACGGACAGAAACTCTGGTCAACTAACAGAAAATGTGGCTAACTAACAGAAACTTTGGCTACATGACAGAAACTCTGGCTAACAGAAACTCTGTTCAACTAACAGAAACGTTGGCTACATGACAGAAACTCTGGCTAACAGAAACGTTGGCTACATGACAGAAACTCTGGCTAACTAACAGAAACATTTGCTCCATGACAGAAACTCTGGCTAACTAACAGAAACGTTGTCTACATGACAGAAACTCTGGCTAACTAACAGAAACGTTGGCTACATGACAGAAACTCTGGCCAACTAACAGAAACTCTGGCTAACAGAAACTCTGTTCAACTAACAGAAACTCTGGCTACATGACAGAAACTCTGGCTAACTAACAGAAACGTTGGCTACATGACAGAAACTCTGGCAAACTAACAAAAACTCTGGCCAACTAACAGAAACTCTGGCTAATGGACAGGAACTCTGGTCAACTAACAGAAAATGTGGCTAAGTAACAGAAACTTTGGCTACATGACAGAAACTCTGGCTAACAAAAACTCTGTTCAACTAACAGAAACTCTGGCTACATGACAGAAACTCTGGCTAACTAACAGAAACGTTGGCTACATGACAGAAACTCTGGCTAACTAACAGAAACGTTGGCTACATGACAGAAACTCTGGCTAACAGAAACTCTGTTCAACTAAAAGAAACTCTGGATACATGACAGAAACTCTGGCTAACTAACAGAAACGTTGGGTACATGACAGAAACTCTGGCTAACTAACAGAAACGTTGGCTACATGACAGAAACTCTGGCCAATTAACAGAAACTCTGGCTAACGGACAGAAACTCTGGTCAACTAACAGAAAATGTGGCTAACTAACAGAAACGTTGGCTACATGACAGAAACGTTGGCTACATGACAGAAACGTTGGCTACATGACAGAAACTCTGGCTACATGACAGAAACTCTGGCTAACTAACAGAAACGTTGGCTACATGACAGAAACTTTGGCTACATGACAGAATCTCTGGCTAACAGAAACTCTGTTCAACTAAAAGAAACTCTGGCTACATGAGAGAAACTCTGGCTAACTAACAGAAACGTTGGCTACATGACAGAAACTCTGGCTAACTAACAAACGTTGGCTACATGACAGAAACTCTGGCTAACTAACAGAAACGTTGGCTCCATGACAGAAACTCTGGCTAACTAACAGAAACGTTGGCTACATGACAGAAACTCTGGCTAACTAACAGAAACGTTGGCTACATGACAGAAACTCTGGCTAACGGACAGAAACTCTGGTCAACTAACAGAAAATGTGGCTAACTAACAGAAACTTTGGCTACATGACAGAAACTCTGGCTAACAGAAACTCTGTTCAACTAACAGAAACGTTGGCTACATGACAGAAACTCTGGCTAACAGAAACGTTGGCTACATGACAGAAACTCTGGCTAACTAACAGAAACATTGGCTCCATGACAGAAACTCTGGCTAACTAACAGAAACGTTGGCTACATGACAGAAACTCTGGCTAACTAACAGAAACGTTGGCTACATGACAGAAACTCTGGCCAACTAACAGAAACTCTGGCTAACAGAAACTCTGTTCAACTAACAGAAACTCTGGCTACATGACAGAAACTCTGGCAAACTAACAAAAACTCTGGCCAACTAACAGAAACTCTGGCTAATGGACAGGAACTCTGGTCAACTAACAGAAAATGTGGCTAAGTAACAGAAACATTGGCTACATGACAGAAACTCTGGCTAACTAACAGAAACGTTGGCTACATGACAGAAACTCTGGCTAACTAACAGAAACGTTGGCTACATGATAGAAACTCTGGCCAATTAACAGAAACTCTGGCTAACGGACAGAAACTCTGGTCAACTAACAGAAAATGTGGCTAACTAACAGAAACATTGGCTACATGACAGAAACGTTGGCTACATGACAGAAACGTTGGCTACATGACAGAACCTCTGGCTACATGACAGAAACTCTGGCTAACTAACAGAAACGTTGGCTACATGACAGAAACTCTGGCTAACTAACAGAAACGTTGGCTACATGACAGAAACTTTGGCTACATGACAGAATCTCTGGCTAACAGAAACTCTGTCCAACTAAAAGAAACTCTGGCTACATGAGAGAAACTCTGGCTAACTAACAGAAACATTGGCTACATGACAGAAACTCTGGCTAACTAACAAACGTTGGCTACATGACAGAAACTCTGGCTAATTAACAGAAACGTTGGCTCCATGACAGAAACTCTGGCTAACTAACAGAAACGTTGGCTACATGACAGAAACTCTGGCTAACTAACAGAAACGTTGGCTACATGACAGAAACTCTGGCTAACTCACAGAAACTCTGGCTAACAGAAACTCTGTTCAACTAACAGAAACTCTGGCTAGATGACAGAAACTCTGGCTAAGTAACAGAAACGTTGGCTACATGACAGAAACTCTGGCCAACTAACAGAAACTCTGGCCAACTAACAGAAACTCTGGCTAACGGACAGAAACTCTGGTCAACTAACAGAAAATGTGGCTAACTAACAGAAACTTTGGCTACATGACAGAAACTCTGGCTAACAGAAACTCTGTTCAACTAACAGAAACGTTGGCTACATGACAGAAACTCTGGCTAACAGAAACGTTGGCTACATGACAGAAACTCTGGCTAACTAACAGAAACATTGGCTCCATGACAGAAACTCTGGCTAACTAACAGAAACGTTGGCTACATGACAGAAACTCTGGCTAACTAACAGAAACGTTGGCTACATGACAGAAACTCTGGCCAACTAACAGAAACTCTGGCTAACAGAAACTCTGTTCAACTAACAGAAACTCTGGCTACATGACAGAAACTCTGGCTAACTAACAGAAACGTTGGCTACATGACAGAAACTCTTGCTAACTAACAAACGTTGGCTACATGACAGAAACTCTGGCAAACTAACAGAAACTCTGGCCAACTAACAGAAACTCTGGCTAACGGACAGGAACTCTGGTCAACTAACAGAAAATGTGGCTAACAGAAACTTTGGCTACATGACAGAAACTCTGGCTAACAGAAACTCTGTTCAACTTACAGAAACTCTGGCTACATGACAGAAACTCTGGCTAACTAACAGAAACGTTGGCTACATGACAGAAACTCTGGCTAACTAACAGAAACGTTGGCTACATGACAGAAACTTTGGCTACATGACAGAAACTCTGTTCAACTAAAAGAAACTCTGGCTACATGAGAGAAACTCTGTTCAACTTACAGATACTCTGGCTACATGACAGAAACTCTGGCTAACTAACAGAAACGTTGGCTACATGACAGAAACTCTGGCTAACTAACAGAAACGTTGGCTCCATGACAGAAACTCTGGCTAACTAACAGAAACGTTGGCTACATGACAGAAACTCTGGCTAACTAACAGAAACGTTGGCTACATGACAGAAACTCTGGCTAACTCACAGAAACTCTGGCTAACAGAAACTCTGTTCAACTAACAGAAACTCTGGCTAAGTAACAGAAACGTTGGCTACATGACAGAAACTCTGGCCAACTAACAGAAACTCTGGCCAACTAACAGAAACTCTGGCTAACGGACAGAAACTCTGGTCAACTAACAGAAAATGTGGCTAACTAACAGAAACTTTGGCTACATGACAGAAACTCTGGCTAATAGAAACTCTGTTCAACTAACAGAAACGTTGGCTACATGACAGAAACTCTGGCTAACAGAAACGTTGGCTACATGACAGAAACTCTGGCTAACTAACAGAAACATTGGCTCCATGACAGAAACTCTGGCTAACTAACAGAAACGTTGGCTACATGACAGAAACTCTGGCTAACTAACAGAAACGTTGGCTACATGACAGAAACTCTGGCCAACTAACAGAAACTCTGGCTAACAGAAACTCTGTTCAACTAACAGAAACTCTGGCTACATGACAGAAACTCTGGCTAACTAACAGAAACGTTAGCTACATGACAGAAACTCTTGCTAACTAACAAATGTTGGCTACATGACAGAAACTCTGGCAAACTAACAGAAACTCTGGCCAACTAACAGAAACTCTGGCTAACGGACAGGAACTCTGGTCAACTAACAGAAAATGTGGCTAACAGAAACTTTGGCTACATGACAGAAACTCTGGCTAACAGAAACTCTGTTCAACTTACAGAAACTCTGGCTACATGACAGAAACTCTGGCTAACTAACAGAAACGTTGGCTACATGACAGAAACTCTGGCTAACTAACAGAAACGTTGGCGACATGACAGAAACTTTGGCTACATGACAGAAACTCTGTTCAACTAAAAGAAACTCTGGCTACATGAGAGAAACTCTGGCTAACTAACAGAAACGTTGGCTACATGACAGAAACTCTGCCTAACTAACAAATGTTGGCTACATGACAGAAACTCTGGCTAACTAACAGAAACGTTGACTCCATGACAGAAACTCTGGCTAACTAACAGAAACGTTGGCTACATGACAGAAACTCTGGCTAACTAACAGAAACGTTGGCTACATGACAGAAACTCTGGCTAACAGAAACTCTGTTCAACTAACAGAAACTCTGGCAACATGACAGAAACTCTGGCTAACTAACAGAAACGTTGGCTACATGACAGAAACTCTGGCTAACTAACAAACGTTGGCTACATGACCGAAACTCTGGCCAACTAACAGAAACTCTGGCTAACGGACAGAAACTCTGGTCAACTAACAGAAAAGGTTGCTAACTAACAGAAACTTTGGCTACATGACAGAAACTCTGGCTTACAGAAACTCTGTTCAACTAACAGAAACTCTGTTCAACTAAAAGAAACTCTGGCTACATGAGAGAAACTCTGGCTAACTAAAAGAAACGTTGGCTACATGACAGAAACTCTGGCTAACTAACAAACGTTGGCTACATGACAGAAACTCTGGCTAACTAACAGAAACGTTGGCTCCATGACAGAAACTCTGGCTAACTAACAGAAACGTTGGCTACATGACAGAAACTCTGGCCAACTAACAGAAACTCTGGCCAACTAACAGAAACTCTGGCTAACTGACAGAAACTCTGGCTAACAGAAACTCTGTTCAACTAACAGAAACTCTGGCTACATGACAGAAACTCTGGCCAACTAACAGAAACTCTGGCTAACTGACAGAAACTCTGGCTAACAGAAACTCTGTTCAACTAACAGAAACTCTGGCTACATGACAGAAACTCTGGTCAACTAACAGAAAATGTGGCTAAGTAACAGAAACTTTGGCTACATGACAGAAACTCTGGCTAACAGAAACTCTGTTCAACTAACAGAAACTCTGGCTAACTAACAGAAACGTTGGCTACATGACAGAAACTCTGGCTACCTAACAGAAACGTTGGCTACATGACAGAAACTCTGGCTAACAGAAACTCTGTTCAACTAACAGAAACTCCGGCTACATGACAGAAACTCTGGCTAACTAACAGAAACGTTGGCTACATGACAGAAACTCTGGCTAACTAACAAACGTTGGCTACATGACAGAAAGTCTGGCGAACTAACAGAAACTCTGGCCAACTAACAGAAACTCTGGCTAACTAACAGAAAATGTGGCTAACTAACAGAAACGTTGGCTACATGACAGAAACTCTGGCCAACTAAAAGGAACATTGGCTACATGACAGAAACTCTGGCCAACTAACAGAAACTCTGGCCACCTAACAGAAACTCTGGCCAACTTACAGAAACTCTGGCCATCTTACAGAAACTCTGGCTAACGGACAGAAATCTGGCTAACTAACAGAAACTTTGGCTACATGACAGAAACTCTGGCTAACAGAAACTCTGGTCAACTAACAGAAACTCTGGCTAACTAACAGAAACTTTGGCTACATGACAGAAACTGGCTAACTAACAGAAACGTTGGCTACATGATAGAAACTCTGGCTAACAGAAACGTTGGCTCCATGACAGAAACTCTGGTTAACTGACAAAAACGTTGGCTCCATGACAGAAACTCTGGCTAACTCACAAAAACGTTGGCTACATGACAGAAACTCTGGCTACCTAACAGAAACGTTGGCTACATGACAGAAACTCTGGCTAACTAACAAACGTTGGCTACATAACAGAAACTCTGGCTAACTAACAGAAACTCTGGCTACATGACAGAAACTCTGGCTAACTAACAGAAACGTTGGCTACATGACAGAAACTCTGGCTAACTAACAAACCTTGGCTACATGACAGAAACTCTGGCCAACTAACAGAAAATGTGGCTAACTAACAGAAACTTTGGCTACATGACAGAAACTCTGGCTAACTAACAGAAAAGTTGGCTCCATGACAGAAACTCTGGCTAACTAACAGAAACGTTGGCTACATGACAGAAACTCTGGCTAACTAACAGAAACGTTGGCTACATGACAGAAACTCTGGTCAACTAACAGAAAATGTGGCTAAGTAACAGAAACTTTGGCTACATGACAGAAACTCTGGCTAAGAGAAACTCTGGCTACATGACAGAAACTCTGGCTAACTAACAGAAACTCTGGCTACATGACAGAAACTCTGGCTAACTAACAGAAACGTTGGCTACATGACAGAAACTCTGGCTAACTAACAAACGTTGGCTACATAACAGAAACTCTGGCCAACTAACAGAAACTCTGGCCAAATAACAGAAACTCTGGCTAACTAACAGAAACGTTAGCTACATGACAGAAACTCTTGCTAACTAACAAATGTTGGCTACATGACAGAAACTCTGGCAAACTAACAGAAACTCTGGCCAACTAACAGAAACTCTGGCTAACGGACAGGAACTCTGGTCAACTAACAGAAAATGTGGCTAACAGAAACTTTGGCTACATGACAGAAACTCTGGCTAACAGAAACTCTGTTCAACTTACAGAAACTCTGGCTACATGACAGAAACTCTGGCTAACTAACAGAAACGTTGGCTACATGACAGAAACTCTGGCTAACTAACAGAAACGTTGGTGACATGACAGAAACTTTGGCTACATGACAGAAACTCTGTTCAACTAAAAGAAACTCTGGCTACATGAGAGAAACTCTGGCTAACTAACAGAAACGTTGGCTACATGACAGAAACTCTGCCTAACTAACAAATGTTGGCTACATGACAGAAACTCTGGCTAACTAACAGAAACGTTGACTCCATGACAGAAACTCTGGCTAACTAACAGAAACGTTGGCTACATGACAGAAACTCTGGCTAACTAACAGAAACGTTGGCTACATGACAGAAACTCTGGCTAACAGAAACTCTGTTCAACTAACAGAAACTCTGGCAACATGACAGAAACTCTGGCTAACTAACAGAAACGTTGGCTACATGACAGAAACTCTGGCTAACTAACAAACGTTGGCTACATGACCGAAACTCTGGCCAACTAACAGAAACTCTGGCTAACGGACAGAAACTCTGGTCAACTAACAGAAAAGGTTGCTAACTAACAGAAACTTTGGCTACATGACAGAAACTCTGGCTTACAGAAACTCTGTTCAACTAACAGAAACTCTGTTCAACTAAAAGAAACTCTGGCTACATGAGAGAAACTCTGGCTAACTAAAAGAAACGTTGGCTACATGACAGAAACTCTGGCTAACTAACAAACGTTCGCTACATGACAGAAACTCTGGCTAACTAACAGAAACGTTGGCTCCATGACAGAAACTCAGGCTAACTAACAGAAACGTTGGCTACATGACAGAAACTCTGGCCAACTAACAGAAACTCTGGCCAACTAACAGAAACTCTGGCTAACTGACAGAAACTCTGGCTAACAGAAACTCTGTTCAACTAACAGAAACTCTGGCTACATGACAGAAACTCTGTCTAACTAACAGAAACGTTGGCTACATGACAGAAACTCTGGTCAACTAACAGAAAATGTGGCTAAGTAACAGAAACTTTGGCTACATGACAGAAACTCTGGCTAACAGAAACTCTGTTCAACTAACAGAAACTCTGGCTAACTAACAGAAACGTTGGCTACATGACAGAAACTCTGGCTACCTAACAGAAACGTTGGCTACATGACAGAAACTCTGGCTAACAGAAACTCTGTTCAACTAACAGAAACTCCGGCTACATGACAGAAACTCTGGCTAACTAACAGAAACGTTGGCTACATGACAGAAACTCTGGCTAACTAACAAACGTTGGCTACATGACAGAAAGTCTGGCGAACTAACAGAAACTCTGGCCAACTAACAGAAACTCTGGCTAACTAACAGAAAATGTGGCTAACTAACAGAAACGTTGGCTACATGACAGAAACTCTGGCCAACTAAAAGGAACATTGGCTACATGACAGAAACTCTGGCCAACTAACAGAAACTCTGGCCACCTAACAGAAACTCTGGCCATCTTACAGAAACTCTGGCTAACGGACAGAAATCTGGCTAACTAACAGAAACTTTGGCTACATGACAGAAACTCTGGCTAACAGAAACTCTGGTCAACTAACAGAAAATGTGGCTAACTAACAGAAACTTTGGCTACATGACAGAAACTCTAACTTACAGAAACTCTGGCTAACTAACAGAAACTTTGGCTACATGACAGAAACTGGCTAACTAACAGAAACGTTGGCTACATGATAGAAACTCTGGCTAACAGAAACGTTGGCTCCATGACAGAAACTCTGGTTAACTGACAAAAACGTTGGCTCCATGACAGAAACTCTGGCTAACTCACAAAAACGTTGGCTACATGACAGAAACTCTGGCTACCTAACAGAAACGTTGGCTACATGACAGAAACTCTGGCTAACTAACAAACGTTGGCTACATAACAGAAACTCTGGCTAACTAACAGAAACTCTGGCTACATGACAGAAACTCTGGCTAACTAACAGAAACGTTGGCTACATGACAGAAACTCTGGCTAACTAACAAACCTTGGCTACATGACAGAAACTCTGGCCAACTAACAGAAAATGTGGCTAACTAACAGAAACTTTGGCTACATGACAGAAACTCTGGCTAACTAACAGAAAAGTTGGCTCCATGACAGAAACTCTGGCTAACTAACAGACACGTTGGCTACATGACAGAAACTCTGGCTAACTAACAGAAACGTTGGCTACATGACAGAAACTCTGGTCAACTAACAGAAAATGTGGCTAAGTAACAGAAACTTTGGCTACATGACAGAAACTCTGGCTAAGAGAAACTCTGGCTACATGACAGAAACTCTGGCTAACTAACAGAAACTCTGGCTACATGACAGAAACTCTGGCTAACTAACAGAAACGTTGGCTACATGACAGAAACTCTGGCTAACTAACAAACGTTGGCTACATAACAGAAACTCTGGCCAACTAACAGAAACTCTGGCCAAATAACAGAAACTCTGGCTAACGGACAGAAACTCTGGTCAACTAACAGAAAATGTGGCTAACAGAAACTTTGGCTACATGACAGAAACTCTGGCTTACAGAAACTCTGTTCAACTAACAGAAACTCTGGCTACATGACAGAAACGCTGGCTAACTAACAAACCTTGGCTACATGACAGAAACTCTGGCCAACTAACAGAAAATGTGGCTAACTAACAGAAACTTTGGCTACATGACAGAAACTCTGGCTAACTAACAGAAACGTTGGCTCCATGACAGAAACTCTGGCTAACTAACAGAAACGTTGGCTACATGACAGAAACTCTAACTTACAGAAACTCTGGCTAACTAACAGAAACTTTGGCTACATGACAGAAACTGGCTAACTACCAGAAACGTTGGCTACATGATAGAAACTCTGGCTAACAGAAACGTTGGCTCCATGACAGAAACTCTGGTTAACTGACAAAAACGTTGGCTCCATGACAGAAACTCTGGCTAACTCACAAAAACGTTGGCTACATGACAGAAACTCTGGCTACCTAACAGAAACGTTGGCTACATGACAGAAACTCTGGCTAACTAACAAACGTTGGCTACATAACAGAAACTCTGGCTAACTAACAGAAACTCTGGCTACATGACAGAAACTCTGGCTAACTAACAGAAACGTTGGCTACATGACAGAAACTCTGGCTAACTAACAAACCTTGGCTACATGACAGAAACTCTGGCCAACTAACAGAAAATGTGGCTAACTAACAGAAACTTTGGCTACATGACAGAAACTCTGGCTAACTAACAGAAAAGTTGGCTCCATGACAGAAACTCTGGCTAACTAACAGACACGTTGGCTACATGACAGAAACTCTGGCTAACTAACAGAAACGTTGGCTACATGACAGAAACTCTGGTCAACTAACAGAAAATGTGGCTAAGTAACAGAAACTTTGGCTACATGACAGAAACTCTGGCTAAGAGAAACTCTGGCTACATGACAGAAACTCTGGCTAACTAACAGAAACTCTGGCTACATGACAGAAACTCTGGCTAACTAACAGAAACGTTGGCTACATGACAGAAACTCTGGCTAACTAACAAACGTTGGCTACATAACAGAAACTCTGGCCAACTAACAGAAACTCTGGCCAAATAACAGAAACTCTGGCTAACGGACAGAAACTCTGGTCAACTAACAGAAAATGTGGCTAACAGAAACTTTGGCTACATGACAGAAACTCTGGCTTACAGAAACTCTGTTCAACTAACAGAAACTCTGGCTACATGACAGAAACGCTGGCTAACTAACAAACCTTGGCTACATGACAGAAACTCTGGCCAACTAACAGAAAATGTGGCTAACTAACAGAAACTTTGGCTACATGACAGAAACTCTGGCTAACTAACAGAAACGTTGGCTCCATGACAGAAACTCTGGCTAACTAACAGAAACGTTGGCTACATGACAGAAACTCTGGCTAACTAACAGAAACGTTGGCTACATGACAGAAACTTTGGCTACATGACAGAAACTCTGGCTAAAAGAAACTCTGTTCAACTAACAGAAACTCTAGCTACATGACAGAAACTCTGGCTAACTAACAGAAACGTTGGCTACATGACAGAAACTCTGGTCAACTAACAGAAAATGTGGCTAAGTAACAGAAACTTTGGCTACATGACAGAATCTCTGGCTAACAGAAACTCTGTTCAACTAACAGAAACTCTGGCTACATGACAGAAACTCTGGCTAACTAACAGAAACTCTGGCTACATGACAGAAACTCTGGCTAACTAACAGAAACGTTGGCTACATGACAGAAACTCTGGCTAACTAACAAACGTTGGCTACATAACAGAAACTCTGGCCAACTAACAGAAACATTGGCTACATGACAGAAACTCTGGCCAACTAACAGAAACTCTGGCCAACTAACAGAAACTCTGGCTACCTAACAGAAACGTTGGCTACATGACAGAAACTCTGGCTAACTAACAAACGTTGGCTACATAACAGAAACTCTGGCTAACTAACAGAAACTCTGGCTACATGACAGAAACTCTGGCTAACTAACAGAAACGTTGGCTACATGACAGAAACTCTGGCTAACTAACAAACCTTGGCTACATGACAGAAACTCTGGCCAACTAACAGAAAATGTGGCTAACTAACAGAAACTTTGGCTACATGACAGAAACTCTGGCTAACTAACAGAAAAGTTGGCTCCATGACAGAAACTCTGGCTAACTAACAGACACGTTGGCTACATGACAGAAACTCTGGCTAACTAACAGAAACGTTGGCTACATGACAGAAACTCTGGTCAACTAACAGAAAATGTGGCTAAGTAACAGAAACTTTGGCTACATGACAGAAACTCTGGCTAAGAGAAACTCTGGCTACATGACAGAAACTCTGGCTAACTAACAGAAACTCTGGCTACATGACAGAAACTCTGGCTAACTAACAGAAACGTTGGCTACATGACAGAAACTCTGGCTAACTAACAAACGTTGGCTACATAACAGAAACTCTGGCCAACTAACAGAAACTCTGGCCAAATAACAGAAACTCTGGCTAACGGACAGAAACTCTGGTCAACTAACAGAAAATGTGGCTAACAGAAACTTTGGCTACATGACAGAAACTCTGGCTTACAGAAACTCTGTTCAACTAACAGAAACTCTGGCTACATGACAGAAACGCTGGCTAACTAACAAACCTTGGCTACATGACAGAAACTCTGGCCAACTAACAGAAAATGTGGCTAACTAACAGAAACTTTGGCTACATGACAGAAACTCTGGCTAACTAACAGAAACGTTGGCTCCATGACAGAAACTCTGGCTAACTAACAGAAACGTTGGCTACATGACAGAAACTCTGGCTAACTAACAGAAACGTTGGCTACATGACAGAAACTTTGGCTACATGACAGAAACTCTGGCTAAAAGAAACTCTGTTCAACTAACAGAAACTCTAGCTACATGACAGAAACTCTGGCTAACTAACAGAAACGTTGGCTACATGACAGAAACTCTGGTCAACTAACAGAAAATGTGGCTAAGTAACAGAAACTTTGGCTACATGACAGAATCTCTGGCTAACAGAAACTCTGTTCAACTAACAGAAACTCTGGCTACATGACAGAAACTCTGGCTAACTAACAGAAACTCTGGCTACATGACAGAAACTCTGGCTAACTAACAGACACGTTGGCTACATGACAGAAACTCTGGCTAACTAACAAACGTTGGCTACATAACAGAAACTCTGGCCAACTAACAGAAACATTGGCTACATGACAGAAACTCTGGCCAACTAACAGAAACTCTGGCCAACTAACAGAAACTCTGGCCAACTTACAGAAACTCTGGCCAACTTACAGAAACTCTGGCTAACGGACAGAAATCTGGCTAACTAACAGAAACTTTGGCTACATGACAGAAACTCTGGCTAACAGACTCTCTGGTCAACTAACAGAAAATGTGGATAACTAACAGAAACTTTGGCTACATGACAGAAACTCTAACTTACAGAAACTCTGGCTAACTAACAGAAACTTTGGCTACATGACAGAAACTGGCTAACTAACAGAAACGTTGGCTACATGATAGAAACTCTGGCAAACAGAAACGTTGGCTCCATGACAGAAACTCTGGTTAACTGACAAAAACGTTGGCTCCATGACAGAAACTCTGGCTAACTCACAAAAACGTTGGCTACATGACAGAAACTCTGGCTACCTAACAGAAACGTTGGCTACATGACAGAAACTCTGGCTAACTAACAAACGTTGGCTACATAACAGAAACTCTGGCTAACTAACAGAAACTCTGGCTACATGACAGAAACTCTGGCTAACTAACAGAAACGTTGGCTACATGACAGAAACTCTGGCTAACTAACAAACCTTGGCTACATGACAGAAACTCTGGCCAACTAACAGAAAATGTGGCTAACTAAAAGAAACTTTGGCTACATGACAGAAACTCTGGCTAACTAACAGAAACGTTGGCTCCATGACAGAAACTCTGGCTAACTAACAGAAACGTTGGCTACATGACAGAAACTCTGGCTAACTAACAGAAACGTTGGCTACATGACAGAAACTTTGGCTACATGACAGAAACTCTGGCTAAAAGAAACTCTGTTCAACTAACAGAAACTCTAGCTACATGACAGAAACTCTGGCTAACTAACAGAAACGTTGGCTACATGACAGAAACTTTGGCTACATGACAGAAACTCTGGCTAAAAGAAACTCTGTTCAACTAACAGAAACTCTAGCTACATGACAGAAACTCTGGCTAACTAACAGAAACGTTGGCTACATGACAGAAACTCTGGTCAACTAACAGAAAATGTGGCTAAGTAACAGAAACTTTGGCTACATGACAGAAACTCTGGCTAACAGAAACTCTGTTCAACTAACAGAAACTCTGGCTACATGACAGAAACTCTGGCTAACTAACAGAAACTCTGGCTACATGACAGAAACTCTGGATAACTAACAGAAACGTTGGCTACATGACAGAAACTCTGGCTAACTAACAAACGTTGGCTACATAACAGAAACTCTGGCCAACTAACAGAAACATTGGCTACATGACAGAAACTCTGGCCAACTAACAGAAACTCTGGCCAACTAACAGAAACTCTGGCCAACTTACAGAAACTCTGGCCAACTTACAGAAACTCTGGCTAACGGACAGAAATCTGGCTAACTAACAGAAACTTTGGCTACATGACAGAAACTCTGGCTAACAGAAACTCTGGTCAACTAACAGAAAATGTGGCTAACTAACAGAAACTTTGGCTACATGACAGAAACTCTGGCTAACTAACAAACGTTGGCTACATAACAGAAACTCTGGCCAACTAACAGAAACTCTGGCCAAATAACAGAAACTCTGGCTAACGGACAGAAACTCTGGTCAACTAACAGAAAATGTGGCTGACAGAAACTTTGGCTACATGACAGAAACTCTGGCTTACAGAAACTCTGTTCAACTAACAGAAACTCTGGCTACATGACAGAAACGCTGGCTAACTAACAAACCTTGGCTACATGACAGAAACTCTGGCCAACTAACAGAAAATGTGGCTAACTAACAGAAACTTTGGCTACATGACAGAAACTCTGGCTAACTAACAGAAACGTTGGCTCCATGACAGAAACTCTGGCTAACTAACAGAAACGTTGGCTACATGACAGAAACTCTAACTTACAGAAACTCTGGCGAACTAACAGAAACTTTGGCTACATGACAGAAACTGGCTAACTAACAGAAACGTTGGCTACATGATAGAAACTCTGGCTAACAGAAACGTTGGCTCCATGACAGAAACTCTGGTTAACTGACAAAAACGTTGGCTCCATGACAGAAACTCTGGCTAACTCACAAAAACGTTGGCTACATGACAGAAACTCTGGCTACCTAACAGAAACGTTGGCTACATGACAGAAACTCTGGCTAACTAACAAACGTTGGCTACATAACAGAAACTCTGGCTAACTAACAGAAACTCTGGCTACATGACAGAAACTCTGGCTAACTAACAGAAACGTTGGCTACATGACAGAAACTCTGGCTAACTAACAAACCTTGGCTACATGACAGAAACTCTGGCCAACTAACAGAAAATGTGGCTAACTAACAGAAACTTTGGCTACATGACAGAAACTCTGGCTAACTAACAGAAAAGTTGGCTCCATGACAGAAACTCTGGCTAACTAACAGACACGTTGGCTACATGACAGAAACTCTGGCTAACTAACAGAAACGTTGGCTACATGACAGAAACTATGGTCAACTAACAGAAAATGTGGCTAAGTAACAGAAACTTTGGCTACATGACAGAAACTCTGGCTAAGAGAAACTCTGGCTACATGACAGAAACTCTGGCTAACTAACAGAAACTCTGGCTACATGACAGAAACTCTGGCTAACTAACAGAAACGTTGGCTACATGACAGAAACTCTGGCTAACTAACAAACGTTGGCTACATAACAGAAACTCTGGCCAACTAACAGAAACTCTGGCCAAATAACAGAAACTCTGGCTAACGGACAGAAACTCTGGTCAACTAACAGAAAATGTGGCTAACAGAAACTTTGGCTACATGACAGAAACTCTGGCTTACAGAAACTCTGTTCAACTAACAGAAACTCTGGCTACATGACAGAAACGCTGGCTAACTAACAAACCTTGGCTACATGACAGAAACTCTGGCCAACTAACAGAAAATGTGGCTAACTAACAGAAACTTTGGCTACATGACAGAAACTCTGGCTAACTAACAGAAACGTTGGCTCCATGACAGAAACTCTGGCTAACTAACAGAAACGTTGGCTACATGACAGAAACTCTGGCTAACTAACAGAAACGTTGGCTACATGAAAGAAACTTTGGCTACATGACAGAAACTCTGGCTAAAAGAAACTCTGTTCAACTAACAGAAACTCTAGCTACATGACAGAAACTCTGGCTAACTAACAGAAACGTTGGCTACATGACAAAAACTCTGGTCAACTAACAGAAAATGTGGCTAAGTAACAGAAACTTTGGCTACATGACAGAATCTCTGGCTAACAGAAACTCTGTTCAACTAACAGAAACTCTGGCTACATGACAGAAACTCTGGCTAACTAACAGAAACTCTGGCTACATGACAGAAACTCTGGCTAACTAACAGAAACGTTGGCTACATGACAGAAACTCTGGCTAACTAACAAACGTTGGCTACATAACAGAAACTCTGGCCAACTAACAGAAACATTGGCTACATGACAGAAACTCTGGCCAACTAACAGAAACTCTGGCCAACTAACAGAAACTCTGGCCAACTTACAGAAACTCTGGCCAACTTACAGAAACTCTGGCTAACGGACAGAAATCTGGCTAACTAACAGAAACTTTGGCTACATGACAGAAACTCTGGCTAACAGAAACTCTGGTCAACTAACAGAAAATGTGGCTAACTAACAGAAACTTTGGCTACATGACAGAAACTCTAACTTACAGAAACTCTGGCTAACTAACAGAAACTTTGGCTACATGACAGAAACTGGCTAACTAACAGAAACGTTGGCTACATGATAGAAACTCTGGCAAACAGAAACGTTGGCTCCATGACAGAAACTCTGGTTAACTGACAAAAACGTTGGCTCCATGACAGAAACTCTGGCTAACTCACAAAAACGTTGGCTACATGACAGAAACTCTGGCTACCTAACAGAAACGTTGGCTACATGACAGAAACTCTGGCTAACTAACAAACGTTGGCTACATAACAGAAACTCTGGCTAACTAACAGAAACTCTGGCTACATGACAGAAACTCTGGCTAACTAACAGAAACGTTGGCTACATGACAGAAACTCTGGCTAACTAACAAACCTTGGCTACATGACAGAAACTCTGGCCAACTAACAGAAAATGTGGCTAACTAAAAGAAACTTTGGCTACATGACAGAAACTCTGGCTAACTAACAGAAACGTTGGCTCCATGACAGAAACTCTGGCTAACTAACAGAAACGTTGGCTACATGACAGAAACTCTGGCTAACTAACAGAAACGTTGGCTACATGACAGAAACTTTGGCTACATGACAGAAACTCTGGCTAAAATAAACTCTGTTCAACTAACAGAAACTCTAGCTACATGACAGAAACTCTGGCTAACTAACAGAAACGTTGGCTACATGACAGAAACTTTGGCTACATGACAGAAACTCTGGCTAAAAGAAACTCTGTTCAACTAACAGAAACTCTAGCTACATGACAGAAACTCTGGCTAACTAACAGAAACGTTGGCTACATGACAGAAACTCTGGTCAACTAACAGAAAATGTGGCTAAGTAACAGAAACTTTGGCTACATGACAGAAACTCTGGCTAACAGAAACTCTGTTCAACTAACAGAAACTCTGGCTACATGACAGAAACTCTGGCTAACTAACAGAAACTCTGGCTACATGACAGAAACTCTGGATAACTAACAGAAACGTTGGCTACATGACAGAAACTCTGGCTAACTAACAAACGTTGGCTACATAACAGAAACTCTGGCCAACTAACAGAAACATTGGCTACATGACAGAAACTCTGGCCAACTAACAGAAACTCTGGCCAACTAACAGAAACTCTGGCCAACTTACAGAAACTCTGGCCAACTTACAGAAACTCTGGCTAACGGACAGAAATCTGGCTAACTAACAGAAACTTTGGCTACATGACAGAAACTCTGGCTAACAGAAACTCTGGTCAACTAACAGAAAATGTGGCTAACTAACAGAAACTTTGGCTACATGACAGAAACTCTAACTTACAGAAACTCTGGCTAACTAACAGAAACTTTGGCTACATGACAGAAACTGGCTAACTAACAGAAACGTTGGCTACATGATAGAAACTCTGGCTAACAGAAACGTTGGCTCCATGACAGAAACTCTGGTTAACTGACAAAAACGTTGGCTCCATGACAGAAACTCTGGCTAACTCACAAAAACGTTGGCTACATGACAGAAACTCTGGCTACCTAACAGAAACGTTGGCTACATGACAGAAACTCTGGCTAACTAACAAACGTTGGCTACATAACAGAAACTCTGGCTACATGACAGAAACTCTGGCTAACTAACAGAAACGTTGGCTACATGACAGAAACTCTGGCTAACTAACAAACCTTGGCTACATGACAGAAACTCTGGCCAACTAACAGAAAATGTGGCTAACTAACAGAAATTTTGGCTACATGACAGAAACTCTGGCTAACTAACAGAAACGTTGGCTCCATGACAGAAACTCTGGCTAACTAAAAGAAACGTTGGCTACATGACAGAAACTCTGGCTAACTAACAGAAACGTTGGCTACATGACAGAAACTTTGGCTACATGACAGAAACTCTGGCTAAAAGAAACTCTGTTCAACTAACAGAAACTCTAGCTACATGACAGAAACTCTGGCTAACTAACAGAAACGTTGGCTACATGACAGAAACTTTGGCTACATGACAGAAACTCTGGCTAAAAGAAACTCTGTTCAACTAACAGAAACTCTAGCTACATGACAGAAACTCTGGCTAACTAACAGAAACGTTGGCTACATGACAGAAACTCTGGTCAACTAACAGAAAATGTGGCTAAGTAACAGAAACTTTGGCTACATGACAGAAACTCTGGCTAACAGAAACTCTGTTCAACTAACAGAAACTCTGGCTACATGACAGAAACTCTGGCTAACTAACAGAAACTCTGGCTACATGACAGAAACTCTGGCTAACTAACAGAAACGTTGGCTACATGACAGAAACTCTGGCTAACTAACAAACGTTGGCTACATAACAGAAACTCTGGCCAACTAACAGAAACATTGGCTACATGACAGAAACTCTGGCCAACTAACAGAAACTCTGGCCAACTAACAGAAACTCTGGCCAACTTACAGAAACTCTGGCCAACTTACAGAAACTCTGGCTAACGGACAGAAATCTGGCTAACTAACAGAAACTTTGGCTACATGACAGAAACTCTGGCTAACAGAAACTCTGGTCAACTAACAGAAAATGTGGCTAACTAACAGAAACTTTGGCTACATGACAGAAACTCTAACTTACAGAAACTCTGGCTAACTAACAGAAACTTTGGCTACATGACAGAAACTGGCTAACTAACAGAAACGTTGGCTACATGATAGAAACTCTGGCTAACAGAAACGTTGGCTCCATGACAGAAACTCTGGTTAACTGACAAAAACGTTGGCTCCATGACAGAAACTCTGGCTAACTCACAAAAACGTTGGCTACATGACAGAAACTCTGGCTACCTAACAGAAACGTTGGCTACATGACAGAAACTCTGGCTAACTAACAAACGTTGGCTACATAACAGAAACTCTGGCTAACTAACAGAAACTCTGGCTACATGACAGAAACTCTGGCTAACTAACAGAAACGTTGGCTACATGACAGAAACTCTGGCTAACTAACAAACCTTGGCTACATGACAGAAACTCTGGCCAACTAACAGAAAATGTGGCTAACTAACAGAAACTTTGGCTACATGACAGAAACTCTGGCTAACTAACAGAAACGTTGGCTCCATGACAGAAACGATGGCTAACTAACAGAAACGTTGGCTACATGACAGAAACTCTGGCTAACTAACAGAAACGTTGGCTACATGACAGAAACTTTGGCTACATGACAGAAACTCTGGCTAACAGAAACTCTGTTCAACTAACAGAAACTCTAGCTACATGACAGAAACTCTGGCTAAGTAACAGAAACTTTGGCTACATGACAGAAACTCTGGCTAACAGAAACTCTGTTCAACTAACAGAAACTCTGGCTACATGACAGAAACTCTGGCTAACTAACAGAAACTCTGGCTACATGACAGAAACTCTGGCTAACTAACAGAAACGTTGGCTACATGACAGAAACTCTGGTTAACTAACAAACGTTGGCTACATAACAGAAACTCTGGCCAACTAACAGAAACTCTGGCCAAATAACAGAAACTCTGGCTAACGGACAGAAACTCTGGTCAACTAACAGAAAATGTGGCTAACAGAAACTTTGGCTACATGACAGAAACTCTGGCTTACAGAAACTCTGTTCAACTAACAGAAACTCTGGCTACATGACAGAAACTCTGGCTAACTAACAAACCTTGGCTACATGACAGAAACTCTGGCCAACTAACAGAAAATGTGGCTAACTAACAGAAACTTTGGCTACATGACAGAAACTCTGGCTAACTAACAGAAACGTTGGCTCCATGGCAGAAACTCTGGCTAACTAACAGAAACGTTGGCTACATGACAGAAACTCTGGCTAACTAACAGAAACGTTGGCTACATGACAGAAACTTTGGCTACATGACAGAAACTCTGGCTAAAAGAAACTCTGTTCAACTAACAGAAACTCTAGCTACATGACAGAAACTCTGGCTAACTAACAGAAACGTTGGCTACATGACAGAAACTCTGGTCAACTAACAGAAAATGTGGCTAAGTAACAGAAACTTTGGCTACATGACAGAAACTCTGGCTAACAGAAACTCTGTTCAACTAACAGAAACTCTGGCTACATGACAGAAACTCTGGCTAACTAACAGAAACTCTGGCTACATGACAGAAACTCTGGCTAACTAACAGAAACGTTGGCTACATGACAGAAACTCTGGCTAACTAACAAACGTTGGCTACATAACAGAAACTCTGGCCAACTAACAGAAACTCTGGCCAAATAACAGAAACTCTGGCTAACGGACAGAAACTCTGGTCAACTAACAGAAAATATGGCTAACAGAAACTTTGGCTACATGACAGAAACTCTGGCTTACAGAAACTCTGTTCAACTAACAGAAACTCTGGCTACATGACAGAAACTCTGGCTAACTAACAAACCTTGGCTACATGACAGAAACTCTGGCCAACTAACAGAAAATGTGGCTAACTAACAGAAACTTTGGCTACATGACAGAAACTCTGGCTAACTAACAGAAACGTTGGCTACATGACAGAAACTTTGGCTACATGACAGAAGCTCTGGCTAAAAGAAACTCTGTTCAACTAACAGAAACTCTAGCTACATGACAGAAACTCTGGCTAACTAACAGAAACGTTGGCTACATGACAGAAACTCTGGTCAACTAACAGAAAATGTGGCTAAGTAACAGAAACTTTGGCTACATGACAGAAACTCTGGCTAACAGAAACTCTGTTCAACTAACAGAAACTCTGGCTACATGACAGAAACTCTGGCTAACTAACAGAAACTCTGGCTACATGACAGAAACTCTGGCTAACTAACAGAAACGTTGGCTACATGACAGAAACTCTGGCTAACTAACAAACGTTGGCTACATAACAGAAACTCTGGCCAACTAACAGAAACTCTGGCCAACTAACAGAAACTCTGGCTAACGGACAGAAACTCTGGTCAACTAACAGAAAATGTGGCTAACAGAAACTTCTGCTACATGACAGAAACTCTGGCTAACAGAAACTCTGTTCAACTAACAGAAACTCTGGCTACATGACAGAAGCTCTGGCTAACTAACAGAAACGTTGGCTACATGACAGAAACTCTGGCTAACAGAAACTCTGTTCAACTAAAAGAAACTCTGGCTACATGAGAGAAACTCTGGCTAACTAACAGAAACGTTGGCTACATGACAGAAACTCTGGCTAACTAACAAACGTTGGCTACATGACAGAAACTCTGGCTAACTAACAGAAACGTTGACTCCATGACAGAAACTCTGGCTAACTAACAGAAACGTTGGCTACATGACAGAAACTCTGGCAAACTAACAGAAACGTTGGCTACATGACAGAAACTCTGGCTAACTAACAGAAACTCTGTTCCACTAACAGAAACTCTGGCTACATGACAGAAACTCTGGCTAACTAACAGAAACGTTGGCTACATGACAGAAACTCTGGCTGACTAACAAACGTTGGCTACATGACAGAAACTTTGGCTACATGACAGAATCTCTGGCTAACAGAAATTCTGTTCAACTAACAGAAACTCTGGCTACTTGACAGAAACTCTGGCTAACTAACAGAAACGTTGGCTACATGACAGAAACTCTGGTCAACTAACAGAAAATGTGGCTAAGTAACAGAAACTTTGGCTACATGACAGAAACTCTGGCTAACAGAAACTCTGTTCAACTAACAGAAACTCTGGCTACATGACAGAAACTCTGGCTAACTAACAGAAACGTTGGCTACATGACAGAAACTCTGGCTAACTAACAGAAACGTTGGCTACATGACAGAAACTCTGGCCAATTAACAGAAACTCTGGCTAACGGACAGAAACTCTGGTCAACTAACAGAAAATGTGGCTAACTAACAGAAACGTTGGCTACATGACAGAAACTCTGGCCAACTAACAGAAACGTTGGCTACATGACAGAAACTCTGGCTAACAGAAACTCTGTTCAACTAACAGAAACTCTGGCTACATGACAGAAACTCTGGCTAACTAACAGAAACGTTGGCTACATGACAGAAACTCTGGCTAACTAACAGAAACGTTGGCTACATGACAGAAACTTTGGCTATATGACAGAATCTCTGGCTAACAGAAACTCTGTTCAACTAAAAGAAACTCTGGCTACATGAGAGAAACTCTGGCTAACTAACAGAAACGTTGGCTCCATGACAGAAACTCTGGCTAACTAACAGAAACGTTGGCTACATGACAGAAACTCTGGTTAACTAACAGAAACGTTGGCTACATGACAGAAACTCTGGCTAACTAACAGAAACTCTGGCTAACAGAAACTCTGTTCAACTAACAGAAACTCTGGCTACACGACAGAAACTCTGGCTAACTAACAGAAACGTTGGCTACATGACAGAATCTCTGGCTGACAGAAACTCTGTTCAACTAACAGAAACTCTGGCTACACGACAGAAACTCTGGCTAACTAACAGAAACGTTGGCTACATGACAGAAACTCTGGCTACCTAACAGAAACGTTGGCTACATGACAGAAACTCTGGCTAACAGAAACTCTGTTCAACTAACAGAAACTCTGGCTACATGACAGAAACTCTGGCTAACTAAAAGAAACGTTGGCTACATGACAGAAACTCTGGCTAACTAACAAACGTTGGCTACATGACAGAAACTCTGGCCAACTAACAGAAACTCTGGCCAACTAACAGAAACTCTGGCTAACGGACAGAAACTCTGGTCAACTAACAGAAAATGTGGCTAACTAACAGAAACTTTGGCTACATGACAGAAACTCTGGCTAACAGAAACTCTGTTCAACTAACAGAAACTCTGGCTACATGACAGAAACTCTGGCTAACTAACAGAAACGTTGGCTACATGACAGAAACTCTGGCTAACTAACAGAAACGTTGGCTACATGACAGAAACTTTGGCTACATGACAGAATCTCTGGCTAACAGAAACTCTGTTCAACTAACAGAAACTCTGGCTACATGACAGAAACTCTGGCTAACTAACAGAAACTCTGGTCAACTAACAGAAAATGTGGCTAAGTAACAGAAACTTTGGCTACATGACAGAAACTCTGGCTAACAGAAACTCTGTTCAACTAACAGAAACTCTGGCTACATGACAGAAACTCTGGCTAACTAACAGAAACGTTGGCTACATGACAGAAACTCTGGCTAACAGAAACTCTGTTCAACTAACAGAAACTCTGGCTACATGACAGAAACTCTGGCTAACTAACAGAAACGTTGGCTACATGACAGAAACTCTGGCTAACTAACAGAAACGTTGGCTACATGACAGAAACTCTGGCCAATTAACAGAAACTCTGGCTAACGGACAGAAACTCTGGTCAACTAACAGAAAATGTGGCTAACTAACAGAAACGTTGGCTACATGACAGAAACTCTGGCCAACTAACAGAAACGTTGGCTACATGACAGAAAGTCTGGCCAACTAACAGAAACTCTGGCCAACTTACAGAAACTCTGGCCAACTTACAGAAACTCTGGCTAACGGACAGAAATCTGGCTAACTAACAGAAACTCTGGCTACATGACAGAAACTCTGGCTAACTAACAAACCTTGGCTACATGACAGAATCTCTGGCCAACTAACAGAAAATGTGGCTAACTAACAGAAACTTTGGCTACATGACAGAAACTCTGGCTAACTAACAGAAACGTTGGCTCCATGACAGAAACTCTGGCTAACTAACAGAAACGTTGGCTACATGACAGAAACTCTGGCTAACTAACAGAAACGTTGGCTACATGACAGAAACTTTGGCTAGATGACAGAAACTCTGGCTAACAGAAACTCTGTTCAACTAACAGAAACTCTAGCTACATGACAGAAACTCTGGCTAACTAACAGAAACGTTGGCTACATGACAGAAACTCTGGTCAACTAACAGAAACTCTGGCCAACTAACAGAAACTCTAGCTACATGACAGAAACTCTGGCTAAGTAACAGAAACTTTGGCTACATGACAGAAACTCTGGCTAACAGAAACTCTGTTCAACTAACAGAAACTCTGGCTACATGACAGAAACTCTGGCTAACTAACAGAAACTCTGGCTACATGACAGAAACTCTGGCTAACTAACAGAAACTCTGGCTACATGACAGAAACTCTGGCTAACTAACAGAAACGTTGGCTACATGACAGAAACTCTGGCTAACTAACAGAAACGTTGGCTCCATGACAGAAACTCTGGCTAACTAACAGAAACGTTGGCTACATGACAGAAACTCTGGCTAACTAACAGAAACGTTGGCTACATGACAGAAACTCATGCTACATGACAGAAACTCTGGCTAACTAACAGAAACTCTGGCTAACAGAAACTCTGGCTAACTAACAGAAACTCTGGCTAACAGAAACTCTGTTCAACTAACAGAAACTCTGGCTACATGACAGAAACTCTGGCTAAATAACAGAAACGTTGGCTACATGACAGAAACTCTGGCCAACTAACAGAAACTCTGGCCAACTAACAGAAACTCTGGCTAACGGACAGAAACTCTGGTCAACTAACAGAAAATGTGGCTAACTAACAGAAACTTTGGCTACATGACAGAAACTCTGGCTAACAGAAACTCTGTTCAACTAACAGAAACTCTGGCTACATGACAGAAACTCTGGCTAACTAACAGAAACGTTGGCTACATGACAGAAACTCTGGCTAACTAACAGAAACGTTGGCTACATGACAGAAACTTTGGCTACATGACAGAATCTCTGGCTGACAGAAACTCTGTTCAACTAACAGAAACTCTGGCTACATGACAGAAACTCTGGCTAACTAACAGAAACGTTGGCTACATGACAGAAACTCTGGCTACCTAACAGAAACGTTGGCTACATGACAGAAACTCTGGCTAACAGAAACTCTATTCAACTAACAGAAACTCTGGCTACATGACAGAAACTCTGGCTAACTAACAGAAACGTTGGCTACATGACAGAAACTCTGGCTAACTAACAAACGTTGGCTACATGACAGAAACTCTGGCCAACTAACAGAAACTCTGGCTAACGGACAGAAACTCTGGTCAACTAACAGAAAATGTGGCAAACTAACAGAAACTTTGGCTACATGACAGAAACTCTGGCTAACAGAAACTCTGTTCAACTAACAGAAACTCTGGCTACATGACAGAAACTCTGGCTAACTAACAGAAACGTTGGCTACATGACAGAAACTCTGGCTAACTAACAAACGTTGGCTACATGACAGAAACTCTGGCCAACTAACAGAAACTCTGGCTAACGGACAGAAACTCTGGTCAACTAACAGAAAATGTGGCAAACTAACAGAAACTTTGGCTACATGACAGAAACTCTGGCTAACAGAAACTCTGTTCAACTAACAGAAACTCTGGCTACATGACAGAAACTCTGGCTAACTAACAGAAACGTTGGCTACATGACAGAAACTCTGGCTAACTAACAGAAACGTTGGCTACATGACAGAAACTTTGGCTACATGACAGAATCTCTGGCTAACAGAAACTCTGTTCAACTAACAGAAACTCTGGCTACATGACAGAAACTCTGGCTAACTAACAGAAACGTTGGCTACATGACAGAAACTCTGGTCAACTAACAGAAAATGTGGCTAAGTAACAGAAACTTTGGCTACATGACAGAAACTCTGGCTAACTAACAGAAACGTTGGCTACATGACAGAAACTCTGGCTACCTAACAGAAACGTTGGCTACATGACAGAAACTCTGGCTAACAGAAACTCTGTTCAACTAACAGAAACTCTGGCTACATGACAGAAACTCTGGCTAACTAACAGAAACGTTGGCTACATGACAGAAACTCTGGCCAACTAACAGAAACTCTGGCCAACTAACAGAAACTCTGGCTAACGGACAGAAATCTGGCTAACTAACAGAAACTCTGGCCAACTAACAGAAACTCTGGCCAACTAACAGAAACTCTGGCCAACTTACAGAAACTCTGGCTAACGGACAGAAATCTGGCTAACTAACAGAAACTCTGGCTACATGACAGAAACTCTGGCTAACTAACAAACCTTGGCTACATGACAGAATCTCTGGCCAACTAACAGAAAATGTGGCTAACTAACAGAAACTTTGGCTACATGACAGAAACTCTGGCTAACTAACAGAAACGTTGGCTCCATGACAGAAACTCTGGCTAACTAACAGAAACGTTGGCTACATGACAGAAACTCTGGCTAACTAACAGAAACGTTGGCTACATGACAGAAACTTTGGCTACATGACAGAAACTCTTGCTAACAGAAACTATGTTCAACTAACAGAAACTCTAGCTACATGACAGAAACTCTGGCTAACTAACAGAAACGTTGGCTACATGACAGAAACTCTGGCTAACTAACAAACGTTGGCTACATGACAGAAACTCTGGCCAACTAACAGAAACTCTGGCTACATGACAGAAACTCTGGCTAACTAACAGAAACGTTGGCTACATGACAGAAACTCTGGCTAACTAACAGAAACGTTGGCTACATGACAGAAACTCTGGTCAACTAACAGAAAAAGTGGCTAAGTAACAGAAACTTTGGCTACATGACAGAAACTCTGGCTAACTAACAGAAACGTTGGTTACATGACAGAAACTCTGGCTACCTAACAGAAACTCTGGCCAACTAACAGAAACTCTGGCTAACGGACAGAAACTCTGGTCAACTAACAGAAAATGTGGCTAACTAACAGAAACTTTGGCTACATGACAGAAACTCTGGCTAACAGAAACTCTGTTCAACTAACAGAAACTCTGGCTACATGACAGAAACTCTGGCTAACTAACAGAAACGTTGGCTACATGACAGAAACTCTGGCTAACTAACAGAAACGTTGGCTACATGACAGAAACTTTGGCTACATGACAGAATCTCTGGCTGACAGAAACTCTGTTCAACTAACAGAAACTCTGGCTACATGACAGAAACTCTGGCTAACTAACAGAAACGTTGGCTACATGACAGAAACTCTGGCTACCTAACAGAAACGTTGGCTACATGACAGAAACTCTGGCTAACAGAAACTCTGTTCAACTAACAGAAACTCTGGCTACATGACAGAAACTCTGGCTAACTAACAGAAACGTTGGCTACATGACAGAAACTCTGGCTAACTAACAAACGTTGGCTACATGACAGAAACTCTGGCCAACTAACAGAAACTCTGGCTAACGGACAGAAACTCTGGTCAACTAACAGAAAATGTGGCAAACTAACAGAAACTTTGGCTACATGACAGAAACTCTGGCTAACAGAAACTCTGTTCAACTAACAGAAACTCTGGCTACATGACAGAAACTCTGGCTAACTAACAGAAACGTTGGCTACATGACAGAAACTCTGGCTAACTAACAAACGTTGGCTACATGACAGAAACTCTGGCCAACTAACAGAAACTCTGGCTAACGGACAGAAACTCTGGTCAACTAACAGAAAATGTGGCAAACTAACAGAAACTTTGGCTACATGACAGAAACTCTGGCTAACAGAAACTCTGTTCAACTAACAGAAACTCTGGCTACATGACAGAAACTCTGGCTAACTAACAGAAACGTTGGCTACATGACAGAAACTCTGGCTAACTAACAGAAACGTTGGCTACATGACAGAAACTTTGGCTACATGACAGAATCTCTGGCTAACAGAAACTCTGTTCAACTAACAGAAACTCTGGCTACATGACAGAAACTCTGGCTAACTAACAGAAACGTTGGCTACATGACAGAAACTCTGGTCAACTAACAGAAAATGTGGCTAAGTAACAGAAACTTTGGCTACATGACAGAAACTCTGGCTAACTAACAGAAACGTTGGCTACATGACAGAAACTCTGGCTACCTAACAGAAACGTTGGCTACATGACAGAAACTCTGGCTAACAGAAACTCTGTTCAACTAACAGAAACTCTGGCTACATGACAGAAACTCTGGCTAACTAACAGAAACGTTGGCTACATGACAGAAACTCTGGCTAACTAACAAACGTTGGCTACATGACAGAAACTCTGGCCAACTAACAGAAACTCTGGCCAACTAACAGAAACTCTGGCTAACGGACAGAAATCTGGCTAACTAACAGAAACTCTGGCCAACTAACAGAAACTCTGGCCAACTAACAGAAACTCTGGCCAACTTACAGAAACTCTGGCTAACGGACAGAAATCTGGCTAACTAACAGAAACTCTGGCTACATGACAGAAACTCTGGCTAACTAACAAACCTTGGCTACATGACAGAATCTCTGGCCAACTAACAGAAAATGTGGCTAACTAACAGAAACTTTGGCTAGATGACAGAAACTCTGGCTAACTAACAGAAACGTTGGCTCCATGACAGAAACTCTGGCTAACTAACAGAAACGTTGGCTACATGACAGAAACTCTGGCTAACTAACAGAAACTTTGGCTACATGACAGAAACTCTTGCTAACAGAAACTATGTTCAACTAACAGAAACTCTAGCTACATGACAGAAACTCTGGCTAACTAACAGAAACGTTGGCTACATGACAGAAACTCTGGCTAACTAACAAACGTTGGCTACATGACAGAAACTCTGGCCAACTAACAGAAACTCTGGCTACATGACAGAAACTCTGGCTAACTAACAGAAACGTTGGCTACATGACAGAAACTCTGGCTAACTAACAGAAACGTTGGCTACATGACAGAAACTCTGGTCAACTAACAGAAAAAGTGGCTAAGTAACAGAAACTTTGGCTACATGACAGAAACTCTGGCTAACTAACAGAAACGTTGGTTACATGACAGAAACTCTGGCTACCTAACAGAAACTCTGGCCAACTAACAGAAACTCTGGCTAACGGACAGAAACTCTGGTCAACTAACAGAAAATGTGGCTAACTAACAGAAACTTTGGCTACATGACAGAAACTCTGGCTAACAGAAACTCTGTTCAACTAACAGAAACGTTGGCTACATGACAGAAACTCTGGCTAACTAACAGAAAAAGTGGCTAAGTAACAGAAACTTTGGCTACATGACAGAAACTCTGGCTAACTAACAGAAACGTTGGCTCCATGACAGAAACTCTGGCTAACTAACAGAAACGTTGGCTACATGACAGAAACTCTGGCTAACTAACAGAAACGTTGGCTACATGACAGAAACTTTGGCTACATGACAGAAACTCTTGCTAACAGAAACTCTGTTCAACTAACAGAAACTCTAGCTACATGACAGAAACTCTGGCTAACTAACAGAAACGTTGGCTACATGACAGAAACTCTGGCTAACTAACAAACGTTGGCTACATGACAGAAACTCTGGCCAACTAACAGAAACTCTGGCTACATGACAGAAACTCTGGCTAACTAACAGAAACGTTGGCTACATGACAGAAACTCTGGCTAACTAACAGAAACGTTGGCTACATGACAGAAACTCTGGTCAACTAAAGAAAAAGTGGCTAAGTAACAGAAACTTTGGCTACATGACAGAAACTCTGGCTAACTAACAGAAACGTTGGCTACATGACAGAAACTCTGGCTACCTAACAGAAACGTTGGCTACATGACAGAAACTCTGGCTAACAGAAACTCTGTTCAACTAACAGAAACTCTGGCTACATGGCAGAAACTCTGGCCAACTAACAGAAACGTTGGCTACATGACAGAAACTCTGGCTAACTAACAAACGTTGGCTACATGACAGAAACTCTGGCCAACTAACAGAAACTCTGGCTAACGGACAGAAACTCTGGTCAACTAACAGAAAATGTGGCTAACTAACAGAAACTTTGGCTACATGACAGAAACTCTGGCTAACAGAAACTCTGTTCAACTAACAGAAACTCTGGCTCCATGACAGAAACTCTGGCTAACTAACAGAAACGTTGGCTACATGACAGAAACTCTGGCTAACTAACAGAAACGTTGGCTACATGACAGAAACTTTGGCTACATGACAGAATCTCTGGCTAACAGAAACTCTGTTCAACTAACAGAAAGTCTGGCTAAAAGAAACTCTGTTCAACTAACAGAAACTCTGGCTACATGACAGAAACTCTGGCTAACTAACAGAAACGTTGGCTACATGACAGAAACTCTGGCTAACTAACAGAAACTTTGGCTACATGACAGAAACTTTGGCTAACAGAAACTCTGTTCAACTAACAGAAACTCTGGCTACATGACAGAAACTCTGGCTAACTAACAGAAACGTTGGCTACATGACAGAAACTCTGGCTAACTAACAAACGTTGGCTACATGACAGAAACTCTGGCCAACTAACAGAAACTCTGGCTAACGGACAGAAACTCTGGCTAACGGACAGAAACTCTGGTCAACTAACAGAAAATGTGGCTAACTAACAGAAACTTTGGCTACATGACAGAAACTCTGGCTAACAGAAACTCTGTTCAACTAACAGAAACTCTGGCTACATGACAGAAACTCTGGCTAACTAACAGAAACGTTGGCTACATGACAGAAACTCTGGCTAACTAACAGAAACGTTGGCTACATGACAGAAACTTTGGCTACATGACAGAAACTCTGGCTAACTAACAAACGTTGGCTACATGACAGAAACTCTGGCCAACTAACAGAAACTCTGGCTAACGGACAGAAACTCTGGCTAACGGACAGAAACTCTGGTCAACTAACAGAAAATGTGGCTAACTAACAGAAACTTTGGCTACATGACAGAAACTCTGGCTAACAGAAACTCTGTTCAACTAACAGAAACTCTGGCTACATGACAGAAACTCTGGCTAACTAACAGAAACGTTGGCTACATGACAGAAACTCTGGCTAACTAACAGAAACGTTGGCTACATGACAGAAACTTTGGCTACATGACAGAAACTCTGGCTAACTAACAAACGTTGGCTACATGACAGAAACTCTGGCCAACTAACAGAAACTCTGGCTAACGGACAGAAACTCTGGCTAACGGACAGAAACTCTGGTCAACTAACAGAAAATGTGGCTAACTAACAGAAACTTTGGCTACATGACAGAAACTCTGGCTAACAGAAACTCTGTTCAACTAACAGAAACTCTGGCTACATGACAGAAACTCTGGCTAACTAACAGAAACGTTGGCTACATGACAGAAACTCTGGCTAACTAACAGAAACGTTGGCTACATGACAGAAACTTTGGCTACATGACAGAATCTCTGGCTAACAGAAACTCTGTTCAACTAACAGAAACTCTGGCTAACAGAAACTCTTTTCAACTAACAGAAACTCTGGCTACATGACAGAAACTCTGGCTACATGACAGAAACTCTGGCTAACTAACAGAAACGTTGGCTACATGACAGAAACTCTGGCTAACTAACAGAAACGTTGGCTACATGACAGAAACTCTGGCCAATTAACAGAAACTCTGGCTAACGGACAGAAACTCTGGTCAACTAACAGAAAATGTGGCTAACTAACAGAAACGTTGGCTACATGACAGAAACTCTGGCCAACTAACAGAAACGTTGGCTACATGACAGAAACTCTGGCCAACTAACAGAAACTCTGGCCAACTTACAGAAACTCTGGCCAACTTACAGAAACTCTGGTTAACGGACACAAATCTGGCTAACTAACAGAAACTCTGGCTACATGACAGAAACTCTGGCTAACTAACAAACCTTGGCTACATGACAGAATTTCTGGCCAACTAACAGAAAATGTGGCTAACTAACAGAAACTTTGGCTACATGACAGAAACTCTGGCTAACTAACAGAAACGTTGGCTCCATGACAGAAACTCTGGCTAACTAACAGAAACGTTGGCTACATGACAGAAACTCTGGCTAACTAACAGAAACGTTGGCTACATGACAGAAACTTTGGCTACATGACAGAAACTCTGGCTAACAGAAACTCTGTTCAACTAACAGAAACTCTAGCTACATGACAGAAACTCTGGCTAACTAACAGAAACTCTGGCTACATGACAGAAACTCTGGCTAACTAACAGAAACTCTGGCTACATGACAGAAACTCTGGCTAACTAACAGAAACGTTGGCTACATGACAGAAACTCTGGCTAACTAACAGAAACGTTGGCTCCATGACAGAAACTCTGGCTAACTAACAGAAACGTTGGCTACATGACAGAAACTGTGGCTAACTAACAGAAACGTTGGCTACATGACAGAAACTCTGGCTAACTAACAGAAACTCTGGCTACATGACAGAAACTCTGGCTAAATAACAGAAACGTTGGCTACATGACAGAAACTCTGGCCAACTAACAGAAACTCTGGCCAACTAACAGAAACTCTGGCTAACGGACAGAAACTCTGGTCAACTAACAGAAAATGTGGTTAACTACCAGAAAATTTGGCTACATGACAGAAACTCTGGCTAACAGAAACTCTGTTCAACTAACAGAAACTCTGTTCAACTAACAGAAACTCTGGCTACATGACAGAAACTCTGGCTAACTAACAGAAACGTTGGCTACATGACAGAAAGTCTGGCTACCTAACAGAAACGTTGGCTACATGACAGAAACTCTGGCTAACAGAAACTCTGTTCAACTAACAGAAACTCTGGCTACATGACAGAAACTCTGGCTAACTAACAGAAACGTTGGCTACATGACAGAAACTCTGGCTAACTAACAAACGTTGGCTACATGACAGAAACTCTGGCCAACTAACAGAAACTCTGGCCAACTAACAGAAACTCTGGCTAACGGACAGAAACTCTGGTCAACTAACAGAAAATGTGGCTAACTAACAAAAACTTTGGCTACATGACAGAAACTTTGGCTAACAGAAACTCTGTTCAACTAACAGAAACTCTGGCTACATGACAGAAACTCTGGCTAACTAACAGAAACGTTGGCTATATGACAGAAACTTTGGCTACATGACAGAATCTCTGGCTAACAGAAATTCTGTTCAACTAACAGAAACTCTGGCTACATGACAGAAACTCTGGCTAACTAACAGAAACGTTGGCTACATGACAGAAACTCTGGTCAACTAACAGAAAATGTGGCTAAGTAACAGAAACTTTGGCTACATGACAGAAACTCTGGCTAACAGAAACTCTGTTCAACTAACAGAAACTCTGGCTACATGACAGAAACTCTGGCTAACTAACAGAAACGTTGGCTACATGACAGAAACTCTGGCTAACAGAAACTCTGTTCAACTAACAGAAACTCTGTCTACATGACAGAAACTCTGGCTAACTAACAGAAACGTTGGCTACATGACAGAAACTCTGGCTAACTAACAGAAACGTTGGCTACATGACAGAAACTCTGGCCAATTAACAGAAACTCTGGCTAAAAGACAGAAACTCTGGTCAACTAACAGAAAATGTGGCTAACTAACAGAAACGTTGGCTACATGACAGAAACTCTGGCCAACTAACAGAAACGTTGGCTACATGACAGAAACTCTGGCCAACTAACAGAAACTCTGGCCAACTAACAGAAACTCTGGCCAACTTACAGAAACTCTGGCCAACTTACAGAAACTCTGCTAACGGACAGAAATCTGGCTAACTAACAGAAACTCTGGCTACATGACAGAAACTCTGGCTAACTAACAAACCTTGGCTACATGACAGAAACTCTGGCCAACTAACAGAAAATGTGGCTAACTAAAAGAAACTTTGGCTACATGACAGAAACTCTGGCTAACTAAAAGAAACGTTGGCTCCATGACAGAAACTCTGGCTAACTAACAGAAACGTTGGCTACATGACAGAAACTCTGGCTAACTAACAGAAACGTTGGCTACATGACAGAAACTTTGGCTACATGACAGAAACTCTGGCTAACAGAAACTCTGTTCAACTAACAGAAACTCTAGCTACATGACAGAAACTCTGGCTAACTAACAGAAACGTTGGCTACATGACAGAAACTCTGGTCAACTAACAGAAAATGTGGCTAACTAACAGAAACTTTGGCTACATGACAGAAACTCTGGCTAACAGAAACTCTGTTCAACTAACAGAAACTCTGGCTACATGACAGAAACTCTGGCTAACTAACAGAAACGTTGGCTACATGACAGAAACTCTGGTCAACTAACAGAAAATGTGGCTAAGTAACAGAAACTCTGGCTACATGACAGAAACTCTGGCTAACTAACAGAAACGTTGGCTACATGACAGAAACTCTGGCTAACTAACAGAAACGTTGGCTACATGACAGAAACTCTGGCCAATTAACAGAAACTCTGGCTAACAGACAGAAACTCTGGTCAACTAACAGAAAATGTGGCTAACTAACAGAAACGTTGGCTACATGACAGAAACTCTGGCCAACTAACAGAAACGTTGGCTACATGACAGAAACTCTGGCCAACTAACAGAAACTCTGGCCAACTAACAGAAACTCTGGCCAACTTACAGAAACTCTGCTAACGGACAGAAATCTGGCTAACTAACAGAAACTCTGGCTACATGACAGAAACTCTGGCCAACTAACAGAAACTCTGGCCAACTAACAGAAACTCTGGCCAACTTACAGAAACTCTGCTAACGGACAGAAATCTGGCTAACTAACAGAAACTCTGGCTACATGACAGAAACTCTGGCTAACGAACAAACCTTGGCTACATGACACAAACTCTGGCCAACTAACAGAAAATGTGGCTAACTAACAGAAACTTTGGCTACATGACAGAAACTCTGGCTAACTAACAGAAACGTTGGCTCCATGACAGAAACTCTGGCTAACTAACAGAAACGTTGGCTACATGACAGAAACTTTGGCTACATGACAGAAACTCTGGCTAACAGACACTCTGTTCAACTAACAGAAACTCTAGCTACATGACAGAAACTCTGGCTAACTAACAGAAACGTTGGCTACATGACAGAAACTCTGGCTACATGACAGAAACTCTGGTCAACTAACAGAAAATGTTGCTAACTAACAGAAACTTTGGCTAAATGACAGAAACTCTGGCTAACTAACAGAAACGTTGGCTACATGACAGAAACTCTGGCTAACTAACAGAAACATTGGCTACATGACAGAAACTCTGGCTAACTAACAGAAACGTTGGCTACATGACAGAAACTTTGGCTACATGACAGAATCTCTGGCTAACAGAAACTCTGTTCAACTAACAGAAACTCTGGCTACATGACAGAAACTCTGGCTAACTAACAGAAACGTTGGCTACATGACAGAAATTCTGGTCAACTAACAGAAAATGTGGCTAAGTAACAGAAACTTTGGCTACATGACAGAAACTCTGGCTAACAGAAACTCTGTTCAACTAACAGAAACGTTGGCTACATGACAGAAACTCTGGCTAACTAACAGAAACGTTGGCTACATGACAGAAATTCTGGCTAACAGAAACTCTGTTCAACTAACAGAAACTCTGGATACATGACAGAAACTCTGGCTAACTAACAGAAACGTTGGCTACATGACAGAAACTCTGGCCAACTAACAGAAACGTTGGCTACATGACAGAAACTCTGGCCAACTAACAGAAACTCTGGCCAACTAACAGAAACTCTGGCCAACTTACAGAAACTCTGCTAACGGACAGAAATCTGGCTAACTAACAGAAACTCTGGCTACATGACAGAAACTCTGGCCAACTAACAGAAACTCTGGCCAACTAACAGAAACTCTGGCCAACTTACAGAAACTCTGCTAACGGACAGAAATCTGGCTAACTAACAGAAACTCTGGCTACATGACAGAAACTCTGGCTAACGAACAAACCTTGGCTACATGACACAAACTCTGGCCAACTAACAGAAAATGTGGCTAACTAACAGAAACTTTGGCTACATGACAGAAACTCTGGCTAACTAACAGAAACGTTGGCTCCATGACAGAAACTCTGGCTAACTAACAGAAACGTTGGCTACATGACAGAAACTTTGGCTACATGACAGAAACTCTGGCTAACAGACACTCTGTTCAACTAACAGAAACTCTAGCTACATGACAGAAACTCTGGCTAACTAACAGAAACGTTGGCTACATGACAGAAACTCTGGTCAACTAACAGAAAATGTGGCTAAGTAACAGAAACTTTGGCTACATGACAGAAACTCTGGCTAACAGAAACTCTGTTCAACTAACAGAAACTCTGGCTACATGACAGAAACTCTGGCTAACTAACAGAAACTCTGGCTACATGACAGAAACTCTGGCTAACTAACAGAAACGTTGGCTACATGGCAGAAACTCTGGCTAACTAACAGAAACGTTGGCTACATGGCAGAAACTCTGGCTAACTAACAAACGTTGGCTACATAACAGAAACTCTGGCCAACTAACAGAAACTCTGGCCAACTAACAGAAACTCTGGCTAACGGACAGAAACTCTGGTCAACTAACAGAAAATGTGGCTAAAAGAAACTTTGGCTACATGACAGAAACTCTGGCTAACAGAAACTCTGTTCAACTAACAGAAACTCTGGCTACATGACAGAAACTCTGGCTAACTAACAGAAACGTTGGCTACATGACAGAAACTCTGGCTAACTAACAGAAACGTTGGCTACATGACAGAAACTCTGTTCAACTAAAAGAAACTCTGGCTACATGAGAGAAACTCTGGCTAACTAACAGAAACGTTGGCTACATGAGAGAAACTCTGGCTAACTAACAAACGTTGGTTACATGACAGAAACTCTGGCTAACTAACAGAAACGTTGACTCCATGACAGAAACTCTGGCTAACTAACAGAAACGTTGGCTACATGACAGAAACTCTGGCTAACTAACAGAAACGTTGGCTACATGACAGAAACTCTGGCTAACTAACAGAAACTCTGGCTAACAGAAACTCTGTTCAACTAACAGAAACTCTGGCTACATGACAGAAACTCTGGCTAACTAACAGAAACGTTGGCTACATGACAGAAACTCTGGCTAACTAACAAACGTTGGCTACATGACCGAAACTCTGGCCAACTAACAGAAACTCTGGCTAACGGACAGAAACTCTGGTCAACTAACAGAAAATGTTGCTAACTAACAGAAACTTTGGCTACATGACAGAAACTCTGGCTAACAGAAACTCTGTTCAACTAACAGAAACTCTGGCTACATGACAGAAACTCTGGCTAACTATCAAACGTTGGCTACATGACAGAAACTCTGGCTAACTAACAGAAATGTTGACTCCATGACAGAAACTCTGGCTAACTAACAGAAACGTTGGCTACATGACAGAAACTCTGGCTAACTAACAGAAACGTTGGCTACATGACAGAAACTCTGGCTAACTAACAGAAACTCTGGCTAACAGAAACTCTGTTCAACTAACAGAAACTCTGGCTACATGACAGAAACTCTGGCTAACTAACAGAAACGTTGGCTACATGACAGAAACTCTGGCTAACTAACAAACATTGGCTACATGACCGAAACTCTGGCCAACTAACAGAAACTCTGGCTAACAGAAACTCTGTTCAACTAACAGAAACTCTGGCTACATGACAGAAACGCTGGCTAACTAACAAACCTTGGCTACATGACAGAAACTCTGGTCAACTAACAGAAAATGTTGCTAACTAACAGAAACTTTGGCTAAATGACAGAAACTCTGGCTAACTAACAGAAACGTTGGCTACATGACAGAAACTCTGGCTAACTAACAGAAACATTGGCTACATGACAGAAACTCTGGCTAACTAACAGAAACGTTGGCTACATGACAGAAACTTTGGCTACATGACAGAATCTCTGGCTAACAGAAACTCTGTTCAACTAACAGAAACTCTGGCTACATGACAGAAACTCTGGCTAACTAACAGAAACGTTGGCTACATGACAGAAATTCTGGTCAACTAACAGAAAATGTGGCTAAGTAACAGAAACTTTGGCTACATGACAGAAACTCTGGCTAACAGAAACTCTGTTCAACTAACAGAAACGTTGGCTACATGACAGAAACTCTGGCTAACTAACAGAAACGTTGGCTACATGACAGAAACTCTGGCCAATTAACAGAAACTCTGGCTAACGGACAGAAACTCTAGTCAACTAACAGAAAATGTGGCTAACTAACAGAAACGTTGGCTACATGACAGAAACTCTGGCCAACTAACAGAAACGTTGGCTACATGACAGAAACTCTGGCTAACAGAAACTCTGTTCAACTAACAGAAACTCTGGCTACATGACAGAAACTCTGGCTAACTAACAGAAACGTTGGCTACATGACACAAACTCTGGCTAACTAACAGAAACGTTGGCTACATGACAGAAACTCTGGCTAACTAACAGAAACGTTGGCTACATGACAGAAACTTTGGCTACATGACAGAATCTCTGGCTAACAGAAACTCTGTTCAACTAAAAGAAACTCTGGCTACATGACAGAAACTCTGGCTAACTAACAAACGTTGGCTACATGACAGAAATTCTGGCTAACTAACAGAAACGTTGGCTCCATGACAGAAACTCTGGCTAACTAACAGAAACGTTGGCTACATGACAGAAACTCTGGCTAACTAACAGAAACGTTGGCTACATGACAGAAACTCTGGCTAACTAACAGAAACTCTGGCTAACAGAAACTCTGTTCAACTAACAGAAACTCTGGCTACATGACAGAAACTCTGGCTAAGTAACAGAAACGTTGGCTACATGACAGAAACTCTGGCCAACTAACAGAAACTCTGGCTAACGGACAGAAACTCTGGTCAACTAACAGAAAATGTGGCTAACTAACAGAAACTTTGGCTACATGACAGAAACTCTGGCTAACAGAAACTCTGGCTACATGACAGAAACTCTGGCTAACTAACAGAAACGTTGGCTACATGACAGAAACTCTGGCTAACTAACAGAAACGTTGGCTACATGACAGAAACTTTGGCTACATGACAGAATCTCTGGCTGACAGAAACTCTGTTCAACTAACAGAAACTCTGGCTACATGACAGAAACTCTGGCTAACTAACAGAAACGTTGGCTACATGACAGAAACTCTGGTCAACTAACAGAAAATGTGGCTAAGTAACAGAAACTTTGGCTACATGACAGAAACTCTGGCTAACAGAAACTCTGTTCAACTAACAGAAGCTCTGGCTACATGACAGAAACTCTGGCTAACTAACAGAAACGTTGGCTACATGACAGAAACTCTGGCTACCTAACAGAAACGTTGGCTACATGACAGAAACTCTGGCTAACAGAAACTCTGTTCAACTAACAGAAACTCTGGCTACATGACAGAAACTCTGGCTAACTAACAGAAACGTTGGCTCCATGACAGAAACTCTGGCTAACTAACAGAAACGTTGGCTACATGACAGAAACTCTGGCTAACTAACAGAAACGTTGGCTACATGATAGAAACTTTGGCTACATGACAGAAACTCTGGCTAACAGAAACTCTGTTCAACTAACAGAAACTCTAGCTACATGACAGAAACTCTGGCTAACTAACAGAAACGTTGGCTACATGACAGAAACTCTGGTCAACTAACAGATAATGTGGCTAAGTAACAGAAACTTTGGCTACATGACAGAAACTCTGGCTAACAGAAACTCTGTTCAACTAACAGAAACTCTGGCTACATGACAGAAACTCTGGCTAACTAACAGAAACTCTGGCTACATGACAGAAACTCTGGCTAACTAACAGAAACTCTGGCTACATGACAGAAACTCTGGCTAACTAACAGAAACGTTGGCTACATGACAGAAACTCTGGCTAACTAACAGAAACGTTGGATCCATGACAGAAACTCTGGCTAACTAACAGAAACGTTGGCTACATGACAGAAACTCTGGCTAACTAACAGAAACGTTGGCTACATGACAGAAACTCTGGCTAACTAACGGAAACTCTGGCTAACAGAAACTCTGTTCAACTAACAGAAACTCTGGCTACATGACAGAAACTCTGGCTAAATAACAGAAACGTTGGCTACATGACAGAAACTCTGGCCAACTAACAGAAACTCTGGCCAACTAACAGAAACTCTGGCTAACGGACAGAAACTTTGGTCAACTAACAGAAAATGTGGTTAACTACCAGAAACTTTGGCTACATGACAGAAACTCTGGCTAACAGAAACTCTGTTCAACTAACAGAAACTCTGGCTAACAGAAACTCTGTTCAACTAACAGAAACTCTGGCTACATGACAGAAACTCTGGCTAACTAACAGAAACATTGGCTACATGACAGAAACTCTGGCTACCTAACAGAAACGTTGGCTACATGACAGAAACTCTGGCTAACAGAAACTCTGTTCAACTAACAGAAACTCTGGCTACATGACAGAAACTCTGGCTAACTAACAGAAACGTTGGCTACATGACAGAAACTCTGGCTAACTAACAAACGTTGGCTACATGACAGAAACTCTGGCCAACTAACAGAAACTCTGGCCAACTAACAGAAACTCTGGCTAACGGTCAGAAACTCTGGTCAACTAACAGAAAATGTGGCTAACTAACAGAAACTTTGGCTACATGACAGAAACTTTGGCTAACAGAAACTCTGTTCAACTAACAGAAACTCTGGCTACATGACAGAAACTCTGGCTAACTAACAGAAACGTTGGCTACATGACAGAAACTCTGGCTAACAGAAACTCTGTTCAACTAACAGAAACTCTGGCTACATGACAGAAACTCTGGCTAACTAACAGAAACGTTGGCTACATGACAGAAACTCTGGTCAACTAACAGAAAATGTGGCTAAGTAACAGAAACTCTGGCTACATGACAGAAACTCTGGCTAACTAACAGAAACGTTGGCTACATGACAGAAACTCTGGCTAACTAACAGAAACGTTGGCTACATGACAGAAACTCTGGCTAACAGAAACTCTGTTCAACTAACAGAAACTCTGGCTACATGACAGAAACTCTGGCTAACTAACAGAAACGTTGGCTACATGACAGAAACTCTGGCTAACCAACAGAAACGTTGGCTACATGACAGAAACTCTGGCTAACTAACAGAAACGTTGGCTACATGACAGAAACTCTGGCTAACTAACAGAAACGTTGGCTACATGACAGAAACTCTGGCCAATTAACAGAAACTCTGGCTAACGGACAGAAACTCTGGTCAACTAACAGAAAATGTGGCTAACTAACAGAAACGTTGGCTACATGACAGAAACTCTGGCCAACTAACAGAAACGTTGGCTACATGACAGAAACTCTGGCCAACTAACAGAAACTCTGGCCAACTTACAGAAACTCTGGTTAACGGACACAAATCTGGCTAACTAACAGAAACTCTGGCTACATGACAGAAACTCTGGCTAACTAACAAACCTTGGCTACATGACAGAATCTCTGGCCAACTAACAGAAAATGTGGCTAACTAACAGAAACTTTGGCTACATGACAGAAACTCTGGCTAACTAACAGAAACGTTGGCTCCATGACAGAAACTCTGGCTAACTAACAGAAACGTTGGCTACATGACAGAAACTCTGGCCAACTAACAGAAACTCTGGCTAACAGAAACTCTGTTCAACTAACAGAAACTCTGGCTACATGACAGAAACTCTGGCTAACTAACAGAAACTCTGGCTACATGACAGAAACTCTGGCTAACTAACAGAAACTCTGGCTACATGACAGAAACTCTGGCTAACTAACAGAAACGTTGGCTACATGACAGAAACTCTGGCTAACTAACAGAAACGTTGGCTCCATGACAGAAACTCTGGCTAACTAACAGAAACGTTGGCTACATGACAGAAACTCTGGCTAACTAACAGAAACGTTGGCTACATGACAGAAACTCTGGCTAACTAACAGAAACTCTGGCTAACAGAAACTCTGTTCAACTAACAGAAACTCTGGCTACATGACAGAAACTCTGGCTAAATAACAGAAACGTTGGCTACATGACAGAAACTCTGGCCAACTAACAGAAACTCTGGCCAACTAACAGAAACTCTGGCTAACGGACAGAAACTCTGGTCAACTAACAGAAAATGTGGTTAACTACCAGAAACTTTGGCTACATGACAGAAACTCTGGCTAACAGAAACTCTGTTCAACTAACAGAAACTCTGGCTAACAGAAACTCTGTTCAACTAACAGAAACTCTGGCTACATGACAGAAACTCTGGCTAACTAACAGAAACGTTGGCTACATGACAGAAACTCTGGCTAACTAACAAACGTTGGCTACATGACAGAAACTCTGGCCAACTAACAGAAACTCTGGCCAACTAACAGAAACTCTGGCTAACGGACAGAAACTCTGGTCAACTAACAGAAAATGTGGCTAACTAACAGAAACTTTGGCTACATGACAGAAACTTTGGCTAACAGAAACTCTGTTCAACTAACAGAAACTCTGGCTACATGACAGAAACTCTGGCTAACTAACAGAAACGTTGGCTACATGACAGAAACTCTGGCTAACTAACAGAAACGTTGGCTACATGACAGAAACTCTGGCCAATTAACAGAAACTCTGGCTAAAAGACAGAAACTCTGGTCAACTAACAGAAAATGTGGCTAACTAACAGAAACGTTGGCTACATGACAGAAACTCTGGCCAACTAACAGAAACGTTGGCTACATGACAGAAACTCTGGCCAACTAACAGAAACTCTGGCCAACTAACAGAAACTCTGGCCAACTTACAGAAACTCTGGCCAACTTACAGAAACTCTGCTAACGGACAGAAATCTGGCTAACTAACAGAAACTCTGGCTACATGACAGAAACTCTGGCTAACTAACAAACCTTGGCTACATGACAGAAACTCTGGCCAACTAACAGAAAATGTGGCTAACTAACAGAAACGTTGGCTACATGACAGAAACTCTGGCTAACTAACAGAAACGTTGGCTACATGACAGAAACTTTGGCTACATGACAGAAACTCTGGTCAACTAACAGAAAATGTGGCTAACTAACAGAAACTTTGGCTACATGACAGAAACTCTGGCTAACAGAAACTCTGTTCAACTAACAGAAACTCTGGCTACATGACAGAAACTCTGGCTAACTAACAGAAACGTTGGCTACATGACAGAAACTCTGGTCAACTAACAGAAAATGTGGCTAAGTAACAGAAACTCTGGCTACATGACAGAAACTCTGGCTAACTAACAGAAACGTTGGCTACATGACAGAAACTCTGGCTAACTAACAGAAACGTTGGCTACATGACAGAAACTCTGGCTAACAGAAACTCTGTTCAACTAACAGAAACTCTGGCTACATGACAGAAACTCTGGCTAACTAACAGAAACGTTGGCTACATGACAGAAACTCTGGCTAACTAACAGAAACGTTGGCTACATGACAGAAACTCTGGCCAATTAACAGAAACTCTGGCTAACAGACAGAAACTCTGGCCAACTAACAGAAACTCTGGCCAACTTACAGAAACTCTGCTAACGGACAGAAATCTGGCTAACTAACAGAAACTCTGGCTACATGACAGAAACTCTGGCTAACTAACAAACGTTGGCTACATGACAGAAACTCTGGTCAACTAACAGAAAATGTGGCTAAGTAACAGAAACTCTGGCTACATGACAGAAACTCTGGCTAACTAACAGAAACGTTGGCTACATGACAGAAACTCTGGCTAACTAACAGAAACGTTGGCTACATGACAGAAACTCTGGCTAACAGAAACTCTGTTCAACTAACAGAAACTCTGGCTACATGACAGAAACTCTGGCTAACTAACAGAAACGTTGGCTACATGACAGAAACTCTGGCTAACTAACAGAAACGTTGGCTACATGACAGAAACTCTGGCCAATTAACAGAAACTCTGGCTAACAGACAGAAACTCTGGCCAACTAACAGAAACTCTGGCCAACTAACAGAAACTCTGGCCAACTTACAGAAACTCTGCTAACGGACAGAAATCTGGCTAACTAACAGAAACTCTGGCTACATGACAGAAACTCTGGCCAACTAACAGAAACTCTGGCCAACTTACAGAAACTCTGCTAACGGACAGAAATCTGGCTAACTAACAGAAACTCTGGCTACATGACAGAAACTCTGGCTAACTAACAAACCTTGGCTACATGACACAAACTCTGGCCAACTAACAGAAAATGTGGCTAACTAACAGAAACTTTGGCTACATGACAGAAACTCTGGCTAACTAACAGAAACGTTGGCTCCATGACAGAAACTCTGGCTAACTAACAGAAACGTTGGCTACATGACAGAAACTTTGGCTACATGACAGAAACTCTGGCTAACAGACACTCTGTTCAACTAACAGAAACTCTAGCTACATGACACAAACTCTGGCTAACTAACAGAAACGTTGGCTACATGACAGAAACTCTGGTCAACTAACAGAAAATGTGGGTAAGTAACAGAAACTTTGGCTACATGACAGAAACTTTGGCTAACAGAAACTCTGTTCAACTAACAGAAACTCTGGCTACATGACAGAAACTCTGGCTAACTAACAGAAACTCTGGCTACATGACAGAAACTCTGGCTAACTAACAGAAACGTTGGCTACATGGCAGAAACTCTGGCTAACTAACAAACGTTGGCTACATAACAGAAACTCTGGCCAACTAACAGAAACTCTGGCCAACTAACAGAAACTCTGGCTAACGGACAGAAACTCTGGTCAACTAACAGAAAATGTGGCTAAAAGAAACTTTGGCTACATGACAGAAACTCTGGCTAACAGAAACTCTGTTCAACTAACAGAAACTCTGGCTACATGACAGAAACTCTGGCTAACTAACAGAAACGTTGGCTACATGACAGAAACTCTGGCTAACTAACAGAAACGTTGGCTACATGACAGAAACTCTGTTCAACTAAAAGAAACTCTGGCTACATGAGAGAAACTCTGGCTAACTAACAGAAACGTTGGCTACATGACAGAAACTCTGGCCAACTTACAGAAACTCTGGCCAACTTACAGAAACTCTGCTAACGGACAGAAATCTGGCTAACTAACAGAAACTCTGGCTACATGACAGAAACTCTGGCTAACTAACAAACCTTGGCTACATGACAGAAACTCTGGCCAACTAACAGAAAATGTGGCTAACTAACAGAAACGTTGGCTACATGACAGAAACTCTGGCTAACTAACAGAAACGTTGGCTACATGACAGAAACTCTGGTCAACTAACAGAAAATGTGGCTAACTAACAGAAACTTTGGCTACATGACAGAAACTCTGGCTAACAGAAACTCTGTTCAACTAACAGAAACTCTGGCTACATGACAGAAACTCTGGCTAACTAACAGAAACATTGGCTACATGACAGAAACTCTGGTCAACTAACAGAAAATGTGGCTAAGTAACAGAAACTCTGGCTACATGACAGAAACTCTGGCTAACTAACAGAAACGTTGGCTACATGACAGAAACTCTGGCTAACTAACAGAAACGTTGGCTACATGACAGAAACTCTGGTCAACTAACAGAAAATGTGGCTAACTAACAGAAACTTTGGCTACATGACAGAAACTCTGGCTAACAGAAACTCTGTTCAACTAACAGAAACTCTGGCTACATGACAGAAACTCTGGCTAACTAACAGAAACGTTGGCTACATGACAGAAACTCTGGTCAACTAACAGAAAATGTGGCTAAGTAACAGAAACTCTGGCTACATGACAGAAACTCTGGCTAACTAACAGAAACGTTGGCTACATGACAGAAACTCTGGCTAACTAACAGAAACGTTGGCTACATGACAGAAACTCTGGCTAACAGAAACTCTGTTCAACTAACAGAAACTCTGGCTACATGACAGAAACTCTGGCTAACTAACAGAAACGTTGGCTACATGACAGAAACTCTGGCTAACTAACAGAAACGTTGGCTACATGACAGAAACTCTGGCCAATTAACAGAAACTCTGGCTAAAAGACAGAAACTCTGGTCAACTAACAGAAAATGTGGCTAACTAACAGAAATGTTGGCTACATGACAGAAACTCTGGCCAACTAACAGAAACGTTGGCTACATGACAGAAATTCTGGCCAACTAACAGAAACTCTGGCCAACTAACAGAAACTCTGGCCAACTTACAGAAACTCTGCTAACGGACAGAAATCTGGCTAACTAACAGAAACTCTGGCTACATGACAGAAACTCTGGCCAACTAACAGAAACTCTGGCCAACTTACAGAAACTCTGCTAACGGACAGAAATCTGGCTAACTAACAGAAACTCTGGCTACATGACAGAAACTCTGGCTAACTAACAAACCTTGGCTACATGACACAAACTCTGGCCAACTAACAGAAAATGTGGCTAACTAACAGAAACTTTGGCTACATGACAGAAACTCTGGCTAACTAACAGAAACGTTGGCTCCATGACAGAAACTCTGGCTAACTAACAGAAACGTTGGCTACATGACAGAAACTTTGGCTACATGACAGAAACTCTGGCTAACAGACACTCTGTTCAACTAACAGAAACTCTAGCTACATGACACAAACTCTGGCTAACTAACAGAAACGTTGGCTACATGACAGAAACTCTGGTCAACTAACAGAAAATGTGGGTAAGTAACAGAAACTTTGGCTACATGACAGAAACTCTGGCTAACAGAAACTCTGTTCAACTAACAGAAACTCTGGCTACATGACAGAAACTCTGGCTAACTAACAGAAACTCTGGCTACATGACAGAAACTCTGGCTAACTAACAGAAACGTTGGCTACATGGCAGAAACTCTGGCTAACTAACAAACGTTGGCTACATAACAGAAACTCTGGCCAACTAACAGAAACTCTGGCCAACTAACAGAAACTCTGGCTAACGGACAGAAACTCTGGTCAACTAACAGAAAATGTGGCTAAAAGAAACTTTGGCTACATGACAGAAACTCTGGCTAACAGAAACTCTGTTCAACTAACAGAAACTCTGGCTACATGACAGAAACTCTGGCTAACTAACAGAAACGTTGGCTACATGACAGAAACTCTGGCTAACTAACAGAAACGTTGGCTACATGACAGAAACTCTGTTCAACTAAAAGAAACTCTGGCTACATGAGAGAAACTCTGGCTAACTAACAGAAACGTTGGCTACATGAGAGAAACTCTGGCTAACTAACAAACGTTGGCTACATGACAGAAACTCTGGCTAACTAACAGAAACGTTGACTCCATGACAGAAACTCTGGCTAACTAACAGAAACGTTGGCTACATGACAGAAACTCTGGCTAACTAACAGAAACGTTGGCTACATGACAGAAACTCTGGCTAACTAACAGAAACTCTGGCTAACAGAAACTCTGTTCAACTAACAGAAACTCTGGCTACATGACAGAAACTCTGGCTAACTAACAGAAACGTTGGCTACATGACAGAAACTCTGGCTAACTAACAAACGTTGGCTACATGACCGAAACTCTGGCCAACTAACAGAAACTCTGGCTAACGGACAGAAACTCTGGTCAACTAACAGAAAATGTTGCTAACTAACAGAAACTTTGGCTACATGACAGAAACTCTGGCTAACAGAAACTCTGTTCAACTAACAGAAACTCTGGCTACATGACAGAAACTCTGGCTAACTATCAAACGTTGGCTACATGACAGAAACTCTGGCTAACTAACAGAAATGTTGACTCCATGACAGAAACTCTGGCTAACTAACAGAAACGTTGGCTACATGACAGAAACTCTGGCTAACTAACAGAAACGTTGGCTACATGACAGAAACTCTGGCTAACTAACAGAAACTCTGGCTAACAGAAACTCTGTTCAACTAACAGAAACTCTGGCTACATGACAGAAACTCTGGCTAACTAACAGAAACGTTGGCTACATGACAGAAACTCTGGCTAACTAACAAACATTGGCTACATGACCGAAACTCTGGCCAACTAACAGAAACTCTGGCTAACGGACAGAAACTCTGCTCAACTAACAGAAAATGTTGCTAACTAACAGAAACTTTGGCTAAATGACAGAAACTCTGGCTAACTAACAGAAACGTTGGCTACATGACAGAAACTCTGGCTAACTAACAGAAACATTGGCTACATGACAGAAACTCTGGCTAACTAACAGAAACGTTGGCTACATGACAGAAACTTTGGCTACATGACAGAATCTCTGGCTAACAGAAACTCTGTTCAACTAACAGAAACTCTGGCTACATGACAGAAACTCTGGCTAACTAACAGAAACGTTGGCTACATGACAGAAACTCTGGTCAACTAACAGAAAATGTGGCTAAGTAACAGAAACTTTGGCTACATGACAGAAACTCTGGCTAACAGAAACTCTGTTCAACTAACAGAAACGTTGGCTACATGACAGAAACTCTGGCTAACTAACAGAAACGTTGGCTACATGACAGAAATTCTGGCTAACAGAAACTCTGTTCAACTAACAGAAACTCTGGATACATGACAGAAACTCTGGCTAACTAACAGAAACGTTGGCTACATGACAGAAACTCTGGCTAACTAACAGAAACGTTGGCTACATGACAGAAACTCTGGCCAATTAACAGAAACTCTGGCTAACGGACAGAAACTCTAGTCAACTAACAGAAAATGTGGCTAACTAACAGAAACGTTGGCTACATGACAGAAACTCTGGCCAACTAACAGAAACGTTGGCTACATGACAGAAACTCTGGCTAACAGAAACTCTGTTCAACTAACAGAAACTCTGGCTACATGACAGAAACTCTGGCTAACTAACAGAAACGTTGGCTACATGACAGAAACTCTGGCTAACTAACAGGAACGTTGGCTACATGACAGAAACTCTGGCTAACTAACAGAAACGTTGGCTACATGACAGAAACTTTGGCTACATGACAGAATCTCTGGCTAACAGAAACTCTGTTCAACTAAAAGAAACTCTGGCTACATGACAGAAACTCTGGCTAACTAACAAACGTTGGCTACATGACAGAAATTCTGGCTAACTAACAGAAACGTTGGCTCCATGACAGAAACTCTGGCTAACTAACAGAAACGTTGGCTACATGACAGAAACTCTGGCTAACTAACAGAAACGTTGGCTACATGACAGAAACTCTGGCTAACTAACAGAAACTCTGGCTAACAGAAACTCTGTTCAACTAACAGAAACTCTGGCTACATGACAGAAACTCTGGATAAGTAACAGAAACGTTGGCTACATGACAGAAACTCTGGCCAACTGACAGAAACTCTGGCCAACTAACAGAAACTCTGGCTAACGGACAGAAACTCTGGTCAACTAACAGAAAATGTGGCTAACTAACAGAAACTTTGGCTACATGACAGAAACTCTGGCTAACAGAAACTCTGGCTACATGACAGAAACTCTGGCTAACTAACAGAAACGTTGGCTACATGACAGAAACTCTGGCTAACTAACAGAAACGTTGGCTACATGACAGAAACTTTGGCTACATGACAGAATCTCTGGCTGACAGAAACTCTGTTCAACTAACAGAAACTCTGGCTACATGACAGAAACTCTGGCTAACTAACAGAAACGTTGGCTACATGACAGAAACTCTGGTCAACTAACAGAAAATGTGGCTAAGTAACAGAAACTTTGGCTAAATGACAGAAACTCTGGCTAACAGAAACTCTGTTCAACTAACAGAAACTCTGGCTACATGACAGAAACTCTGGCTAACTAACAGAAACGTTGGCTACATGACAGAAACTCTGGCTACCTAACAGAAACGTTGGCTACATGACAGAAACTCTGGCTAACAGAAACTCTGTTCAACTAACAGAAACTCTGGCTACATGACAGAAACTCTGGCTAACTAACAGAAACGTTGGCTACATGACAGAAACTCTGGCTAACTAACAAACGTTGGCTACATGACAGAAACTCTGGCCAACTAACAGAAACTCTGGCCAACTAACAGAAACTCTGGCTAACGGACCGAAACTCTGGTCAACTAACAGAAAATGTGGCTAACTAACAGAAACTTTGGCTACATGACAGAAACTCTTGCTAACAGAAACTCTGTTCAACTAACAGAAACTCTGGCTACATGACAGACACTCTGGCTAACTAACAGAAACGTTGGCTACATGACAGAAACTCTGGCTAACTAACAGAAACGTTGGCGACATGACAGAAACTTTGGCTACATGACAGAATCTCTGGCTAACAGAAACTCTGTTCAACTAACAGAAACTCTGGCTACATGACAGAAACTCTGGCTAACTAACAGAAACGTTGGCTACATGACAGAAACTCTGGTCAACTAACAGAAAATGTGGCTAAGTAACAGAAACTTTGGCTACATGACAGAAACTCTGGCTAACCAACAGAAACGTTGGCTACATGACAGAAACTCTGGCTAACTAACAGAAACGTTGGCTACATGACAGAAACTCTGGCTAACTAACAGAAACGTTGGCTACATGACAGAAACTCTGGCCAATTAACAGAAACTCTGGCTAACGGACAGAAACTCTGGTCAACTAACAGAAAATGTGGCTAACTAACAGAAACGTTGGCTACATGACAGAAACTCTGGCCAACTAACAGAAACGTTGGCTACATGACAGAAACTCTGGCCAACTAACAGAAACTCTGGCCAACTAACAGAAACTCTGGCCAACTTACAGAAACTCTGGCCAACTTGCAGAAACTCTGGCTAACGGACAGAAATCTGGCTAACTAACAGAAACTTTGGCTACATGACAGAAACTCTGACTAACTTATAGAAACTCTGGCTAACTAACAGAAACTTTGGCTACATGACAGAAACTCTGGCTAACAGAAACTCTGGTCAACTAACAGAAAATGTGGCTAACTAACAGAAACTTTGGCTACATGACAGAAACTCTAACTTACTGAAACTCTGTTCAACTAACAGAAACTCTGGCTACATGACAGAAACTCTGGCTAACAGAAACGTTGGCTACATGACAGAAACTCTGGTTAACTAACAGAAACGTTGGCTCCATGACAGAAACTCTGGCTAACTGACAAAAACGTTGGCTACATGACAGAAACTCTGGCTAACTAACAGAAACGTTGGCTACATGACAGAAACTCTGGCTAACTAACAAACGTTGGCTACATAACAGAAACTCTGGCTAACTAACAAACCTTGGCTACATGACAGAAACTCTGGCCAACTAACAGAAAATGTGGCTAACTAACAGAAACTTTGGCTACATGACAGAAACTCTGGCTAACTAACAGAAACGTTGGCTCCATGACAGAAACTCTGGCTAACTAACAGAAACGTTGGCTACATGACAGAAACTCTGGCTAACTAACAGAAACTGGCTACATGACAGAAACTCTGGCTAACTAACAGAAACGTTGGCTACATGACAGAAACTCTGGCTAACTAACAAACGTTGGCTACATAACAGAAACTCTGGCCAACTAACAGAAACTTTGGCCAACTAACAGAAACTCTGGCTAACGGACAGAAACTCTGGTCAACTAACAGAAAATGTGGCTAACTAACAGAAACTTTGGCTACATGACAGAAACTCTGGCTAACAGAAACTTTGTTCAACTAACAGAAACTCTGGCTACATGACAGAAACTCTGGCTAACTAACAGAAACGTTGGCTACGTGACAGAAACTCTGGCTAACTAACAGAAACGTTGGCTACATGACGGAAACTTTGGCTACATGACAGAAACTCTGCTTAGCAGAAACTCTGTTCAACTAACAGAAACTCTGGCTACATGACAGAAACTCTGGCTAACAGAAACGTTGGCTACATGACAGAAACTCTGGCCAACTAACAGAAACTCTGGCCAACCAACAGAAACTCTGGCTAACGGACAGAAACTCTAGTCAACTAACAGAAAATGTGGCTAACTAACAGAAACGTTGGCTACATGACGGAAACTTTGGCTACATGACAGAAACTCTGCTTAGCAGAAACTCTGTTCAACTAACAGAAACTCTGGCTACATGACAGAAACTCTGGCTAACTAACAGAAACGTTGGCTACATGACAGAAACTCTGGTCAACTAACAGAAAATGTGGCTAAGTAACAGAAACTTTGGCTACATGACAAACTCTGGCTAACAGAAACTCTGTTCAACTAACAGAAACTCTGGCTACATGACAGAAACTCTGGCTAACTAACAGAAACTCTGGCTAACGGACAGAAACTCTGGCTAACTTACAGAAACGTTGGCTACATGACAGAAACTCTGGCCAACTAACAGAAACTCTGGCCAACTAACAGAAACTCTGGCTAAAAGAAACTCTGTTCAACTAACAGAAACTCTGGCTAACTAACAGAAACGTTGGCTACATGACAGAAACTCTGGCTAACTAACAAACGTTGGCTACATGACAGAAACTCTGGCTAATGGACAGAAACTCTGTTCAACTAACAGAAACTCTGGCTACATGACAGAAACTCTGGCTAACTAACAGAAACGTTGGCTACATGACAGAAACTCTGGCCAACTAACAGAAACTCTGGCTACATGACAGAAACTCTGGCTAACTAACAAACGTTGGCTACATGACCGAAACTCTGGCCAACTAACAGAAACTCTGGCTAACGGACAGAAACTCTGCTCAACTAACAGAAAATGTTGCTAACTAACAGAAACTTTGGCTAAATGACAGAAACTCTGGCTAACTAACAGAAACATTGGCTACATGACAGAAACTCTGGCTAACTAACAGAAACGTTGGCTACATGACAGAAACTCTGGCTAACTAACAGAAACGTTGGCTACATGACAGAAACTTTGGCTACATGACAGAATCTCTGGCTAACAGAAACTCTGTTCAACTAACAGAAACTCTGGCTACATGACAGAAACTCTGGCTAACTAACAGAAACGTTGGCTACATGACAGAAACTCTGGTCAACTAGCAGAAAATGTGGCTAAGTAACAGAAACTTTGGCTACATGACAGAAACTCTGGCTAACAGAAACTCTGTTCAACTAACAGAAACGTTGGCTACATGACAGAAACTCTGGCTAACTAACAGAAACGTTGGCTACATGACAGAAATTCTGGCTAACAGAAACTCTGTTCAACTAACAGAAACTCTGGATACATGACAGAAACTCTGGCTAACTAACAGAAACGTTGGCTACATGACAGAAACTCTGGCTAACTAACAGAAATGTTGGCTACATGACAGAAACTCTGGCCAATTAACAGAAACTCTGGCTAACGGACAGAAACTCTAGTCAACTAACAGAAAATGTGGCTAACTAACAGAAACGTTGGCTACATGACAGAAACTCTGGCCAACTAACAGAAACGTTGGCTACATGACAGAAACTCTGGCTAACAGAAACTCTGTTCAACTAACAGAAACTCTGGCTACATGACAGAAACTCTGGCTAACTAACAGAAACGTTGGCTACATGACAGAAACTCTGGCTAACTAACAGAAACGTTGGCTACATGACAGAAACTCTGGCTAACTAACAGAAACGTTGGCTACATGACAGAAACTTTGGCTACATGACAGAATCTCTGGCTAACAGAAACTCTGTTCAACTAAAAGAAACTCTGGCTACATGACAGAAACTTTGGCTAACTAACAAACGTTGGCTACATGACAGAAACTCTGGCTAACTAACAGAAACGTTGGCTCCATGACAGAAACACTGGCTAACTAACAGAAACCTTGGCTACATGACAGAAACTTTGGCTAACTAACAGAAACGTTGGATACATGACAGAAACTCTGGCTAACAGAAACTCTGTTCAACTAACAGAAACTCTGGCCAACTAACAGAAACTCTGGCTAAAAGAAACTCTGTTCAACTAACAGAAACTCTGGCTAACTAACAGAAACGTTGGCTACATGACAGAAACTCTGGCTAACTAACAAACGTTGGCTACATGACAGAAACTCTGGCCAACTAACAGAAACTCTGGCCAACTAACAGAAACTCTGGCTAACGGACAGAAACTCTGTTCAACTAACAGAAACTCTGGCTACATGACAGAAACTCTGGCTAACTAACAGAAACGTTGGCTACATGACAGAAACTCTGGCCAACTAACAGAAACTCTGGCTACATGACAGAAACTCTGGCTAACTAACAAACGTTGGCTACATGACCGAAACTCTGGCCAACTAACAGAAACTCTGGCTAACGGACAGAAACTCTGCTCAACTAACAGAAAATGTTGCTAACTAACAGAAAATTTGGCTAAATGACAGAAACTCTGGCTAACTAACAGAAACGTTGGCTACATGACAGAAACTCTGGCTAACTAACAGAAACGTTGGCTACATGACAGAAACTCTGGCTAACTAACAGAAACGTTGGCTAACTAACAGAAACGTTGGCTACATGACAGAAACTTTGGCTACATGACAGAATCTCTGGCTAACAGAAACTCTGTTCAACTAAAAGAAACTCTGGCTACATGACAGAAACTCTGGCTAACTAACAAACGTTGGCTACATGACAGAAACTCTGGCTAACTAACAGAAACGTTGGCTCCATGACAGAAACACTGGCTAACTAACAGAAACGTTGGCTACATGACAGAAACTCTGGCTAACTAACAGAAACGTTGGCTACATGACAGAAACTCTGGCTAACTAACAGAAACTCTGGCTAACAGAAACTCTGTTCAACTAACAGAAACTCTGGCTAAAAGAAACTCTGTTCAACTAACAGAAACTCTGGCTAACTAACAGAAACGTTGGCTACATGACAGAAACTCTGGCTAACTAACAAACGTTGGCTACATGACAGAAACTCTGGCCAACTAACAGAAACTCTGGCCAACTAACAGAAACTCTGGCTAACGGACAGAAACTCTGTTCAACTAACAGAAACTCTGGCTACATGACAGAAACTCTGGCTAACTAACAGAAACGTTGGCTACATGACAGAAACTCTGGCCAACTAACAGAAACTCTGGCTACATGACAGAAACTCTGGCCAACTAACAGAAACTCTGGCTACATGACCGAAACTCTGGCCAACTAACAGAAACTCTGGCTAACGGACAGAAACTCTGCTCAACTAACAGAAAATGTTGCTAACTAACAGAAACTTTGGCTAAATGACAGAAACTCTGGCTAACTAACAGAAACGTTGGCTACATGACAGAAACTCTGGCTAACTAACAGAAACGTTGGCTACATGACAGAAACTCTGGCTAACTAACAGAAACGTTGGCTACATGACAGAAACTCTGGCTAACTAACAGAAACGTTGGCTACATGACAGAAACTTTGGCTACATGACAGAATCTCTGGCTAACAGAAACTCTGTTCAACTAACAGAAACTCTGGCTACATGACAGAAACTCTGGCTAACTAACAGAAACGTTGGCTACATGACAGAAACTCTGGTCAACTAACAGAAAATGTGGCTAAGTAACAGAAACTTTGGCTACATGACAGAAACTCTGGCTAACAGAAACTCTGTTCAACTAACAGAAACGTTGGCTACATGACAGAAACTCTGGCTAACTAACAGAAACGTTGGCTACATGACAGAAATTCTGGCTAACAGAAACTCTGTTCAACTAACAGAAACTCTGGATACATGACAGAAACTCTGGCTAACTAACAGAAACGTTGGCTACATGACAGAAACTCTGGCTAACTAACAGAAACGTTGGCTACATGACAGAAACTCTGGCCAATTAACAGAAACTCTGGCTAACGGACAGAAACTCTAGTCAACTAACAGAAAATGTGGCTAACTAACAGAAACGTTGGCTACATGACAGAAACTCTGGCCAACTAACAGAAACGTTGGCTACATGACAGAAACTCTGGCTAACAGAAACTCTGTTCAACTAACAGAAACTCTGGCTACATGACAGAAACTCTGGCTAACTAACAGAAACGTTGGCTACATGACAGAAACTCTGGCTAACTAACAGAAACGTTGGCTACATGACAGAAACTCTGGCTAACTAACAGAAACGTTGGCTACATGACAGAAACTTTGGCTACATGACAGAATCTCTGGCTAACAGAAACTCTGTTCAACTAAAAGAAACTCTGGCTACATGACAGAAACTCTGGCTAACTAACAAACGTTGGCTACATGACAGAAACTCTGGCTAACTAACAGAAACGTTGGCTACATGACAGAAACTCTGGCTAACTAACAGAAACGTTGGCTACATGACAGAAACTCTGGCTAACTAACAGAAACTCTGGCTAACAGAAACTCTGTTCAACTAACAGAAACTCTGGCTACATGACAGAAACTCTGGATAAGTAACAGAAACGTTGGCTACATGACAGAAACTCTGGCCAACTAACAGAAACTCTGGCCAACTAACAGAAACTCTGGCTAACGGACAGAAACTCTGGTCAACTAACAGAAACGTTGGCTACATGACAGAAACTCTGGCTAACTAACAGAAACGTTGGCTACATGACAGAATCTCTGGCTAACAGAAACTCTGTTCAACTAAAAGAAACTCTGGCTACATGACAGAAACTCTGGCTAACTAACAAACGTTGGCTACATGACAGAAACTCTGGCTAACTAACAGAAACGTTGGCTCCATGACAGAAACTCTGGCTAACTAACAGAAACGTTGGCTACATGACAGAAACTCTGGCTAACTAACAGAAACGTTGGCTACATGACAGAAACTCTGGCTAACTAACAGAAACTCTGGCTAACAGAAACTCTGTTCAACTAACAGAAACTCTGGCTACATGACAGAAACTCTGGATAAGTAACAGAAACGTTGGCTACATGACAGAAACTCTGGCCAACTAACAGAAACTCTGGCCAACTAACAGAAACTCTGGCTAACGGACAGAAACTCTGGTCAACTAACAGAAAATGTGGCTAACTAACAGAAACTTTGGCTACATGACAGAAACTCTGGCTAACAGAAACTCTGGCTACATGACAGAAACTCTGGCTAACTAACAGAAACGTTGGCTACATGACAGAAACTCTGGCTATCTAACAGAAACGTTGGCTACATGACAGAAACTTTGGCTACATGACAGAATCTCTGGCTGACAGAAACTCTGTTCAACTAACAGAAACTCTGGCTACATGACAGAAACTCTGGCTAACTAACAGAAACGTTGGCTACATGACAGAAACTCTGGTCAACTAACAGAAAATGTGGCTAAGTAACAGAAACGTTGGCTACATGACAGAAACTCTGGCTAACAGAAACTCTGTTCAACTAACAGAAACTCTGGCTACATGACAGAAACTCTGGCTAACTAACAGAAACGTTGGTTACATGACAGAAACTCTGGCTACCTAACAGAAACTTTGGCTACATGACAGAAACTCTGGCTAACAGAAACTCTGTTCAACTAACAGAAACTCTGGCTACATGACAGAAACTCTGGCTAACTAACAGAAACGTTGGCTACATGACAGAAACTCTGGCTAACTAACAAACGTTGGCTACATGACAGAAACTCTGGCCAACTAACAGAAACTCTGGCCAACTAACAGAAACTCTGGCTAACGGACCGAAACTCTGGTCAACTAACAGAAAATGTGGCTAACTAACAGAAACTTTGGCTACATGACAGAAACTCTTGCTAACAGAAACTCTGTTCAACTAACAGAAACTCTGGCTACATGACAGACACTCTGGCTAACTAACAGAAACGTTGGCTACATGACAGAAACTCTGGCTAACTAACAGAAACGTTGGCTACATGACAGAAACTTTGGCTACATGACAGAATCTCTGGCTAACAGAAACTCTGTTCAACTAACAGAAACTCTGGCTACATGACAGAAACTCTGGCTAACTAACAGAAACGTTGGCTACATGACAGAAACTCTGGTCAACTAACAGAAAATGTGGCTAAGTAACAGAAACTTTGGCTACATGACAGAAACTCTGGCTAACAGAAACTCTGTTCAACTAACAGAAACTCTGTCTACATGACAGAAACTCTGGCTAACCAACAGAAACGTTGGCTACATGACAGAAACTCTGGCTAACTAACAGAAACGTTGGCTACATGACAGAAACTCTGGCTGACTAACAGAAACGTTGGCTACATGACAGAAACTCTGGCCAATTAACAGAAACTCTGGCTAACGGACAGAAACTCTGGTCAACTAACAGAAAATGTGGCTAACTAACAGAAACGTTGGCTACATGACAGAAACTCTGGCCAACTAACAGAAACGTTGGCTACATGACAGAAACTCTGGCCAACTAACAGAAACTCTGGCCAACTAACAGAAACTCTGGCCAACTTACAGAAACTCTGGCGAACTTGCAGAAACTCTGGCTAACGGACAGAAATCTGGCTAACTAACAGAAACTTTGGCTACATGACAGAAACTCTGACTAACTTATAGAAACTCTGGCTAACTAACAGAAACTTTGGCTACATGACAGAAACTCTGGCTAACAGAAACTCTGGTCAACTAACAGAAAATGTGGCTAACTAACAGAAACTTTGGCTACATGACAGAAACTCTAACTTACTGAAACTCTGTTCAACTAACAGAAACTCTGGCTACATGACAGAAACTCTGGCTAACAGAAACGTTGGCTACATGACAGAAACTCTGGTTAACTAACAGAAACGTTGGCTCCATGACAGAAACTCTGGCTAACTGACAAAAACGTTGGCTACATGACAGAAACTCTGGCTAACTAACAGAAACGTTGGCTACATGACAGAAACTCTGGCTAACTAACAAACGTTGGCTACATAACAGAAACTCTGGCTAACTAACAGAAACTCTGGCTACATGACAGAAACTCTGGCTAACTAACAGAAACGTTGGCTACATGACAGAAACTCTGGCTAACTAACAAACGTTGGCTACATAACAGAAACTCTGGCCAACTAACAGAAACTCTGGCCAACTAACAGAAACTCTGGCTAACGGACAGAAACTCTGGTCAACTAACAGAAAATGTGGCTAACTAACAGAAACTTTGGCTACATGACAGAAACTCTGGCTAACAGAAACTCTGTTCAACTAACAGAAACTCTGGCTACGTGACAGAAACTCTGGCTAACTAACAGAAACGTTGGCTACATGACGGAAACTTTGGCTACATGACAGAAACTCTGCTTAGCAGAAACTCTGTTCAACTAACAGAAACTCTGGCTACATGACAGAAACTCTGGCTAACAGAAACGTTGGCTACATGACAGAAACTCTGGCCAACTAACAGAAACTCTGGCCAACTAACAGAAACTCTGGCTAACGGACAGAAACTCTAGTCAACTAACAGAAAATGTGGCTAACTAACAGAAACTTTGGCTACATGACAGAAACTCTGGCTAACTAACAGAAACGTTGGCTCCATGACAGAAACTGGCTAACTAACAGAAACGTTGGCTACATGACAGAAACTCTGGCTAACTAACAGAAACGTTGGCTACATGACAGAAACTTTGGCTACATGACAGAAACTCTGGCTAACAGAAACTCTGTTCAACTAACAGAAACTCTAGCTACATTACAGAAACTCTGGCTAACTAACAGAAACGTTGGCTACATGACAGAAACTCTGGTCAACTAACAGAAAATGTGGCTAAGTAACAGAAACTTTGGCTACATGACAAACTCTGGCTAACAGAAACTCTGTTCAACTAACAGAAACTCTGGCTACATGACCGAAACTCTGGCTAACTAACAGAAACTCTGGCTACATGACAGAAACTCTGGCTAACTAACAGAAACGTTGGCTACATGACAGAAACTCTGGCTAACTAACAGAAACGTTGGCTACATGACAGAAACTCTGGCTAACTTACAGAAACGTTGGCTACATGACAGAAACTCTGGCCAACTAACAGAGACTCTGGCCAACTAACAGAAACTCTGGCTAACGGACAGAAACTCTGGTCAACTAACAGAAAATGTGGCTAACTAACAGAAACGTTGGCTACATGACAGAAACTCTGGCCAACTAACAGAAACTCTGGCTACATGACAGAAACTCTGGCTAACTAACAGAAACTTTGGCTACATGACAGAAACTCTGGCCAACTAACAAAAACTCTGGTCAACTAACAGAAACTCTGGCTAACTAACAGAAACGTTGGCTACATGACAGAAACTCTGGCTAACTAACAAACGTTGGCTACATGACAGAAACTCTGGCCAACTAACAGAAACTCTGGCCAACTAACAGAAACTCTGGCTAACGGACAGAAACTCTGTTCAACTAACAGAAACTCTGGCTACATGACAGAAACTCTGGCTAACTAACAGAAACGTTGGCTACATGACAGAAACTCTGGCCAACTAACAGAAACTCTGGCTACATGACAGAAACTCTGGCTAACTAACAGAAACTTTGGCTACATGACAGAAACTCTGGCCAACTAACAAAAACTCTGGCCAACTAACAGAAACTCTGGCTAACAGAAACTCTGTTCAACTAACAGAAACTCTGGCTACATGACAGAAACTCTGGCTAACTAACAGAAACGTTGGCTACATGACAGAAACTCTGGCTAACTAACAAACGTTGGCTACATAACAGAAACTCTGGCTAACTAACAGAAAGTCTGGCTACATGACAGAAACTCTGGCTAACTAACAGAAACGTTGGCTACATGACAGAAACTCTGGCCAACTAACAGAAACTCTGGCTAACGGACAGAAACTCTGGCCAACTAACAGAAACTCTGGCTAACGGACAGAAACTTTGGCTACATGACAGAAACTCTGGCTAACTAACAGAAACGTTGGCTACATGACAGAAACTCTGGCCAACTAACAGAAACTCTGGCTACATGACAGAAACTCTGGCTAACTAACAGAAACTTTGGCTACATGACAGAAACTCTGGCCAACTAACAAAAACTCTGGCCAACTAACAGAAACTCTGGCTAACAGAAACTCTGTTCAACTAACAGAAACTCTGGCTACATGACAGAAACTCTGGCTAACTAACAGAAACGTTGGCTACATGACAGAAACTCTGGCTAACTAACAGAAACGTTGGCTACATGACAGAAACTTTGGCTACATGACAGAAACTCTGGCTAACAGAAACTCTGTTCAACTAACAGAAACTCTGGCTACATGACAGAAACTCTGGCTAACTAACAGAAACGTTGGCTACGTGACAGAAACTCTGGCTAACTAACAGAAACGTTGGCTACATGACGGAAACTTTGGCTACATGACAGAAACTCTGCTAAGCAGAAACTCTGTTCAACTAACAGAAACTCTGGCTACATGACAGAAACTCTGGCTAACTAACAGAAACGTTGGGTACATGACAGAAACTCTGCTTAGCAGAAACTCTGTTCAACTAACAGAAACTCTGGCTACATGACAGAAACTCTGGCTAACAGAAACGTTGGCTACATGACAGAAACTCTGGCCAACTAACAGAAACTCTGGCCAACTAACAGAAACTCTGGCCAACTAACAGAAACTCTGGCTAACGGACAGAAACTCTAGTCAACTAACAGAAAATGTGGCTAACTAACAGAAACTTTGGCTACATGACAGAAACTCTGGCTAACTAACAGAAACGTTGGCTCCATGACAGAAACTCTGGCTAACTAACAGAAACGTTGGCTACATGACAGAAACTCTGGCTAACTAACAGAAACGTTGGCTACATGACAGAAACTTTTGCTACATGACAGAAACTCTGGCTAACAGAAACTCTGTTCAACTAACAGAAACTCTAGCTACATGACAGAAACTCTGGCTAACTAACAGAAACGTTGGCTACATGACAGAAACTCTGGTCAACTAACAGAAAATGTGGCTAAGTAACAGAAACTTTGGCTACATGACAAACTCTGGCTAACAGAAACTCTGTTCAACTAACAGAAACTCTGGCTACATGACAGAAACTCTGGCTAACTAACAGAAACTCTGGCTACATGACAGAAACTCTGGCTAACTAACAGAAACGTTGGCTACATGACAGAAACTCTGGCTAACTAACAAAAACGTTGGCTACATAACAGAAACTCTGGCTAACTAACAGAAAGTCTGGCTACATGACAGAAACTCTGGCTAACTAACAGAAACGTTGGCTACATGACAGAAACTCTGGCTAACTAACAAACGTTGGCTACATGACAGAAACTCTGGCCAACTAACAGAAACTCTGGCCAACTAACAGAAACTCTGGCTACATGACAGAAACTCTGGCTAACAGAATCTCTGTTCAACTAACAGAAACTCTGGCTATATGACAGAAACTCTGGCTAACTAACAGAAACGTTGGCTACATGACAGAAAATCTGGCTAACTAACAGAAACGTTGGCTACATGACAAAAACTCTGGCCAACTAACAGAAACGTTGGCTACATGACAGAAACTCTGGCTAACAGAAACTCTGTTCAACTAACAGAAACTCTGGCTACATGACAGAAACTCTGGCTAACTAACAGAAACGTTGGCTACATGACAGAAACTTTGGCTACATGACAGAAACTCTGGCTACATGACAGAAACTCTGGCTAACTAACAGAAACGTTGGCTACATGACAGAAACTCTGGTCAACTAACAGAAAATGTGGCTAAGTAACAGAAACTTTGGCTACATGACAGAAACTCTGGCTAACAGAATCTCTGTTCAACTAACAGAAACTCTGGCTACATGACAGAAACTCTGGCTAACTAACAGAAACTCTGGCTACATGACAGAAACTCTGGCTAACTAACAGAAACGTTGGCTACATGACAGAAACTCTGGCTAACTAACAGAAACGTTGGCTACATGACAGAAACTCTGGCTAACTTACAGAAACTCTGGCTACATGACAGAAACTCTGGCTAACTAACAGAAACTTTGGCTACATGACAGAAACTCTGGCCAACTAACAAAAACTCTGGCCAACTAACAGAAACTCTGGCTAACAGAAACTCTGTTCAACTAACAGAAACGTTGGCTACATGACAGAAACTCTGGCTAACTAACAAAAACGTTGGCTACATAACAGAAACTCTGGCTAACTAACAGAAAGTCTGGCTACATGACAGAAACTCTGGCTAACTAACAGAAACGTTGGCTACATGACAGAAACTCTGGCTAACTAACAAACGTTGGCTACATGACAGAAACTCTGGCCAACTAACAGAAACTCTGGCCAACTAACAGAAACTCTGGCTACATGACAGAAACTCTGGCTAACAGAATCTCTGTTCAACTAACAGAAACTCTGGCTACATGACAGAAACTCTGGCTAACTAACAGAAACGTTGGCTACATGACAGAAAATCTGGCTAACTAACAGAAACGTTGGCTACATGACAGAAACTCTGGCCAACTAACAGAAACGTTGGCTACATGACAGAAACTCTGGCTAACAGAAACTCTGTTCAACTAACAGAAACTCTGGCTACATGACAGAAACTCTGGCTAACTAACAGAAACGTTGGCTACATGACAGAAACTTTGGCTACATGACAGAAACTCTGGCTACATGACAGAAACTCTGGCTAACTAACAGAAACGTTGGCTACATGACAGAAACTCTGGTCAACTAACAGAAAATGTGGCTAAGTAACAGAAACTTTGGCTACATGACAGAAACTCTGGCTAACAGAATCTCTGTTCAACTAACAGAAACTCTGGCTATATGACAGAAACTCTGGCTAACTAACAGAAACGTTGGCTACATGACAGAAAATCTGGCTAACTAACAGAAACGTTGGCTACATGACAGAAACTCTGGCCAACTAACAGAAACGTTGGCTACATGACAGAAACTCTGGCTAACAGAAACTCTGTTCAACTAACAGAAACTCTGGCTACATGACAGAAACTCTGGCTAACTAACAGAAACGTTGGCTACATGACAGAAACTCTGGCCAACTAACAGAAACGTTGGCTACATGACAGAAACTCTGGCCAACTAACAGAAACTCTGGGTAACTACAGAAACGTTGGCTACATGACAGAAACTCTGGCTAACTAACAGAAACGTTGGCTACATGACAGAAACTCTGGCCAACTAACAGAAACTCTGGCTAACGGACAGAAACTCTGTTCAACTAACAGAAACTCTGGCTACATGACAGAAACTCTGGCTAACTAACAGAAACGTTGGCTACATGACAGAAACTCTGGCCAACTAACAGAAACGTTGGCTACATGACAGAAACTCTGGCCAACTAACAGAAACTCTGGCCAACTAACAAAAACGTTGGCTACATGACAGAAACGTTGGCTACATGACAGAAACTTTGGCTACATGACAGAAACTCTGGCTAACAGAAACTCTGTTCAACTAAAAGAAACTCTGGCTAACAGAAACTCTGTTCAACTAACAGAAACTCTGGCTAACTAACAGAAACGTTGGCTACATGACAGAAACTCTGGCTAACTAACAAACGTTGGCTACATGACAGAAACTCTGGCTAACTAACAGAAACGTTGGCTACATGACAGAAACTCTGGCTAACTAACAGGAACGTTGGCTACATGACAGAAACTCTGGCCAACTAACAGAAACTCTGGTCAACTAACAGAAACTCTGGCTAACAGAAACTCTGTTCAACTAACAGAAACTCTGGCTACATGACAGAAACTCTGGCTAACTAACAAACGTTGGCTACATAACAGAAACTCTGGCCAACTAACAAAAAATGTGGCTAACTAACAGAAACGTTGGCTACATGACAGAAACTCTGGCTAACTAACAGAAACGTTGGCTACATTTTGGAAACTTTGGCTACATGACAGAAACTCTGGCCAGCAGAAACTCTGTTCAACTAACAGAAACTCTGGCTACATGACAGAAACTCTGGCTAACTAATAGAAACGTTGACTACATGACAGAAACTCTGGCTAACTAACAAACGTTGGCTACATGACAGAAACTCTGGCCAACTAACAAAAAATCTGGCTTACTAACAGAAACGTTGGCTACATGACAGAAACTCTGGCTAACTAACAAACGTTGGCTACATGACAGAAACTCTGGCCAACTAACAGAAAATTTGGCTAACTAACAGAAACGTTGGCTACATGACAGAAACTCTGGCCAACTAACAGAAACTCTGGCTAACTAACAGAAACGTTGGCTACATGACAGAAACTCTGGCTAACTAACAAACGTTGGCTACATAACAGAAACTCTGGCCAACTAACAGAAACTCTGGCTAACGGAAAGAAACTCTGGTCAACTAACAGAAAATGTGGCTAACTAACAGAAACTTTGGCTACATGACAGAAACTCTGGCTAACAGAAACTCTGTTCAACTAACAGAAACTCTGGCTACATGACAGAAACTCTGGCTAACTAACAGAAACGTTGGCTACATGACAGAAACTCTGGCTAACTAACAGAAACTCTGGCCAACTAACAAAAAATCTGGCTTACTAACAGAAACGTTGGCTACATGACAGAAACTCTGGCTAACTAACAAACGTTGGCTACATGACAGAAACTCTGGCCAACTAACAGAAAATTTGGCTAACTAACAGAAACTTTGGCTACATGACAGAAACTCTGGCTAACAGAAACTCTGTTCAACTAACAGAAACTCTGGCTACATGACAGAAACTCTGGCTAACTAACAAACGTTGGCTACATGACAGAAACTCTGGCCAACTAACAGAAAATTTGGCTAACTAACAGAAACGTTGGCTACATGACAGAAACTCTGGTCAACTAACAGAAAATGTGGCTAAGTAACAGAAACTTTGGCTACATGACAGAAACTCTGGCTAACAGAATCTCTGTTCAACTAACAGAAACTCTGGCTACATGACAGAAACTCTGGCTAACTAACAGAAACGTTGGCTACATGACAGAAACTCTGGCTAACTAACAGAAACGTTGGCTACATGACAGAAACTCTGGCCAACTAACAGAAACGTTGGCTACATGACAGAAACTCTGGCTAACAGAAACTCTGTTCAACTAACAGAAACTCTGGCTACATGACAGAAACTCTGGCTAACTAACAGAAACGTTGGCTACATGACAGAAACTCTGGCCAACTAACAGAAACGTTGGCTACATGACAGAAACTCTGGCCAACTAACAGAAACTCTGGCTAACTAACAGAAACGTTGGCTACATGAAAGAAACTCTGGCTAACTAACAGAAACGTTGGCTACATGACAGAAACTCTGGCCAACTAACAGAAACTCTGGCTAACGGACAGAAACTCTGTTCAACTAACAGAAACTCTGGCTACATGACAGAAACTCTGGCTAACTAACAGAAACGTTGGCTACATGACAGAAACTCTGGCCAACTAACAGAAACGTTGGCTACATGACAGAAACTCTGGCCAACTAACAGAAACTCTGGCCAACTAACAGAAACGTTGGCTACATGACAGAAACTTTGGCTACATGACAGAAACTCTGGCTAACAGAAACTCTGTTCAACTAACAGAAACTCTGGCTAACAGAAACTCTGTTCAACTAACAGAAACTCTGGCTAACTAACAGAAACGTTGGCTACATGACAGAAACTCTGGCTAACTAACAAACGTTGGCTACATGACAGAAACTCTGGCTAACTAACAGAAACGTTGGCTACATGACAGAAACTCTGGCTAACTAACAGGAACGTTGGCTACATGACAGAAACTCTGGCCAACTAACAGAAACTCTGGCCAACTAACAGAAACTCTGGCTACATGACAGAAACTCTGGCTAACTAACAAGCGTTGGCTACATGACAGAAACTCTGGCCAACTAACAGAAAATTTGGCTAACTAACAGAAACTTTGGCTACATGACAGAAACTTTGGCTAACAGAAACTCTGTTCAACTAACAGAAACTCTGGCTACATGACAGAAACTCTGGCTAACTAACAAACGTTGGCTACATGACAGAAACTCTGGCCAACTAACAGAAAATTTGGCTAACTAACAGAAACGTTGGCTACATGACAGAAACTCTGGTCAACTAACAGAAAATGTAGCTAAGTAACAGAAACTTTGGCTACATGACAGAAACTCTGGCTAACAGAATCTCTGTTCAACTAACAGAAACTCTGGCTACATGACAGAAACTCTGGCTAACTAACAGAAACATTGGCTACATGACAGAAACTCTGGCTAACTAACAGAAACGTTGGCTACATGACAGAAACTCTGGCCAACTAACAGAAACGTTGGCTACATGACAGAAACTCTGGCTAACAGAAACTCTGTTCAACTAACAGAAACTCTGGCTACATGACAGAAACTCTGGCTAACTAACAGAAACGTTGGCTACATGACAGAAACTCTGGCCAACTAACAGAAACGTTGGCTACATGACAGAAACTCTGGCCAACTAACAGAAACTCTGGCTAACTAACAGAAACGTTGGCTACATGAAAGAAACTCTGGCTAACTAACAGAAACGTTGGCTACATGACAGAAACTCTGGCCAACTAACAGAAACTCTGGCTAACGGACAGAAACTCTGTTCAACTAACAGAAACTCTGGCTACATGACAGAAACTCTGGCTAACTAACAGAAACGTTGGCTACATGACAGAAACTCTGGCCAACTAACAGAAACGTTGGCTACATGACAGAAACTCTGGCCAACTAACAGAAACTCTGGCCAACTAACAGAAACGTTGGCTACATGACAGAAACTTTGGCTACATGACAGAAACTCTGGCTAACAGAAACTCTGTTCAACTAACAGAAACTCTGGCTAACAGAAACTCTGTTCAACTAACAGAAACTCTGGCTAACTAACAGAAACGTTGGCTACATGACAGAAACTCTGGCTAACTAACAGGAACGTTGGCTACATGACAGAAACTCTGGCCAACTAACAGAAACTCTGGCCAACTAACAGAAACTCTGGCTAACAGAAACTCTGTTCAACTAACAGAAACTCTGGCTACATGACAGAAACTCTGGCTAACTAACAAACGTTGGCTACATAACAGAAACTCTGGCCAACTAACAAAAAATGTGGCTAACTAACAGAAACTTTGGCTACATGACAGAAACTCTGGCTAACAGAAACTCTGTTCAACTAACAGAAACTCTGGCTACATGACAGAAACTCTGGCTAACTAACAGAAACGTTGGCTACATGACAGAAACTCTGGCTAACTAACAGAAACGTTGGCTACATTTTGGAAACTTTGGCTACATGACAGAAACTCTGGCCAGCAGAAACTCTGTTCAACTAACAGAAGCTCTAGCTACATGAAGAAACTCTGGCTAACTAATAGAAACGTTGACTACATGACAGAAACTCTGGCTAACTAACAAACGTTGGCTACATGACAGAAACTCTGGCCAACTAACAAAAAATCTGGCTTACTAACAGAAACGTTGGCTACATGACAGAAACTCTGGCTAACTAACAAACGTTGGCTACATGACAGAAACTCTGGCCAACTAACAGAAAATTTGGCTAACTAACAGAAACGTTGGCTACATGACAGAAACTCTGGCCAACTAACAGAAACTCTGGCTAACGGACAGAAACTCTGGTCAACTAACAGAAAATGTGGCTAACTAATAGAAACTCTGGCTACATCACAGAAACTCTGGCTAACTAACAGAAACGTTGGCTACATGACAGAAACTCTGGCTAACTAACAGAAACTCTGGCTACATGACAGAAACTCTGGCCAACTAACAGAAACTCTGGCTAACGGAAAGAAACTCTGGTCAACTAACAGAAAATGTGGCTAACTAAAAGAAACTTTGGCTACATGACAGAAACTCTGGCTAACAGAAACTCTGTTCAACTAACAGAAACTCTGGCTACATGACAGAAACTCTGGCTAACTAACAGAAACGTTGGCTACATGACAGAAACTCTGGCCAAGTAACAGAAACTCTGGCCAACTAACAAAAAATCTGGCTTACTAACAGAAACGTTGGCTACATGACAGAAACTCTGGCTAACTAACAAATGTTGGCTACATGACAGAAACTCTGGCCAACTAACAGAAAATTTGGCTAACTAACAGAAACGTTGGCTACATGACAGAAACTCTGGTCAACTAACAGAAAATGTGGCTAAGTAACATAAACTTTGGCTACATGACAGAAACTCTGGCTAACAGAATCTCTGTTCAACTAACAGAAACTCTGGCTACATGACAGAAACTCTGGCTAACTAACAGAAACGTTGGCTACATGACAGAAACTCTGGCTAACTAACAGAAACATTGGCTACATGACACAAACTCTGGCCAACTAACAGAAACGTTGGCTACATGACAGAAACTCTGGCTAACAGAAACTCTGTTCAACTAACAGAAACTCTGGCTACATGACAGAAACTCTGGCTAACTAACAGAAACGTTGGCTACATGACAGAAACTCTGGCCAACTAACAGAAACGTTGGCTACATGACAGAAACTCTGGCCAACTAACAGAAACTCTGGCTAACTAACAGAAACGTTGGCTACATGACAGAAACTCTGGCTAACTAACAGAAACGTTGGCTACATGACAGAAACTCTGGCCAACTAACAGAAACTCTGGCTAACGGACAGAAACTCTGTTCAACTAACAGAAACTCTGGCTACATGACAGAAACTCTGGCTAACTAACAGAAACGTTGGCTACATGACAGAAACTCTGGCCAACTAACAGAAACGTTGGCTACATGACAGAAACTCTGGCCAACTAACAGAAACTCTGGCCAACTAACAGAAACTCTGGCCAACTTACAGAAACTCTGGCCAACTTACAGAAACTCTGGCTAACGGACAGAAATCTGGTCAACTAACAGAAAATGTGGCTAACTAACTGAAACTTTTGCTACATGACAGAAACTCTGACTAACTTATAGAAACTCTGGCTAACTAACAGAAACTTTGGCTACATAACAGAAACTCTGGCTAACAGAAACTCTGGTCAGCTAACAGAAACTCTGGCTAACGAACAGAAACTTTGGCTACATGACAGAAACTGGCTAACTAACAGAAACGTTGGCTACATGACAGAAACTCTGGCTAACTAACAGAAACGTTGGCTACATGACAGAAACTCTGGCTAACGGACAGAAACTCTGTTCAACTAACAGAAACTCTGGCTACATGACAGAAACTCTGGCTAACTAACAGAAACGTTGGCTACATGACAGAAACTCTGGCCAACTAACAGAAACGTTGGCTACATGACAGAAACTCTGGCCAACTAACAGAAACTCTGGCCAACTAACAGAAACTCTGGCCAACTTACAGAAACTCTGGCCAACTTACAGAAACTCTGGCTAACGGACAGAAATCTGGTCAACTAACAGAAAATGTGGCTAACTAACTGAAACTTTTGCTACATGACAGAAACTCTGACTAACTTATAGAAACTCTGGCTAACTAACAGAAACTTTGGCTACATGACAGAAACTCTGGCCAACTAACAGAAACGTTGGCTACATGACAGAAACTCTGGCCAACTAACAGAAACTCTGGCTAACTAACAGAAACGTTGGCTACATGACAGAAACTCTGGCTAACTAACAGAAACGTTGGCTACATGACAGAAACTCTGGCCAACTAACAGAAACTCTGGCTAACGGACAGAAACTCTGTTCAACTAACAGAAACTCTGGCTACATGACAGAAACTCTGGCTAACTAACAGAAACGTTGGCTACATGACAGAAACTCTGGCCAACTAACAGAAACGTTGGCTACATGACAGAAACTCTGGCCAACTAACAGAAACTCTGGCCAACTAACAGAAACTCTGGCCAACTTACAGAAACTCTGGCCAACTTACAGAAACTCTGGCTAACGGACAGAAATCTGGTCAACTAACAGAAAATGTGGCTAACTAACTGAAACTTTTGCTACATGACAGAAACTCTGACTAACTTATAGAAACTCTGGCTAACTAACAGAAACTTTGGCTACATAACAGAAACTCTGGCTAACAGAAACTCTGGTCAGCTAACAGAAACTCTGGCTAACGAACAGAAACTTTGGCTACATGACAGAAACTGGCTAACTAACAGAAACGTTGGCTACATGACAGAAACTCTGGCCAACTAACAGAAACTCTGGCCAACTAACAGAAACTCTGGCCAACTAACAGAAACTCTGGCCAACTAACAGAAACTCTGGCTAACGGACAGAAACTCTGGTCAACTATCCGAAAATGTGGCCAACTAACAGAAACTTTGGCTACATGACAGAAACTCTGACTAACTTACAGAAACTTTGGCTACATGACAGAAACTCTGGCTAACTAACAGAAACGTTGGCTAAATGACAGAAATTCTGGCTAACTAACAGAAACGTTGGCTACATGACAGAAACTCTGGCTAACTAACAGAAACGTTGGCTACATGACAGAAACTCTGGCCAATTAACAGAGAGACTGGCCAACTAACAGAAACTCTGGCTAACGGACAGAAACTCTGGTCAACTAACAGAAAATGTGGCCAACTAACAGAAACTCTGGCTACATGACAGAAACTCTGGCTAACAGAAACTCTGTTCAACTAACAGAAACTCTAGCTACATGACAGAAACTCTGGCTAATTAACAGAAACTCTGGCTACATGACAGAAACTCTGGCTAACTAACAGAAACGTTGGCTACATGACAGAAACTCTGGCTAACTAACAGAAACGTTGGCTACATGACAGAAACTCTGGCTAACTAACAGAAACGTTGGCTACATGACAGAAACTCTGGCCAACTAACAGAAACTGTGGCTAACAGAAACTCTGTTCAACTAACAGAAACTCTGGCTACATGACAGAAACTCTGGATAACTAACAGAAATGTTGGCTACATGACAGAAACTCTGGCTAACAGAAACTCTGTTCAACTAACAGAAACTCTGGCTACATGACAGAAATTCTGGCTAACTAACAGAAACGTTGGCTACATGACAGAAACTCTGGCCAACTAACAGAAACTCTGGCTAACAGAAACTCTGTTCAACTAACAGAAACTCTGGCTACATGACAGAAACTCTGGCTAACTAACAGAAATGTTGGCTACATGACAGAAACTCTGGCTAACAGAAACTCTGTTCAACTAACAGAAACTCTGGATACATGACAGAAACTCTGGCTAACTAACAGAAACGTTGGCTACATGACAGAAACTCTGGCCAATTAACAGAAACTCGGGCTAACGGACAGAAACTCTGGTCAACTAACAGAAAATGTGGCTAACTAACAGAAACGTTGGCTACATGACAGAAACTCTGGCCAACTAACAGAAACTCTGGCCAACTAACAGAAACGTTGGCTACATGACAGAAACTCTGGCTAACAGAAACGTTGGCTACATGACAGAAACTCTGGCTAACTAACAGAAACATTGGCTCCATGACAGAAACTCTGGCTAACTAACAGAAACGTTGGCTACATGACAGAAACTCTGGCTAACTAACAGAAACGTTGGCTACATGACAGAAACTCTGGCAAACTAACAGAAACTCTGGCTAACAGAAACTCTGTTCAACTAACAGAAACTCTGGCTACATGACAGAAACTCTGGCTACATGACAGAAACTCTGGCTAACTAACAGAAACGTTGGCTACATGACAGAAACTCTGGCTAACTAACAAACGTTGGCTACATGACCGAAACTCTGGCCAACTAACAGAAACTCTGGCTAACGGACAGGAACTCTGGTCAACTTACAGAAAATGTGGCTAACAGAAACTTTGGCTACATGACAGAAACTCTGGCTAACAGAAACTCTGTTCAACTAACAGAAACGTTGGCTACATGACAGAAACTCTGGCTAACTAAGAGAAACGTTGGCTACATGACAGAAACTTTGGCTACATGACAGAAACTCTGGCTAACAGAAACTCTGTTCAACTAAAAGAAACTCTGGCTACATGACAGAAACTCTGGCTAACTAACAGAAACGTTGACTCCATGACAGAAACTCTGGCTAACTAACAGAAACGTTGGCTACATGACAGAAACTCTGGCTAACTAACAGAAACGTTGGCTACATGACAGAAACTCTGGCTAACTAACAGAAACTCTGGCTAACAGAAACTCTGTTCAACTAACAGAAACTCTGGCTACATGACAGAAACTCTGGCTAACTAACAGAAACGTTGGCTACATGACAGAAACTCTGGCCAACTAACAGAAACTCTGGCTAACAGAAACTCTGTTCAACTAACAGAAACTCTGGCTACATGACAGAAACTCTGGCTAACTAACAGAAACGTTGGCTACATGACAGAAACTCTGGCTAACTAACAAACGTTGGCTACATGACCGAAACTCTGGCCAACTAACAGAAACTCTGGCTAACGGACAGGAACTCTGGTCAACTTACAGAAAATGTGGCTAACAGAAACTTTGGCTACATGACAGAAACTCTGGCTAACAGAAACTCTGTTCAACTAACAGAAACGTTGGCTACATGACAGAAACTCTGGCTAACTAAGAGAAACGTTGGCTACATGACAGAAACTTTGGCTACATGACAGAAACTCTGGCTAACAGAAACTCTGTTCAACTAAAAGAAACTCTGGCTACATGACAGAAACTCTGGCTAACTAACAGAAACGTTGACTCCATGACAGAAACTCTGGCTAACTAACAGAAACGTTGGCTACATGACAGAAACTCTGGCTAACTAACAGAAACGTTGGCTACATGACAGAAACTCTGGCTAACTAACAGAAACTCTGGCTAACAGAAACTCTGTTCAACTAACAGAAACTCTGGCTACATGACAGAAACTCTGGCTAACTAACAGAAACGTTGGCTACATGACAGATACTCTGGCTAACTAACAAACGTTGGCTACATGACCGAAACTCTGGCCAACTAACAGAAACTCTGGCTAACGGACAGAAACTCTGGTCAACTAACAGAAAATGTTGCTAACTAACAGAAACTTTGGCTACATGACAGAAACTCTGGCTAACTAACAAACGTTGGCTCCATGACAGAAACTCTGGCTAACTAACAGAAACGTTGGCTACATGACAGAAACTCTGGCTAACTAACAAACGTTGGCTACATGACAGAAACTCTGGCTAACTAACAGAAACGTTGGCTCCACGACAGAAACTCTGGCTAACTAACAGAAACGTTGGCTACATGACAGAAACTCTGGCTAACTAACAGAAACGTTGGCTACATGAAAGAAACTCTGGCACACTAACAGAAACTCTGGCTAACAGAAACTCTGTTCAACTAACAGAAACTCTGGCTACATGACAGAAACTCTGGCTAACTAACAAACGTTGGCTACATGACAGAAACTCTGGCCAACTAACAGAAACTCTGGCCAACTAACAGAAACTCTGGCTAACGGACAGAAACTCTGGCTAACTAACAGAAACTTTGGCTACATGACAGAAACTCTGGCCAACTAACAGAAACTTTGGCTACATGACAGAAACTCTGGCTAACAGAAACTCTGTTCAACTAACAGAAACTCTGGCTACATGACAGAAACTATGGCTAACTAACAGAAACGTTGGCTACATGACAGAAACTCTGGTCAACTAACAGAAAATGTGGCTAAGTAACAGAAACTTTGGCTACATGACAGAAACTCTGGCTAACACAAACTCTGTTCAACTAACAGAAACTCTGGCTACATGACAGAAACTCTGGCTAACTAACAGAAACATTGGTTACATGACAGAAACTCTGGCTAACTAACAGAAACTCTGGCTAACGGACAGAAACTCTGGTCAACTAACAGAAAATGTGGCTAACTAACAGAAACGTTGGCTACATGACAGAAACTCTGGCTAACTAACAGAAACGTTGGTTACATGACAGAAACTCTGGCTAACTAACAGAAACGTTGGCTACATGACAGAAACTCTGGCCAACTAACAGAAACTCTGGTCAACTAACAGAAAATGTGGCTAACTAACAGAAACGTTGGCTACATGACAGAAACTCTGGCCAACTAACAGAAACTCTGGCCAACTAACAGAAACTCTGGCTAACGGACAGAAACTCTGGTCAACTAGTAGAAAATGTGGCTAACTAACAGAAACTTTGGCTACATGACAGAAACTCTGGCTAACTAACAGAAACGTTGGCTCCATGACAGAAACTCTGGCTAACTAACAGAAACGTTGGCTACATGACAGAAACTCTGGCTAACAGAAACTCTGTTCAACTAACAGAAACTCTGGCTACATGACAGAAACTCTGGCTAACTAACAGAAACGTTGGCTACATGACAGAAACTCTGGCTAACTAACAGAAACGTTGGCTACATGACAGAAACTCTGGCCAACTAACAGAAACGTTGGCTACATGACAGAAACTCTGGCTAACCAACAGAAACGTTGGCTACATGACAGAAACTCTGGCCAACTAACAGAAACTCTGGCTAACGGACAGAAACTCTGGTCAACTAACAGAAAATGTGGCTAACTAACAGAAACGTTGGCTACATGACAGAAACTCTGGCCAACTAACAGAAACTCTGGCCAACTAACAGAAACTCTGGCTACATGACAGAAACTCTGGCTAACTAACAGAAACGTTGGCTACATGACAGAAACTTTGGCTACATGACAGAAACTCTGGCTAACAGAAACTCTTTTCAACTAACAGAAACTCTGGCTAACAGAAACTCTGGCCAACCAACAGAAACTCTGGCCAACTAACAGAAACTCTGGCTAACGGACTAAAACTCTGGTCAACTAGTAGAAAATGTGGCTAACTAACAGAAACTTTTGCTACATGACAGAAACTCTGGCTAACTAACAGAAACGTTGGCTCCATGACAGAAACTCTGGCTAACTAACAGAAACGTTGGCTACATGACAGAAACTCTGGCTAACAGAAACTCTGTTCAACTAACAGAAACTCTGGCTACATGACAGAAACTCTGGCTAACTAACAGAAACGTTGGCTACATGACAGAAACTCTGGTCAACTAACAGAAAATGTGGCTAAGTAACAGAAACTTTGGCTACATGACAGAAACTCTGGCTAACAGAAACTCTGTTCAACTAACAGAAACTCTGGCTAACAGAAACTCTGGCCAACTAACAGAAACTCTGGCTAACGGACTAAAACTCTGGTCAACTAGTAGAAAATGTGGCTAACTAACAGAAACTTTGGCTACATGACAGAAACTCTGGCTAACTAACAGAAACGTTGGCTCCATGACAGAAACTCTGGCTAACTAACAGAAACGTTGGCTACAAGACAGAAACTCTGGCTAACAGAAACTCTGTTCAACTAACAGAAACTCTGGCTACATGACAGAAACTCTGGCTAACTAACAGAAACGTTGGCTACATGACAGAAACTCTGGTCAACTAACAGAAAATGTGGCTAAGTAACAGAAACTTTGGCTACATGACAGAAACTCTGGCTAAAAGAAACTGTTCAACTAACAGAAACTCTGGCTACATGACAGAAACTCTGGCTAACAGAAACTCTGGCTACATGACAGAAACTCTGGCTAACTAACAGAAACGTTGGCTACATGACAGAAACTCTGGCTAACTAACAGAAACGTTGGCTACATGACAGAAACTCTGGCTAACCAACAGAAACGTTGGCTACATGACAGAAACTCTGGCCAACTAACAGAAACTCTGGCTAACGGACAGAAACTCTGGTCAACTAACAGAAAATGTGGCTAACTAACAGAAACGTTGGCTACATGACAGAAACTCTGGCCAACTAACAGAAACTCTGGCCAACTAACAGAAACTCTGGCCAACTAACAGAAACTCTGGCTAACGGACAGAAACTCTGGTCAACTAACAGAAAATGTGGCTAACTAACAGAAACTTTGGCTACATGACAGAAACTCTGGCTAACAGAAACTCTGTTCAACTAACAGAAACTCTGGCTACATGACAGAAACTCTGGCTAACTAACAGAAACGTTGGCTACATGACAGAAACTTTGGCTACATGACAGAAACTCTGGCTAACAGAAACTCTGTTCAACTAACAGAAACTCTGGCTAACAGAAACTCTGGCTACATGACAGAAACTCTGGCTAACTAAAAGAAACGTTGGCTACATGACAGAAACTCTGGCTAACTAACAAACGTTGGCTACATGACAGAAACTCTGGCTAACTAACAGAAACGTTGGCTCCATGACAAAAACTCTGGCCAACTAACAGAAACTCTGGCTAACTAACAAACGTTGGCTACATGACAGAAACTCTGGCCAACTAACAAAAAATCTGGCTAACTCACAGAAACGTTGGCTAACGGACAGAAACTCTGGTCAACTAGTAGAAAATGTGGCTAACTAACAGAAACTTTGGCTACATGACAGAAACTCTGGCTAACAGAAACTCTGTTCAACTAACAGAAACGTTGGCTCCATGACAGAAACTCTGGCTAACTAACAGAAACGTTGGCTACATGACAGAAACTCTGGCTAACAGAAACTCTGTTCAACTAACAGAAACTCTGGCTACATGACAGAAACTCTGGCTAACTAACAGAAACGTTGGCTACATGACAGAAACTCTGGCTAACTAACAGAAACGTTGGCTACATGACAGAAACTCTGGCTAACAGAAACTCTGTTCAACTAACAGAAACTCTGGCTACATGACAGAAACTCTGGCTAACTAACAGAAACGTTGGCTACATGACAGAAACTCTGGCTAACTAACAGAAACGTTGGCTACATGACAGAAACTCTGGCCAACTAACAGAAACGTTGGCTACATGACAGAAACTCTGGCTAACCAACAGAAACGTTGGCTACATGACAGAAACTCTGGCCAACTAACAGAAACTCTGGCTAACGGACAGAAACTCTGGTCAACTAACAGAAAATGTGGCTAACTAACAGAAACGTTGGCTACATGACAGAAACTCTGGCCAACTAACAGAAACTCTGGCCAACTAACAGAAACTCTGGCTACATGACAGAAACTCTGGCTAACTAACAGAAACGTTGGCTACATGACAGAAACTTTGGCTACATGACAGAAACTCTGGCTAACAGAAACTCTTTTCAACTAACAGAAACTCTGGCTAACAGAAACTCTGGCCAACCAACAGAAACTCTGGCCAACTAACAGAAACTCTGGCTAACGGACTAAAACTCTGGTCAACTAGTAGAAAATGTGGCTAACTAACAGAAACTTTGGCTACATGACAGAAACTCTGGCTAACTAACAGAAACGTTGGCTCCATGACAGAAACTCTGGCTAACTAACAGAAACGTTGGCTACATGACAGAAACTCTGGCTAACAGAAACTCTGTTCAACTAACAGAAACTCTGGCTACATGACAGAAACTCTGGCTAACTAACAGAAACGTTGGCTACATGACAGAAACTCTGGTCAACTAACAGAAAATGTGGCTAAGTAACAGAAACTTTGGCTACATGACAGAAACTCTGGCTAACAGAAACTCTGTTCAACTAACAGAAACTCTGGCTAACAGAAACTCTGGCCAACTAACAGAAACTCTGGCTAACGGACTAAAACTCTGGTCAACTAGTAGAAAATGTGGCTAACTAACAGGAACTTTGGCTACATGACAGAAACTCTGGCTAACTAACAGAAACGTTGGCTCCATGACAGAAACTCTGGCTAACTAACAGAAACGTTGGCTACATGACAGAAACTCTGGCTAACAGAAACTCTGTTCAACTAACAGAAACTCTGGCTACATGACAGAAACTCTGGCTAACTAACAGAAACGTTGGCTACATGACAGAAACTCTGGTCAACTAACAGAAAATGTGGCTAAGTAACAGAAACTTTGGCTACATGACAGAAACTCTGGCTAAAAGAAACTGTTCAACTAACAGAAACTCTGGCTACATGACAGAAACTCTGGCTACATGACAGAAACTCTGGCTAACTAACAGAAACGTTGGCTACATGACAGAAACTCTGGCTAACTAACAGAAACGTTGGCTACATGACAGAAACTCTGGCTAACCAACAGAAACGTTGGCTACATGACAGAAACGCTGGCCAACTAACAGAAACTCTGGCTAACGGACAGAAACTCTGGTCAACTAACAGAAAATGTGGCTAACTAACAGAAACGTTGGCTACATGACAGAAACTCTGGCCAACTAACAGAAACTCTGGCCAACTAACAGAAACTCTGGCCAACTAACAGAAACTCTGGCTAACGGACAGAAACTCTGGTCAACTAACAGAAAATGTGGCTAACTAACAGAAACTTTGGCTACATGACAGAAACTCTGGCTAACAGAAACTCTGTTCAACTAACAGAAACTCTGGCTACATGACAGAAACTCTGGCTAACTAACAGAAACGTTGGCTACATGACAGAAACTTTGGCTACATGACAGAAACTCTGGCTAACAGAAACTCTGTTCAACTAACAGAAACTCTGGCTAACAGAAACTCTGGCTACATGACAGAAACTCTGGCTAACTAAAAGAAACGTTGGCTACATGACAGAAACTCTGGCTAACTAACAAACGTTGGCTACATGACAGAAACTCTGGCTAACTAACAGAAACGTTGGCTCCATGACAAAAACTCTGGCTAACTAACAGAAACGTTGGCTACATGACAGAAACTCTGGCTAACTAACAGAAACATTGGCTACATGACAGAAACTCTGGCTAACTAACAGAAACGTTGGCTCCATGACAAAAACTCTGGCTAACTAACAGAAACTCTGGCCAACTAACAGAAACGTTGGCTACATGACAGAAACTCTGGCTAACAGAAACGTTGGCTACATGACAGAAACTCTGGCTAACTAACAGAAACATTGGCTACAAAACAGAAACTCTGGCCAACTAACAGAAACTCTGGCTAACTAACAAACGTTGGCTACATGACAGAAACTCTGGCCAACTAACAAAAAATCTGGCTAACTAACAGAAACGTTGGCTACATGACAGAAACTCTGGCTAACTAACAGAAACGTTGGCTACATGACAGAAACTCTGGCCAACTAACAGAAACTCTGGCCAACTAACAGAAACTCTGGCTAACGGACAAAAACTCTAGTCAACTAACAGAAAATGTGGCTAACTAACAGAAACTTTGGCTACATGACAGAAACTCTGGCCAACTAACAGAAACTCTGGCTACATGACAGAAACTCTGGCTAACTAACAGAAACTTTGGCTACATGACAGAAACTCTGGCTAACAGAAACTCTTTTCAACTAACAGAAACTCTGGCTAACAGAAACTCTGGCCAACCAACAGAAACTCTGGCCAACTAACAGAAACTCTGGCTAACGGACTAAAACTCTGGTCAACTAGTAGAAAATGTGGCTAACTAACAGAAACTTTGGCTACATGACAGAAACTCTGGCTAACTAACAGAAACGTTGGCTCCATGACAGAAACTCTGGCTAACTAACAGAAACGTTGGCTACATGACAGAAACTCTGGCTAACCAACAGAAACGTTGGCTACATGACAGAAACTCTGGCCAACTAACAGAAACTCTGGCTAACGGACAGAAACTCTGGTCAACTAACAGAAAATGTGGCTAACTAACAGAAACGTTGGCTACATGACAGAAACTCTGGCCAACTAACAGAAACTCTGGCCAACTAACAGAAACTCTGTCTAACGGACAGAAACTCTGGTCAACTAACAGAAAATGTGGCTAACTAACAGAAACTTTGGCTACATGACAGAAACTCTGGCTAACAGAAACTCTGTTCAACTAACAGAAACTCTGGCTACATGACAGAAACTCTGGCTAACTAACAGAAACGTTGGCTACATGACAGAAACTTTGGCTACATGACAGAAACTCTGGCTAACAGAAACTCTGTTCAACTAACAGAAACTCTGGCTAACAGAAACTCTGGCTACATGACAGAAACTCTGGCTAACTAAAAGAAACGTTGGCTACATGACAGAAACTCTGGCTAACTAACAAACGTTGGCTACATGACAGAAACTCTGGCTAACAGAAACTCTTTTCAACTAACAGAAACTCTGGCTAACAGAAACTCTGGCCAACCAACAGAAACTCTGGCCAACTAACAGAAACTCTGGCTAACGGACTAAAACTCTGGTCAACTAGTAGAAAATGTGGCTAACTAACAGAAACTTTGGCTACATGACAGAAACTCTGGCTAACTAACAGAAACGTTGGCTCCATGACAGAAACTCTGGCTAACTAACAGAAACGTTGGCTACATGACAGAAACTCTGGCTAACAGAAACTCTGTTCAACTAACAGAAACTCTGGCTACATGACAGAAACTCTGGCTAACTAACAGAAACCTTGGCTACATGACAGAAACTCTGGTCAACTAACAGAAAATGTGGCTAAGTAACAGAAACTTTGGCTACATGACAGAAACTCTGGCTAACAGAAACTCTGTTCAACTAACAGAAACTCTGGCTAACAGAAACTCTGGCCAACTAACAGAAACTCTGGCTAACGGACTAAAACTCTGGTCAACTAGTAGAAAATGTGGCTAACTAACAGAAACTTTGGCTACATGACAGAAACTCTGGCTAACTAACAGAAACGTTGGCTCCATGACAGAAACTCTGGCTAACTAACAGAAACGTTGGCTACATGACAGAAACTCTGGCTAACAGAAACTCTGTTCAACTAACAGAAACTCTGGCTACATGACAGAAACTCTGGCTAACTAACAGAAACGTTGGCTACATGACAGAAACTCTGGTCAACTAACAGAAAATGTGGCTAAGTAACAGAAACTTTGGCTACATGACAGAAACTCTGGCTAAAAGAAACTGTTCAACTAACAGAAACTCTGGCTACATGACAGAAACTCTGGCTACATGACAGAAACTCTGGCTAACTAACAGAAACGTTGGCTACATGACAGAAACTCTGGCTAACTAACAGAAACGTTGGCTACATGACAGAAACTCTGGCTAACCAACAGAAACGTTGGCTACATGACAGAAACTCTGGCCAACTAACAGAAACTCTGGCTAACGGACAGAAACTCTGGTCAACTAACAGAAAATGTGGCTAACTAACAGAAACGTTGGCTACATGACAGAAACTCTGGCCAACTAACAGAAACTCTGGCCAACTAACAGAAACTCTGGCCAACTAACAGAAACTCTGGCTAACGGACAGAAACTCTGGTCAACTAACAGAAAATGTGGCTAACTAACAGAAACTTTGGCTACATGACAGAAACTCTGGCTAACAGAAACTCTGTTCAACTAACAGAAACTCTGGCTACATGACAGAAACTCTGGCGAACTAACAGAAACGTTGGCTACATGACAGAAACTTTGGCTACATGACAGAAACTCTGGCTAACAGAAACTCTGTTCAACTAACAGAAACTCTGGCTAACAGAAACTCTGGCTACATGACAGAAACTCTGGCTAACTAAAAGAAACGTTGGCTACATGACAGAAACTCTGGCTAACTAACAAACGTTGGCTACATGACAGAAACTCTGGCTAACTAACAGAAACGTTGGCTCCATGACAAAAACTCTGGCTAACTAACAGAAACGTTGGCTACATGACAGAAACTCTGGCTAACTAACAGAAACATTGGCTACATGACAGAAACTCTGGCTAACTAACAGAAACGTTGGCTCCATGACAAAAACTCTGGCTAACTAACAGAAACTCTGGCCAACTAACAGAAACGTTGGCTACATGACAGAAACTCTGGCTAACAGAAACGTTGGCTACATGACAGAAACTCTGGCTAACTAACAGAAACATTGGCTACAAAACAGAAACTCTGGCCAACTAACAGAAACTCTGGCTAACTAACAAACGTTGGCTACATGACAGAAACTCTGGCCAACTAACAAAAAATCTGGCTAACTAACAGAAACGTTGGCTACATGACAGAAACTCTGGCTAACTAACAGAAACGTTGGCTACATGACAGAAACTCTGGCCAACTAACAGAAACTCTGGCCAACTAACAGAAACTCTGGCTAACGGACAAAAACTCTAGTCAACTAACAGAAAATGTGGCTAACTAACAGAAACTTTGGCTACATGACAGAAACTCTGGATAACTAACAGAAACGTTGGCTCCATGACAGAAACGTTGGCTACATGACAGAAACTCTGGCTAACTAACAGAAACGTTGGCTACATGACAGAAACTTTGGTCAACTAACAGAAAATGTGGCTAAGTAACAGAAACTTTGGCTACATGACAGAAACGTTGGCTACATGACAGAAACTCTGGCTAACTAACAGAAACGTTGGCTACATGACAGAAACTCTGGCTAACTAACAGAAACGTTGGCTACATGACAGAAACTCTGGCCAACTAACAGAAACTCTGGCCAACTAACAGAAACGTTGGCTACATGACAGAAACTCTGGCTAACAGAAACGTTGGCTACATGACAGAAACTCTGGCTAACTAACAGAAACATTGGCTCCATGACAGAAACTCTGGCTAACTAACAGAAACGTTGGCTACATGACAGAAACTCTGGCTAACTAACAAACGTTGGCTACATGACAGAAACTCTGGCCAACTAACAGAAACTCTGGTCAACTAACAGAAAATGTGGCTAACTAACAGAAACGTTGGCTACATGACAGAAACTCTGGCCAACTAACAGAAACTCTGGCCAACTAACAGAAACTCTGGCTAACGGACAGAAACTCTGGTCAACTAGTAGAAAATGTGGCTAACTAACAGAAACTTTGGCTACATGACAGAAACTCTGGCTAACTAACAGAAACGTTGGCTCCATGACAGAAACTCTGGCTAACTAACAGAAACGTTGGCTACATGACAGAAACTCTGGCTAACAGAAACTCTGTTCAACTAACAGAAACTCTGGCTACATGACAGAAACTCTGGCTAACTAACAGAAACGTTGGCTACATGACAGAAACTCTGGCTAACTAACAGAAACGTTGGCTACATGACAGAAACTCTGGCTAACAGAAACGCTGTTCAACTAACAGAAACTCTGGCTACATGACAGAAACTCTGGCTAACTAACAGAAACGTTGGCTACATGACAGAAACTCTGGCTAACTAACAGAAACGTTGGCTACATGACAGAAACTCTGGCCAACTAACAGAAACGTTGGCTACATGACAGAAACTCTGGCTAACCAACAGAAACGTTGGCTAACGGACAGAAACTCTGGTCAACTAACAGAAAATGTGGCTAACTAACAGAAACGTTGGCTACATGACAGAAACTCTGGCCAACTAACAGAAACTCTGGCCAACTAACAGAAACTCTGGCTACATGACAGAAACTCTGGCTAACTAACAGAAACGTTGGCTACATGACAGAAACTTTGGCTACATGACAGAAACTCTGGCTAACAGAAACTCTGTTCAACTAACAGAAACTCTGGCTAACAGAAACTCTGGCCAACTAACAGAAACTCTGGCTAACGGACTAAAACTCTGGTCAACTAGTAGAAAATGTGGCTAACTAACAGAAACTTTGGCTACATGACAGAAACTCTGGCTAACTAACAGAAACGTTGGCTACATGACAGAAACTCTGGCTAACTAACAGAAACGTTGGCTACATGACAGAAACTCTGGCTAACCAACAGAAACGTTGGCTACATGACAGAAACTCTGGCCAACTAACAGAAACTCTGGCTAACGGACAGAAACTCTGGTCAACTAACAGAAAATGTGGCTAACTAACAGAAACGTTGGCTACATGACAGAAACTCTGGCCAACTAACAGAAACTCTGGCCAACTAACAGAAACTCTGGCTAACGGACAGAAACTCTGGTCAACTAACAGAAAATGTGGCTAACTAACAGAAACTTTGGCTACATGACAGAAACTCTGGCTAACAGAAACTCTGTTCAACTAACAGAAACTCTGGCTACATGACAGAAACTCTGGCTAACTAACAGAAACGTTGGCTACATGACAGAAACTTTGGCTACATGACAGAAACTCTGGCTAACAGAAACTCTGTTCAACTAACAGAAACTCTGGCTAACAGAAACTCTGGCTACATGACAGAAACTCTGGCTAACTAAAAGAAACGTTGGCTACATGACAGAAACTCTGGCTAACTAACAAACGTTGGCTACATGACAGAAACTCTGGCTAACTAACAGAAACGTTGGCTCCATGACAAAAACTCTGGCTAACTAACAGAAACGTTGGCTACATGACAGAAACTCTGGCTAACTAACAGAAACATTGGCTACATGACAGAAACTCTGGCTAACTAACAGAAACGTTGGCTCCATGACAAAAACTCTGGCTAACTAACAGAAACTCTGGCCAACTAACAGAAACGTTGGCTACATGACAGAAACTCTGGCTAACAGAAACGTTGGCTACATGACAGAAACTCTGGCTAACTAACAGAAACATTGGCTACAAAACAGAAACTCTGGCCAACTAACAGAAACTCTGGCTAACTAACAAACGTTGGCTACATGACAGAAACTCTGGCCAACTAACAAAAAATCTGGCTAACTAACAGAAACGTTGGCTACATGACAGAAACTCTGGCTAACTAACAGAAACGTTGGCTACATGACAGAAACTCTGGCCAACTAACAGAAACTCTGGCCAACTAACAGAAACTCTGGCTAACGGACAAAAACTCTAGTCAACTAACAGAAAATGTGGCTAACTAACAGAAACTTTGGCTACATGACAGAAACTCTGGATAACTAACAGAAACGTTGGCTCCATGACAGAAACGTTGGCTACATGACAGAAACTCTGGCTAACTAACAGAAACGTTGGCTACATGACAGAAACTTTGGTCAACTAACAGAAAATGTGGCTAAGTAACAGAAACTTTGGCTACATGACAGAAACTCTGGCTAACTAACAAAAAATCTGGCTAACTAACAGAAACGTTGGCTACATGACAGAAACTCTGGCTAACTAACAGAAACGTTGGCTACATGACAGAAACTCTGGCCAACTAACAGAAACTCTGGCCAACTAACAGAAACGTTGGCTACATGACAGAAACTCTGGCTAACAGAAACGTTGGCTACATGACAGAAACTCTGGCTAACTAACAGAAACATTGGCTCCATGACAGAAACTCTGGCTAACTAACAGAAACGTTGGCTACATGACAGAAACTCTGGCTAACTAACAGAAACGTTGGCTACATGACAGAAACTCTGGCTAACTAACAAACGTTGGCTACATGACAGAAACTCTGGCCAACCAACAGAAACTCTGGTCAACTAACAGAAAATGTGGCTAACTAACAGAAACGTTGGCTACATGACAGAAACTCTGGCCAACTAACAGAAACTCTGGCCAACTAACAGAAACTCTGGCTAACGGACAGAAACTCTGGTCAACTAGTAGAAAATGTGGCTAACTAACAGAAACTTTGGCTACATGACAGAAACTCTGGCTAACTAACAGAAACGTTGGCTCCATGACAGAAACTCTGGCTAACTAACAGAAACGTTGGCTACATGACAGAAACTCTGGCTAACAGAAACTCTGTTCAACTAACAGAAACTCTGGCTACATGACAGAAACTCTGGCTAACTAACAGAAACGTTGGCTACATGACAGAAACTCTGGCTAACTAACAGAAACGTTGGCTACATGACAGAAACTCTGGCTAACAGAAACTCTGTTCAACTAACAGAAACTCTGGCTACATGACAGAAACTCTGGCTAACTAACAGAAACGTTGGCTACATGACAGAAACTCTGGCTAACTAACAGAAACGTTGGCTACATGACAGAAACTCTGGCCAACTAACAGAAACGTTGGCTACATGACAGAAACTCTGGCTAACCAACAGAAACGTTGGCTAACGGACAGAAACTCTGGTCAACTAACAGAAAATGTGGCTAACTAACAGAAACGTTGGCTACATGACAGAAACTCTGGCCAACTAACAGAAACTCTGGCCAACTAACAGAAACTCTGGCTACATGACAGAAACTCTGGCTAACTAACAGAAACGTTGGCTACATGACAGAAACTTTGGCTACATGACAGAAACTCTGGCTAACAGAAACTCTGGCCAACTAACAGAAACTCTGGCTAACGGACTAAAACTCTGGTCAACTAGTAGAAAATGTGGCTAACTAACAGAAACTTTGGCTACATGACAGAAACTCTGGCTAACTAACAGAAACGTTGACTCCATGACAGAAACTCTGGCTAACTAACAGAAACGTTGGCTACATGACAGAAACTCTGGCTAACAGAAACTCTGTTCAACTAACAGAAACTCTGGCTACATGACAGAAACTCTGGCTAACTAACAGAAACGTTGCCTACATGACAGAAACTCTGGTCAACTAACAGAAAATGTGGCTAAGTAACAGAAACTTTGGCTACATGACAGAAACTCTGGCTAAAAGAAACTGTTCAACTAACAGAAACTCTGGCTACATGACAGAAACTCTGGCTAACAGAAACTCTGGCTACATGACAGAAACTCTGGCTAACTAACAGAAACGTTGGCTACATGACAGAAACTCTGGCTAACTAACAGAAACGTTGGCTACATGACAGAAACTCTGGTCAACTAACAGAAAATGTGGCTAACTAACAGAAACTTTGGCTACGTGACAGAAACTCTGGCTAACAGAAACTCTGTTCAACTAACAGAAACTCTGGCTACATGACAGAAACTCTGGCTAACTAACAGAAACGTTGGCTACATGACAGAAACTTTGGCTACATGACAGAAACTCTGGCTAACTAAAAGAAACGTTGGCTACATGACAGAAACTCTGGCTAACTAACAAACGTTGGCTACATGACAGAAACTCTGGCTAACTAACAGAAACGTTGGCTCCATGACAAAAACTCTGGCTAACTAACAGAAACGTTGGCTACATGACAGAAACTCTGGCTAACTAACAGAAACATTGGCTACATGACAGAAACTCTGGCTAACTAACAGAAACGTTGGCTCCATGACAAAAACTCTGGCCAACTAACAGAAACTCTGGCCAACTAACAGAAACGTTGGCTACATGACAGAAACTCTGGCTAACAGAAACGTTGGCTACATGACAGAAACTCTGGCTAACTAACAGAAACATTGGCTCCATGACAGAAACTCTGGCCAACTAACAGAAACGTTGGCTACATGACAGAAACTCTGGCTAACTAACAGAAACGTTGGCTACATGACAGAAACTCTGGCTAACTAACAAACGTTGGCTACATGACAGAAACTCTGGCCAACTAACAGAAACTCTGGTCAACTAACAGAAAATGTGGCTAACTAACAGAAACGTTGGCTACATGACAGAAACTCTGGCCAACTAACAGAAACTCTGGCCAACTAACAGAAACTCTGGCTAACGGACAGAAACTCTGGTCAACTAGTAGAAAATGTGGCTAACTAACAGAAACTTTGGCTACATGACAGAAACTCTGGCTAACTAACAGAAACGTTGGCTCCATGACAGAAACTCTGGCTAACTAACAGAAACGTTGGCTACATGACAGAAACTCTGGCTAACAGAAACTCTGTTCAACTAACAGAAACTCTGGCTAAAAGAAACTCTGGCCAACTAACAGAAACTCTGGCTAACGGACTAAAACTCTGGTCAACTAGTAGAAAATGTGGCTAACTAACAGAAACTTTGGCTACATGACAGAAACTCTGGCTAACTAACAGAAACGTTGGCTCCATGACAGAAACTCTGGCTAACTAACAGAAACGTTGGCTACATGACAGAAACTCTGGCTAACAGAAACTCTGTTCAACTAACAGAAACTCTGGCTACATGACAGAAACTCTGGCTAACAGAAACTCTGGCTACATGACAGAAACTCTGGCTAACTAACAGAAACGTTGGCTACATGACAGAAACTCTGGCTAACTAACAGAAACGTTGGCTACATGACAGAAACTCTGGCCAACTAACAGAAACTCTGGCCAACTAACAGAAACTCTGGCCAACTAACAGAAACTCTGGCTAACGGACAGAAACTCTGATCAACTAACAGAAAATGTGGCTAACTAACAGAAACTTTGGCTACATGACAGAAACTCTGGCTAACAGAAACTCTGTTCAACTAACAGAAACTCTGGCTACATGACAGAAACTCTGGCTAACTAACAGAAACGTTGGCTACATGACAGAAACTTTGGCTACATGACAGAAACTCTGGCTTACTAAAAGAAACGTTGGCTACATGACAGAAACTCTGGCTAACTAACAAACGTTGGCTACATGACAGAAACTCTGGCTAACTAACAGAAACGTTGGCTCCATGACAAAAACTCTGGCTAACTAACAGAAACGTTGGCTACATGACAGAAACTCTGGCCAACTAACAGAAACTCTGGCCAACTAACAGAAACTCTGGCTAACGGACAGAAACTCTGGTCAACTAGTAGAAAATGTGGCTAACTAACAGAAACTTTGGCTACATGACAGAAACTCTGGCTAACTAACAGAAACGTTGGCTCCATGACAGAAACTCTGGCTAACTAACAGAAACGTTGGCTACATGACAGAAACTCTGGCTAACAGAAACTCTGTTCAACTAACAGAAACTCTGGCTAACAGAAACTCTGGCCAACTAACAGAAACTCTGGCTAACGGACTAAAACTCTGGTCAACTAGTAGAAAATGTGGCTAACTAACAGAAACTTTGGCTACATGACAGAAACTCTGGCTAACTAACAGAAACGTTGGCTCCATGACAGAAACTCTGGCTAACTAACAGAAACGTTGGCTACATGACAGAAACTCTGGCTAACAGAAACTCTGTTCAACTAACAGAAACTCTGGCTACATGACAGAAACTCTGGCTAACAGAAACTCTGGCTACATGACAGAAACTCTGGCTAACTAACAGAAACGTTGGCTACATGACAGAAACTCTGGCTAACTAACAGAAACGTTGGCTACATGACAGAAACTCTGGCCAACTAACAGAAACTCTGGCCAACTAACAGAAACTCTGGCCAACTAACAGAAACTCTGGCTAACGGACAGAAACTCTGATCAACTAACAGAAAATGTGGCTAACTAACAGAAACTTTGGCTACATGACAGAAACTCTGGCTAACAGAAACTCTGTTCAACTAACAGAAACTCTGGCTACATGACAGAAACTCTGGCTAACTAACAGAAACGTTGGCTACATGACAGAAACTTTGGCTACATGACAGAAACTCTGGCTTACTAAAAGAAACGTTGGCTACATGACAGAAACTCTGGCTAACTAACAAACGTTGGCTACATGACAGAAACTCTGGCTAACTAACAGAAACGTTGGCTCCATGACAAAAACTCTGGCTAACTAACAGAAACGTTGGCTACATGACAGAAACTCTGGCCAACTAACAGAAACTCTGGCCAACTAACAGAAACTCTGGCTAACGGACAGAAACTCTGGTCAACTAGTAGAAAATGTGGCTAACTAACAGAAACTTTGGCTACATGACAGAAACTCTGGCTAACTAACAGAAACGTTGGCTCCATGACAGAAACTCTGGCTAACTAACAGAAACGTTGGCTACATGACAGAAACTCTGGCTAACAGAAACTCTGTTCAACTAACAGAAACTCTGGCTAACAGAAACTCTGGCCAACTAACAGAAACTCTGGCTAACGGACTAAAACTCTGGTCAACTAGTAGAAAATGTGGCTAACTAACAGAAACTTTGGCTACATGACAGAAACTCTGGCTAACTAACAGAAACGTTGGCTCCATGACAGAAACTCTGGCTAACTAACAGAAACGTTGGCTACATGACAGAAACTCTGGCTAACAGAAACTCTGTTCAACTAACAGAAACTCTGGCTACATGACAGAAACTCTGGCTAACAGAAACTCTGGCTACATGACAGAAACTCTGGCTAACTAACAGAAACGTTGGCTACATGACAGAAACTCTGGCTAACTAACAGAAACGTTGGCTACATGACAGAAACTCTGGCCAACTAACAGAAACTCTGGCCAACTAACAGAAACTCTGGCCAACTAACAGAAACTCTGGCTAACGGACAGAAACTCTGATCAACTAACAGAAAATGTGGCTAACTAACAGAAACTTTGGCTACATGACAGAAACTCTGGCTAACAGAAACTCTGTTCAACTAACAGAAACTCTGGCTACATGACAGAAACTCTGGCTAACTAACAGAAACGTTGGCTACATGACAGAAACTTTGGCTACATGACAGAAACTCTGGCTTACTAAAAGAAACGTTGGCTACATGACAGAAACTCTGGCTAACTAACAAACGTTGGCTACATGACAGAAACTCTGGCTAACTAACAGAAACGTTGGCTCCATGACAAAAACTCTGGCTAACTAACAGAAACGTTGGCTACATGACAGAAACTCTGGCTAACTAACAGAAACATTGGCTACATGACAGAAACTCTGGCTAACTAACAGAAACGTTGGCTCCATGACAAAAACTCTGGCTAACTAACAGAAACTCTGGCCAACTAACAGAAACGTTGGCTACATGACAGAAACTCTGGCTAACAGAAACGTTGGCTACATGACAGAAACTCTGGCTAACTAACAGAAACATTGGCTACAAAACAGAAACTCTGGCCAACTAACAGAAACTCTGGCTAACTAACAAACGTTGGCTACATGACAGAAACTCTGGCCAACTAACAAAAAATCTGGCTAACTAACAGAAACGTTGGCTACATGACAGAAACTCTGGCTAACTAACAGAAACGTTGGCTACATGACAGAAACTCTGGCCAACTAACAGAAACTCTGGCTAACGGACAAAAACTCTAGTCAACTAACAGAAAATGTGGCTAACTAACAGAAACTTTGGCTACATGACAGAAACTCTGGATAACTAACAGAAACGTTGGCTCCATGACAGAAACGTTGGCTACATGACAGAAACTCTGGCTAACTAACAGAAACGTTGGCTACATGACAGAAACTTTGGTCAACTAACAGAAAATGTGGCTAAGTAACAGAAAGTTTGGCTACATGACAGAAACTCTGGCTAACTAACAAAAAATCTGGCTAACTAACAGAAACGTTGGCTACATGACAGAAACTCTGGCTAACTAACAGAAACGTTGGCTACATGACAGAAACTCTGGCCAACTAACAGAAACTCTGGCCAACTAACAGAAACGTTGGCTACATGACAGAAACTCTGGCTAACAGAAACGTTGGCTACATGACAGAAACTCTGGCTAACTAACAGAAACATTGGCTCCATGACAGAAACTCTGGCTAACTAACAGAAACGTTGGCTACATGACAGAAACTCTGGCTAACTAACAGAAACGTTGGCTACATGACAGAAACTCTGGCTAAGTAACAAACGTTGGCTACATGACAGAAACTCTGGCCAACTAACAGAAACTCTGGCCAACTAACAGAAACTCTGGCTAACGGACAGAAACTCTAGTCAACTAACAGAAAATGTGGCTAACTAACAGAAACTTTGGCTACATGACAGAAACTCTGGCTAACTAACAGAAACGTTGGCTACATGACAGAAACTTTGGTCAACTAACAGAAAATGTGGCTAAGTAACAGAAACTTTGGCTACATGAGAGAAACTCTGGCTAACTAACAAAAAATCTGGCTAACTAACAGAAACGTTGGCTACATGACAGAAACTCTGGCTAACTAACAGAAACGTTGGCTACATGAAAGAAACTCTGGTCAAATAACAGAAAATGTGGCTACATGACAGAAACTCTGGCTAACAGAAACTCTGTTCAACTAACAGAAACTCTGGCTACATGACAGAAACTCTGGCTAACTAACAGAAACGTTGGCTACATGACAGAAACTCTGGCTAACTAACAGAAACGTTGGCTACATGACAGAAACTCTGGCCAACTAACAGAAACGTTGGCTACATGACAGAAACTCTGGCTAACAGAAACTCTGTTCAACTAACAGAAACTCTGGAAACATGACAGAAACTCTGGCTAACTAACAGAAATGTTGGCTACATGACAGAAACTCTGGCTAACTAACAGAAACGTTGGCTACATGACAGAAACTCTGGCCAATTAACAGAAACTCGGGCTAACGGACAGAAACTCTGGTCAACTAACAGAAAATGTGGCTAACTAACAGAAACGTTGGCTACATGACAGAAACTCTGGCTAACTAACAGAAACGTTGGCTCCATGACAGAAACTCTGGCTAACTAACAGAAACGTTGGCTACATGACAGAAACTCTGCTCAACTAACAGAAAATGTGGCTAACTAACAGAAACGTTGGCTACATGACAGAAACTCTGCTCAACTAACAGAAAATGTGGCTAACTAACAGAAACGTTGGCTACATGACAGAAACTCTGGCTAACTAACAGAAACGTTGGCTCCATGACAGAAACTCTGGCTAACTAACAGAAACGTTGGCTACATGACAGAAACTCTGGCTAACTAACAGAAACGTTGGCTACATGACAGAAACTCTGGCCAACTAACAGAAACTCTGGCTAACAGAAACTCTGTTCAACTAACAGAAACTCTGGCTACATGACAGAAACTCTGGCTAACTAACAGAAACGTTGGCTACATGACAGAAACTCTGGCTAACAGAAACTCTGTTCAACTAACAGAAACTCTGGCTACATGACAGAAACTCTGGCTAACTAACAGAAATGTTGGCTACATGACAGAAACTCTGGCCAACTAACAGAAACGTTGGCTACATGACAGAAACTCTGGCTAACAGAAACTCTGTTCGACTAACAGAAACTCTGGATACATGACAGAAACTCTGGCTAACTAACAGAAACGTTGGCTACATGACAGAAACTCTGGCCAATTAACAGAAACTCGGGCTAACGGACAGAAACTCTGGTCAACTAACAGAAAATGTGGCTAACTAACAGAAACGTTGGCTACATGACAGAAACTCTGGCCAACTAACAGAAACTCTGGCCAACTAACAGAAACGTTGGCTACATGACAGAAACTCTGGCTAACAGAAACGTTGGCTACATGACAGAAACTCTGGCTAACTAACAGAAACATTGGCTCCATGAGAGAAACTCTGGCTAACTAACAGAAACGTTGGCTACATGACAGAAACTTTGGCTAACTAACAGAAACGTTGGCTACATGACAGGAACTCTGGCCAACTAACAGAAACTCTGGCTAACAGAAACTCTGTTCAACTAACAGAAATTCTGGCTACATGACAGAAACTCTGGCTAACTAACAGAAACGTTGGCTACATGACAGAAACTCTGGCTAACGGACAGGAACTCTGGTCAACTAACAAAAAATGTGGCTAACAGAAACTTTGGCTACATGACAGAAACTCTGGCTAACAGAAACTCTGTTCAACTTACAGAAACTCTGGCTACATGACAGAAACTCTGGCTAACTAACAGAAACGTTGGCTCCATGAAAGAAACTCTGGCTAACTAACAGAAACGTTGGCTACATGACAGAAACTCTGGCTAACTAACAGAAACGTTGGCTACATGACAGAAACTCTGGCCAACTAACAGAAACTCTGGCTAACAGAAACTCTGTTCAACTAACAGAAACTCTGGCTAACAGAAACTCTGTTCAACTAACAGAAACTTTGGCTACATGACAGAAACTCTGGCTAACTAACAGAAACGTTGGTTCCATGACAGAAACGTTGGCTACATGACAGAAACTCTGGCTAACTAACAGAAAAGTTGGCTACATGACAGAAACTTTGGTCAACTAACAGAAAATGTGGCTAAGTAACAGAAACTTTGGCTACATGACAGAAACTCTGGCTAACTAACAAAAAATCTGGCTAACTAACAGAAACGTTGGCTACATGACAGAAACTCTGGCTAACTAACAGAAACGTTGGCTACATGACAGAAACTCTGGCCAACTAACAGAAACGTTGGCTACATGACAGAAACTCTGGCTAACAGAAACTCTGTTCAACTAACAGAAACTCTGGATACATGACAGAAACTCTGGCTAACTAACAGAAATGTTGGCTACATGACAGAAACTAAGGCTAACTAACAGAAACGTTGGCTACATGACAGAAACTCTGGCCAATTAACAGAAACGTTGGCTACATGACAGAAACTCTGGCCAACTAACAGAAACTCTGGCTAACAGAAACTCTGTTCAACTAACAGAAACTCTGGCTACATGACAGAAACTCTGGCTAACTAACAGAAACGTTGGCTACATGACAGAAACTCTGGCTAACTAACAGAAACGTTGGCTACATGACAGAAACTCTGGCTAACTAACAGAAAAGTTGGCTACATGACAGAAACTTTGGTCAACTAACAGAAAATGTGGCTAAGTAACAGAAACTTTGGCTACATGACAGAAACTCTGTTCAACTAACAGAAACTCTGGCTAACTAACAGAAACGTTGGCTACATGACAGAAACTCTGGTCAACTAACAGAAACGTTGGCTACATGACAGAAACTCTGGCTAACAGAAACTCTGTTCAACTAACAGAAACTCTGGCTACATGACAGAAACTCTGGCTAACTAACAGAAACGTTGGCTACATGACAGAAACTCTGGCCAACTAACAGAAACGTTGGCTACATGACAGAAACTCTGGCTAACAGAAACTCTGTTCAACTAACAGAAACTCTGGATACATGACAGAAACTCTGGCTAACTAACAGAAACGTTGGCTACATGACAGAAACTCTGGCCAATTAACAGAAACTCGGGCTAACGGACAGAAACTCTGGTCAACTAACAGAAAATGTGGCTAACTAACAGAAACGTTGGCTACATGACAGAAACTCTGGCCAACTAACAGAAACTCTGGCCAACTAACAGAAACGTTGGCTACATGACAGAAACTCTGGCCAACTAACAGAAACTCTGGCCAACTAACAGAAACTCTGGCCAACTAACAGAAACTCTGGCTAACGGACAGAAACTCTGGTCAACTAACAGAAAATGTGGCTAACTAACAGAAACTTTGGCTACATGACAGAAACTCTGGCTAACAGAAACTCTGTTCAACTAACAGAAACTCTGGCTACATGACAGAAACTCTGGCTAACTAACAGAAACGTTGGCTACATGACAGAAACTTTGGCTACATGACAGAAACTCTGGCTAACAGAAACTCTGTTCAACTAACAGAAACTCTGGCTAACAGAAACTCTGGCTACATGACAGAAACTCTGGCTAACTAAAAGAAACGTTGGCTACATGACAGAAACTCTGGCTAACTAACAAACGTTGGCTACATGACAGAAACTCTGGCTAACTAACAGAAACGTTGGCTCCATGACAAAAACTCTGGCTAACTAACAGAAACGTTGGCTACATGACAGAAACTCTGGCTAACTAACAGAAACATTGGCTACATGACAGAAACTCTGGCTAACTAACAGAAACGTTGGCTCCATGACAAAAACTCTGGCTAACTAACAGAAACTATGGCCAACTAACAGAAACGTTGGCTACATGACAGAAACTCTGGCTAACAGAAACGTTGGCTACATGACAGAAACTCTGGCTAACTAACAGAAACATTGGCTACAAAACAGAAACTCTGGCCAACTAACAGAAACTCTGGCTAACTAACAAACGTTGGCTACATGACAGAAACTCTGGCCAACTAACAAAAAATCTGGCTAACTAACAGAAACGTTGGCTACATGACAGAAACTCTGGCCAACTAACAGAAACTCTGGCCAACTAACAGAAACTCTGGCTAACGGACAAAAACTCTAGTCAACTAACGGAAAATGTGGCTAACTAACAGAAACTTTGGCTACATGACAGAAACTCTGGATAACTAACAGAAACGTTGGCTCCATGACAGAAACGTTGGCTACATGACAGAAACTCTGGCTAACTAAGAGAAACGTTGGCTACATGACAGAAACTTTGGTCAACTAACAGAAAATGTGGCTAAGTAACAGAAACTTTGGCTACATGACAGAAACTCTGGCTAACTAACAAAAAATCTGGCTAACTAACAGAAACGTTGGCTACATGACAGAAACTCTGGCTAACTAACAGAAACGTTGGGTACATGACAGAAACTCTGGCCAACTAACAGAAACTCTGGCCAACTAACAGAAACGTTGGCTACATGACAGAAACTCTGGCTAACAGAAACGTTGGCTACATGACAGAAACTCTGGCTAACTAACAGAAACATTGGCTCCATGACAGAAACTCTGGCTAACTAACAGAAACGTTGGCTACATGACAGTAACTCTGGCTAACTAACAGAAACGTTGGCTACATGACAGAAACTCTGGCTAACTAACAAACGTTGGCTACATGACAGAAACTCTGGCCAACTAACAGAAACTCTGGCCAACTAACAGAAACTCTGGCTAACGGACAGAAACTCTAGTCAACTAACAGAAAATGTGGCTAACTAACAGAAACGTTGGCTCCATGACAGAAACGTTGGCTACATGACAGAAACTCTGGCTAACTAACAGAAACTTTGGCTACATGACAGAAACTCTGGCTAACTAACAAAAAATCTGGCTAACTAACAGAAACGTTGGCTACATGACAGAAACTCTGGCTAACTAACAGAAACGTTGGCTACATGAAAGAAACTCTGGTCAAATAACAGAAAATGTGGCTACATGACAGAAACTCTGGCTAACAGAAACTCTGTTCAACTAACAGAAACTCTGGCTACATGACAGAAACTCTGGCTAACTAACAGAAACGTTGGCTACATGACAGAAACTCTGGCTAACTAACAGAAACGTTGGCTACATGACAGAAACTCTGGCCAACTAACAGAAACGTTGGCTACATGACAGAAACTCTGGCTAACAGAAACTCTGTTCAACTAACAGAAACTCTGGATACATGACAGAAACTCTGGCCAACTCACAGAAACGTTGGCTACATGACAGAAACTCTGGCTAACAGAAACTCTGTTCAACTAACAAAAAATGTGGCTAACAGAAACTTTGGCTACATGACAGAAACTCTGGCTAACAGAAACTCTGTTCAACTTACAGAAACGTTGGCTACATGACAGAAACTCTGGTCAACTAACAGAAAATGTGGATAAGTAACAGAAACTTTGGCTACATGACAGAAACTCTGGCTAACAGAAATTCTGGTCAACTAATAGAAACTCTGGCTACATGACTGAAACTCTGGCTAACTAACAGAAACTCTGGCTACATGACAGAAACTCTGGCTAACTAACAGAAACGTTGGCTACATGACAGAAACTCTGGCTAACTAACAGAAACGTTGGCTACATGACAGAAACTCTGGCTAACAGAAACTCTGTTAAACTAACAGAAACTCTGGCCAACTAACAGAAACTCTGGCTAACGGACAGAAACTCTGGTCAACTAACAGAAAATGTGGCTAACTAACAGAAACTTTGGCTACATGACAGAAACTCTGGCTAACAGAAACTCTGTTCAACTAACAGAAACTCTGGCTACATGACAGAAACTCTGGCTAACTAACAGAAACGTTGGCTACATGACAGAAACTTTGGCTACATGACAGAAACTCTGGCTAACAGAAACTCTGTTCAACTAACAGAAACTCTGGCTAACAGAAACTCTGGCTACATGACAGAAACTCTGGCTAACTAAAAGAAACGTTGGCTACATGACAGAAACTCTGGCTAACTAACAAACGTTGGCTACATGACAGAAACTCTGGCTAACTAACAGAAACGTTGGCTCCATGACAAAAACTCTGGCTAACTAACAGAAACGTTGGCTACATGACAGAAACTCTGGCTAACTAACAGAAACATTGGCTACATGACAGAAACTCTGGCTAACTAACAGAAACGTTGGCTCCATGACAAAAACTCTGGCTAACTAACAGAAACTATGGCCAACTAACAGAAACGTTGGCTACATGACAGAAACTCTGGCTAACAGAAACGTTGGCTACATGACAGAAACTCTGGCTAACTAACAGAAACATTGGCTACAAAACAGAAACTCTGGCCAACTAACAGAAACTCTGGCTAACTAACAAACGTTGGCTACATGACAGAAACTCTGGCCAACTAACAAAAAATCTGGCTAACTAACAGAAACGTTGGCTACATGACAGAAACTCTGGCCAACTAACAGAAACTCTGGCCAACTAACAGAAACTCTGGCTAACGGACAAAAACTCTAGTCAACTAACGGAAAATGTGGCTAACTAACAGAAACTTTGGCTACATGACAGAAACTCTGGATAACTAACAGAAACGTTGGCTCCATGACAGAAACGTTGGCTACATGACAGAAACTCTGGCTAACTAAGAGAAACGTTGGCTACATGACAGAAACTTTGGTCAACTAACAGAAAATGTGGCTAAGTAACAGAAACTTTGGCTACATGACAGAAACTCTGGCTAACTAACAAAAAATCTGGCTAACTAACAGAAACGTTGGCTACATGACAGAAACTCTGGCTAACTAACAGAAACGTTGGGTACATGACAGAAACTCTGGCCAACTAACAGAAACTCTGGCCAACTAACAGAAACGTTGGCTACATGACAGAAACTCTGGCTAACAGAAACGTTGGCTACATGACAGAAACTCTGGCTAACTAACAGAAACATTGGCTCCATGACAGAAACTCTGGCTAACTAACAGAAACGTTGGCTACATGACAGTAACTCTGGCTAACTAACAGAAACGTTGGCTACATGACAGAAACTCTGGCTAACTAACAAACGTTGGCTACATGACAGAAACTCTGGCCAACTAACAGAAACTCTGGCCAACTAACAGAAACTCTGGCTAACGGACAGAAACTCTAGTCAACTAACAGAAAATGTGGCTAACTAACAGAAACGTTGGCTCCATGACAGAAACGTTGGCTACATGACAGAAACTCTGGCTAACTAACAGAAACTTTGGCTACATGACAGAAACTCTGGCTAACTAACAAAAAATCTGGCTAACTAACAGAAACGTTGGCTACATGACAGAAACTCTGGCTAACTAACAGAAACGTTGGCTACATGAAAGAAACTCTGGTCAAATAACAGAAAATGTGGCTACATGACAGAAACTCTGGCTAACAGAAACTCTGTTCAACTAACAGAAACTCTGGCTACATGACAGAAACTCTGGCTAACTAACAGAAACGTTGGCTACATGACAGAAACTCTGGCTAACTAACAGAAACGTTGGCTACATGACAGAAACTCTGGCCAACTAACAGAAACGTTGGCTACATGACAGAAACTCTGGCTAACAGAAACTCTGTTCAACTAACAGAAACTCTGGATACATGACAGAAACTCTGGCCAACTCACAGAAACGTTGGCTACATGACAGAAACTCTGGCTAACAGAAACTCTGTTCAACTAACAAAAAATGTGGCTAACAGAAACTTTGGCTACATGACAGAAACTCTGGCTAACAGAAACTCTGTTCAACTTACAGAAACGTTGGCTACATGACAGAAACTCTGGTCAACTAACAGAAAATGTGGATAAGTAACAGAAACTTTGGCTACATGACAGAAACTCTGGCTAACAGAAATTCTGGTCAACTAATAGAAACTCTGGCTACATGACTGAAACTCTGGCTAACTAACAGAAACTCTGGCTACATGACAGAAACTCTGGCTAACTAACAGAAACGTTGGCTACATGACAGAAACTCTGGCTAACTAACAGAAACGTTGGCTACATGACAGAAACTCTGGCTAACAGAAACTCTGTTAAACTAACAGAAACTCTGGATACATGACAGAAACTCTGGCTAACTAACAGAAACGTTGGCTACATGACAGAAACTCTGGCCAATTAACAGAAACTCGGGCTAACGGACAGAAACTCTGGTCAACTAACAGAAAATGTGGCTAACTAACAGAAACGTTGGCTACATGACAGAAACTCTGGCCAACTAACAGAAACTCTGGCCAACTAACAGAAACTCTGGCCAACTAACAGAAACTCTGGCCAACTAACAGAAACTCTGGCTAACGGACAGAAACTCTGGTCAACTAACAGAAAATGTGGCTAACTAACAGAAACTTTGGCTACATGACAGAAACTCTGGCTAACAGAAACTCTGTTCAACTAACAGAAACTCTGGCTACATGACAGAAACTCTGGCTAACTAACAGAAACGTTGGCTACATGACAGAAACTTTGGCTACATGACAGAAACTCTGGCTAACAGAAACTCTGTTCAACTAACAGAAACTCTGGCTAACAGAAACTCTGGCTACATGACAGAAACTCTGGCTAACTAAAAGAAACGTTGGCTACATGACAGAAACTCTGGCTAACTAACAAACGTTGGCTACATGACAGAAACTCTGGCTAACTAACAGAAACGTTGGCTCCATGACAAAAACTCTGGCTAACTAACAGAAACGTTGGCTACATGACAGAAACTCTGGCTAACTAACAGAAACATTGGCTACATGACAGAAACTCTGGCTAACTAACAGAAACGTTGGCTCCATGACAAAAACTCTGGCTAACTAACAGAAACTATGGCCAACTAACAGAAACGTTGGCTACATGACAGAAACTCTGGCTAACAGAAACGTTGGCTACATGACAGAAACTCTGGCTAACTAACAGAAACATTGGCTACAAAACAGAAACTCTGGCCAACTAACAGAAACTCTGGCTAACTAACAAACGTTGGCTACATGACAGAAACTCTGGCCAACTAACAAAAAATCTGGCTAACTAACAGAAACGTTGGCTACATGACAGAAACTCTGGCTAACTAACAGAAACGTTGGCTACATGACAGAAACTCTGGCCAACTAACAGAAACTCTGGCCAACTAACAGAAACTCTGGCTAACGGACAAAAACTCTAGTCAACTAACGGAAAATGTGGCTAACTAACAGAAACTTTGGCTACATGACAGAAACTCTGGATAACTAACAGAAACGTTGGCTCCATGACAGAAACGTTGGCTACATGACAGAAACTCTGGCTAACTAACAGAAACGTTGGCTACATGACAGAAACTTTGGTCAACTAACAGAAAATGTGGCTAAGTAACAGAAACTTTGGCTACATGACAGAAACTCTGGCTAACTAACAAAAAATCTGGCTAACTAACAGAAACGTTGGCTACATGACAGAAACTCTGGCTAACTAACAGAAACGTTGGGTACATGACAGAAACTCTGGCCAACTAACAGAAACTCTGGCCAACTAACAGAAACGTTGGCTACATGACAGAAACTCTGGCTAACAGAAACGTTGGCTACATGACAGAAACTCTGGCTAACTAACAGAAACATTGGCTCCATGACAGAAACTCTGGCTAACTAACAGAAACGTTGGCTACATGACAGAAACTCTGGCTAACTAACAGAAACGTTGGCTACATGACAGAAACTCTGGCTAACTAACAAACGTTGGCTACATGACAGAAACTCTGGCCAACTAACAGAAAATGTGGCTACATGACAGAAACTCTGGCTAACAGAAACTCTGTTCAACTAACAGAAACTCTGGCTACATGACAGAAACTCTGGCTAACTAACAGAAACGTTGGCTACATGACAGAAACTCTGGCTAACTAACAGAAACGTTGGCTACATGACAGAAACTCTGGCCAACTAACAGAAACGTTGGCTACATGACAGAAACTCTGGCTAACAGAAACTCTGTTCAACTAACAGAAACTCTGGATACATGACAGAAACTCTGGCCAACTAACAGAAACGTTGGCTACATGACAGAAACTCTGGCTAACAGAAACTCTGTTCAACTAACAAAAAATGTGGCTAACAGAAACTTTGGCTACATGACAGAAACTCTGGCTAACAGAAACTCTGTTCAACTTACAGAAACGTTGGCTACATGACAGAAACTCTGGTCAACTAACAGAAAATGTGGATAAGTAACAGAAACTTTGGCTACATGACAGAAACTCTGGCTAACAGAAATTCTGTTCAACTAATAGAAACTCTGGCTACATGACTGAAACTCTGGCTAACTAACAGAAACTCTGGCTACATGACAGAAACTCTGGCTAACTAACAGAAACGTTGGCTACATGACAGAAACTCTGGCTAACAGAAACTCTGTTCAACTAACAGAAACTCTGGATACATGACAGAAACTCTGGCTAACTAACAGAAACGTTGGCTACATGACAGAAACTCTGGCCAATTAACAGAAACTCGGGCTAACGGACAGAAACTCTGGTCAACTAACAGAAAATGTGGCTAACTAACAGAAACGTTGGCTACATGACAGAAACTCTGGCCAACTAACAGAAACTCTGGCCAACTAACAGAAACGTTGGCTACATGACAGAAACTCTGGCCAATTAACAGAAACTCGGGCTAACGGACAGAAACTCTGGTCAACTAACAGAAAATGTGGCTAACTAACAGAAACGTTGGCTACATGACAGAAACTCTGGCCAACTAACAGAAACTCTGGCCAACTAACAGAAACTCTGGCCAACTAACAGAAACTCTGGCTAACGGACAGAAACTCTGGTCAACTAACAGAAAATGTGGCTAACTAACAGAAACTTTGGCTACATGACAGAAACTCTGGCTAACAGAAACTCTGTTCAACTAACAGAAACTCTGGCTACATGACAGAAACTCTGGCTAACTAACAGAAACGTTGGCTACATGACAGAAACTTTGGCTACATGACAGAAACTCTGGCTAACAGAAACTCTGTTCAACTAACAGAAACTCTGGCTAACAGAAACTCTGGCTACATGACAGAAACTCTGGCTAACTAAAAGAAACGTTGGCTACATGACAGAAACTCTGGCTAACTAACAAACGTTGGCTACATGACAGAAACTCTGGCTAACTAACAGAAACGTTGGCTCCATGACAAAAACTCTGGCTAACTAACAGAAACGTTGGCTACATGACAGAAACTCTGGCTAACTAACAGAAACATTGGCTACATGACAGAAACTCTGGCTAACTAACAGAAACGTTGGCTCCATGACAAAAACTCTGGCTAACTAACAGAAACTATGGCCAACTAACAGAAACGTTGGCTACATGACAGAAACTCTGGCTAACAGAAACGTTGGCTACATGACAGAAACTCTGGCTAACTAACAGAAACATTGGCTACAAAACAGAAACTCTGGCCAACTAACAGAAACTCTGGCTAACTAACAAACGTTGGCTACATGACAGAAACTCTGGCCAACTAACAAAAAATCTGGCTAACTAACAGAAACGTTGGCTACATGACAGAAACGTTGGCTACATGACAGAAACTCTGGCCAACTAACAGAAACTCTGGCCAACTAACAGAAACTCTGGCTAACGGACAAAAACTCTAGTCAACTAACGGAAAATGTGGCTAACTAACAGAAACTTTGGCTACATGACAGAAACTCTGGATAACTAACAGAAACGTTGGCTCCATGACAGAAACGTTGGCTACATGACAGAAACTCTGGCTAACTAACAGAAACGTTGGCTACATGACAGAAACTTTGGTCAACTAACAGAAAATGTGGCTATGTAACAGAAACTTTGGCTACATGACAGAAACTCTGGCTAACTAACAAAAAATCTGGCTAACTAACAGAAACGTTGGCTACATGACAGAAACTCTGGCTAACTAACAGAAACGTTGGGTACATGACAGAAACTCTGGCCAACTAACAGAAACTCTGGCCAACTAACAGAAACGTTGGCTACATGACAGAAACTCTGGCTAACAGAAACGTTGGCTACATGACAGAAACTCTGGCTAACTAACAGAAACATTGGCTCCATGACAGAAACTCTGGCTAACTAACAGAAACGTTGGCTACATGACAGAAACTCTGGCTAACTAACAGAAACGTTGGCTACATGACAGAAACTCTGGCTAACTAACAAACGTTGGCTACATGACAGAAACTCTGGCCAACTAACAGAAAATGTGGCTACATGACAGAAACTCTGGCTAACAGAAACTCTGTTCAACTAACAGAAACTCTGGCTACATGACAGAAACTCTGGCTAACTAACAGAAACGTTGGCTACATGACAGAAACTCTGGCTAACTAACAGAAACGTTGGCTACATGACAGAAACTCTGGCCAACTAACAGAAACGTTGGCTACATGACAGAAACTCTGGCTAACAGAAACTCTGTTCAACTAACAGAAACTCTGGATACATGACAGAAACTCTGGCCAACTAACAGAAACGTTGGCTACATGACAGAAACTCTGGCTAACAGAAACTCTGTTCAACTAACAAAAAATGTGGCTAACAGAAACTTTGGCTACATGACAGAAACTCTGGCTAACAGAAACTCTGTTCAACTTACAGAAACGTTGGCTACATGACAGAAACTCTGGTCAACTAACAGAAAATGTGGATAAGTAACAGAAACTTTGGCTACATGACAGAAACTCTGGCTAACAGAAATTCTGTTCAACTAATAGAAACTCTGGCTACATGACTGAAACTCTGGCTAACTAACAGAAACTCTGGCTACATGACAGAAACTCTGGCTAACTAACAGAAACGTTGGCTACATGACAGAAACTCTGGCTAACTAACAGAAACGTTGGCTACATGACAGAAACTCTGGCTAACAGAAACTCTGTTCAACTAACAGAAACTCTGGATACATGACAGAAACTCTGGCTAACTAACAGAAACGTTGGCTACATGACAGAAACTCTGGCCAATTAACAGAAACTCGGGCTAACGGACAGAAACTCTGGTCAACTAACAGAAAATGTGGCTAACTAACAGAAACGTTGGCTACATGACAGAAACTCTGGCCAACTAACAGAAACTCTGGCCAACTAACAGAAACGTTGGCTACATGACAGAAACTCTGGCCAATTAACAGAAACTCGGGCTAACGGACAGAAACTCTGGTCAACTAACAGAAAATGTGGCTAACTAACAGAAACGTTGGCTACATGACAGAAACTCTGGCCAACTAACAGAAACTCTGGCCAACTAACAGAAACTCTGGCTAACGGACAGAAACTCTGGTCAACTAACAGAAAATGTGGCTAACTAACAGAAACTTTGGCTACATGACAGAAACTCTGGCTAACTAACAGAAACGTTGGCTACATGACAGAAACTTTGGCTACATGACAGAAACTCTGGCTAACAGAAACTCTGTTCAACTAACAGAAACTCTGGCTAACAGAAACTCTGGCTACATGACAGAAACTCTGGCTAACTAAAAGAAACGTTGGCTACATGACAGAAACTCTGGCTAACTAACAAACGTTGGCTACATGACAGAAACTCTGGCTAACTAACAGAAACGTTGGCTCCATGACAAAAACTCTGGCTAACTAACAGAAACGTTGGCTACATGACAGAAACTCTGGCTAACTAACAGAAACATTGGCTACATGACAGAAACTCTGGCTAACTAACAGAAACGTTGGCTCCATGACAAAAAGTCTGGCTAACTAACAGAAACTATGGCCAACTAACAGAAACGTTGGCTACATGACAGAAACTCTGGCTAACAGAAACGTTGGCTACATGACAGAAACTCTGGCTAACTAACAGAAACATTGGCTACAAAACAGAAACTCTGGCCAACTAACAGAAACTCTGGCTAACTAACAAACGTTGGCTACATGACAGAAACTCTGGCCAACTAACAAAAAATCTGGCTAACTAACAGAAACGTTGGCTACATGACAGAAACGTTGGCTACATGACAGAAACTCTGGCCAACTAACAGAAACTCTGGCCAACTAACAGAAACTCTGGCTAACGGACAAAAACTCTAGTCAACTAACGGAAAATGTGGCTAACTAACAGAAACTTTGGCTACATGACAGAAACTCTGGATAACTAACAGAAACGTTGGCTCCATGACAGAAACGTTGGCTACATGACAGAAACTCTGGCTAACTAACAGAAACGTTGGCTACATGACAGAAACTTTGGTCAACTAACAGAAAATGTGGCTAAGTAACAGAAACTTTGGCTACATGACAGAAACTCTGGCTAACTAACAAAAAATCTGGCTAACTAACAGAAACGTTGGCTACATGACAGAAACTCTGGCTAACTAACAGAAACGTTGGGTACATGACAGAAACTCTGGCCAACTAACAGAAACTCTGGCCAACTAACAGAAACGTTGGCTACATGACAGAAACTCTGGCTAACAGAAACGTTGGCTACATGACAGAAACTCTGGCTAACTAACAGAAACATTGGCTCCATGACAGAAACTCTGGCTAACTAACAGAAACGTTGGCTACATGACAGAAACTCTGGCTAACTAACAGAAACGTTGGCTACATGACAGAAACTCTGGCTAACTAACAAACGTTGGCTACATGACAGAAACTCTGGCCAACTAACAGAAAATGTGGCTACATGACAGAAACTCTGGCTAACAGAAACTCTGTTCAACTAACAGAAACTCTGGCTACATGACAGAAACTCTGGCTAACTAACAGAAACGTTGGCTACATGACAGAAACTCTGGCTAACTAACAGAAACGTTGGCTACATGACAGAAACTCTGGCCAACTAACAGAAACGTTGGCTACATGACAGAAACTCTGGCTAACAGAAACTCTGTTCAACTAACAGAAACTCTGGATACATGACAGAAACTCTGGCCAACTAACAGAAACGTTGGCTACATGACAGAAACTCTGGCTAACAGAAACTCTGTTCAACTAACAAAAAATGTGGCTAACAGAAACTTTGGCTACATGACAGAAACTCTGGCTAACAGAAACTCTGTTCAACTTACAGAAACGTTGGCTACATGACAGAAACTCTGGTCAACTAACAGAAAATGTGGATAAGTAACAGAAACTTTGGCTACATGACAGAAACTCTGGCTAACAGAAATTCTGTTCAACTAATAGAAACTCTGGCTACATGACTGAAACTCTGGCTAACTAACAGAAACTCTGGCTACATGACAGAAACTCTGGCTAACTAACAGAAACGTTGGCTACATGACAGAAACGTTGGCTACATGACAGAAACTCTGGCCAACTAACAGAAACTCTGGCCAACTAACAGAAACTCTGGCTAACGGACAAAAACTCTAGTCAACTAACGGAAAATGTGGCTAACTAACAGAAACTTTGGCTACATGACAGAAACTCTGGATAACTAACAGAAACGTTGGCTCCATGACAGAAACGTTGGCTACATGACAGAAACTCTGGCTAACTAACAGAAACGTTGGCTACATGACAGAAACTTTGGTCAACTAACAGAAAATGTGGCTAAGTAACAGAAACTTTGGCTACATGACAGAAACTCTGGCTAACTAACAAAAAATCTGGCTAACTAACAGAAACGTTGGCTACATGACAGAAACTCTGGCTAACTAACAGAAACGTTGGGTACATGACAGAAACTCTGGCCAACTAACAGAAACTCTGGCCAACTAACAGAAACGTTGGCTACATGACAGAAACTCTGGCTAACAGAAACGTTGGCTACATGACAGAAACTCTGGCTAACTAACAGAAACATTGGCTCCATGACAGAAACTCTGGCTAACTAACAGAAACGTTGGCTACATGACAGAAACTCTGGCTAACTAACAGAAACGTTGGCTACATGACAGAAACTCTGGCTAACTAACAAACGTTGGCTACATGACAGAAACTCTGGCCAACTAACAGAAAATGTGGCTACATGACAGAAACTCTGGCTAACAGAAACTCTGTTCAACTAACAGAAACTCTGGCTACATGACAGAAACTCTGGCTAACTAACAGAAACGTTGGCTACATGACAGAAACTCTGGCTAACTAACAGAAACGTTGGCTACATGACAGAAACTCTGGCCAACTAACAGAAACGTTGGCTACATGACAGAAACTCTGGCTAACAGAAACTCTGTTCAACTAACAGAAACTCTGGATACATGACAGAAACTCTGGCCAACTAACAGAAACGTTGGCTACATGACAGAAACTCTGGCTAACAGAAACTCTGTTCAACTAACAAAAAATGTGGCTAACAGAAACTTTGGCTACATGACAGAAACTCTGGCTAACAGAAACTCTGTTCAACTTACAGAAACGTTGGCTACATGACAGAAACTCTGGTCAACTAACAGAAAATGTGGATAAGTAACAGAAACTTTGGCTACATGACAGAAACTCTGGCTAACAGAAATTCTGTTCAACTAATAGAAACTCTGGCTACATGACTGAAACTCTGGCTAACTAACAGAAACTCTGGCTACATGACAGAAACTCTGGCTAACTAACAGAAACGTTGGCTACATGACAGAAACTCTGGCTAACTAACAGAAACGTTGGCTACATGACAGAAACTCTGGCTAACAGAAACTCTGTTCAACTAACAGAAACTCTGGATACATGACAGAAACTCTGGCTAACTAACAGAAACGTTGGCTACATGACAGAAACTCTGGCCAATTAACAGAAACTCGGGCTAACGGACAGAAACTCTGGTCAACTAACAGAAAATGTGGCTAACTAACAGAAACGTTGGCTACATGACAGAAACTCTGGCCAACTAACAGAAACTCTGGCCAACTAACAGAAACGTTGGCTACATGACAGAAACTCTGGCCAATTAACAGAAACTCGGGCTAACGGACAGAAACTCTGGTCAACTAACAGAAAATGTGGCTAACTAACAGAAACGTTGGCTACATGACAGAAACTCTGGCCAACTAACAGAAACTCTGGCCAACTAACAGAAACTCTGGCTAACGGACAGAAACTCTGGTCAACTAACAGAAAATGTGGCTAACTAACAGAAACTTTGGCTACATGACAGAAACTCTGGCTAACTAACAGAAACGTTGGCTACATGACAGAAACTTTGGCTACATGACAGAAACTCTGGCTAACAGAAACTCTGTTCAACTAACAGAAACTCTGGCTAACAGAAACTCTGGCTACATGACAGAAACTCTGGCTAACTAAAAGAAACGTTGGCTACATGACAGAAACTCTGGCTAACTAACAAACGTTGGCTACATGACAGAAACTCTGGCTAACTAACAGAAACGTTGGCTCCATGACAAAAACTCTGGCTAACTAACAGAAACGTTGGCTACATGACAGAAACTCTGGCTAACTAACAGAAACATTGGCTACATGACAGAAACTCTGGCTAACAGAAACGTTGGCTCCATGACAAAAACTCTGGCTAACTAACAGAAACTATGGCCAACTAACAGAAACGTTGGCTACATGACAGAAACTCTGGCTAACAGAAACGTTGGCTACATGACAGAAACTCTGGCTAACTAACAGAAACATTGGCTACAAAACAGAAACTCTGGCCAACTAACAGAAACTCTGGCTAACTAACAAACGTTGGCTACATGACAGAAACTCTGGCCAACTAACAAAAAATCTGGCTAACTAACAGAAACGTTGGCTACATGACAGAAACTCTGGCTAACTAACAGAAACGTTGGCTACATGACAGAAACTCTGGCCAACTAACAGAAACTCTGGCCAACTAACAGAAACTCTGGCTAACGGACAAAAACTCTAGTCAACTAACGGAAAATGTGGCTAACTAACAGAAACTTTGGCTACATGACAGAAACTCTGGATAACTAACAGAAACGTTGGCTCCATGACAGAAACGTTGGCTACATGACAGAAACTCTGGCTAACTAACAGAAACGTTGGCTACATGACAGAAACTTTGGTCAACTAACAGAAAATGTGGCTAAGTAACAGAAACTTTGGCTACATGACAGAAACTCTGGCTAACTAACAAAAAATCTGGCTAACTAACAGAAACGTTGGCTACATGACAGAAACTCTGGCTAACTAACAGAAACGTTGGGTACATGACAGAAACTCTGGCCAACTAACAGAAACTCTGGCCAACTAACAGAAACGTTGGCTACATGACAGAAACTCTGGCTAACAGAAACGTTGGCTACATGACAGAAACTCTGGCTAACTAACAGAAACATTGGCTCCATGACAGAAACTCTGGCTAACTAACAGAAACGTTGGCTACATGACAGAAACTCTGGCTAACTAACAGAAACGTTGGCTACATGACAGAAACTCTGGCTAACTAACAAACGTTGGCTACATGACAGAAACTCTGGCCAACTAACAGAAACTCTGGCCAACTAACAGAAACTCTGGCTAACGGACAGAAACTCTAGTCAACTAACAGAAAATGTGGCTAACTAACAGAAACGTTGGCTCCATGACAGAAATGTTGGCTACATGACAGAAACTCTGGCTAACTAACAGAAACTTTGGCTACATGACAGAAACTCTGGCTAACTAACAAAAAATCTGGCTAACTAACAGAAACGTTGGCTACATGACAGAAACTCTGGCTAACTAACAGAAACGTTGGCTACATGAAAGAAACTCTGGTCAAATAACAGAAAATGTGGCTACATGACAGAAACTCTGGCTAACAGAAACTCTGTTCAACTAACAGAAACTCTGGCTACATGACAGAAACTCTGGCTAACTAACAGAAACGTTGGCTACATGACAGAAACTCTGGCTAACTAACAGAAACGTTGGCTACATGACAGAAACTCTGGCCAACTAACAGAAACGTTGGCTACATGACAGAAACTCTGGCTAACAGAAACTCTGTTCAACTAACAGAAACTCTGGATACATGACAGAAACTCTGGCTAACTAACAGAAATGTTGGCTACATGACAGAAACTCTGGCTAACTTACAGAAATGTTGGCTACATGACAGAAACTCTGGCCAACTAACAGAAACGTTGGCTACATGACAGAAACTCTGGCTAACAGAAACTCTGTTCAACTAACAAAAAATGTGGCTAACAGAAACTTTGGCTACATGACAGAAACTCTGGCTAACAGAAACTCTGTTCAACTTACAGAAACGTTGGCTACATGACAGAAACTCTGGTCAACTAACAGAAAATGTGGATAAGTAACAGAAACTTTGGCTACATGACAGAAACTCTGGCTAACAGAAATTCTGTTCAACTAATAGAAACTCTGGCTACATGACAGAAACTCTGGCTAACTAACAGAAACTCTGGCTACATGACAGAAACTCTGGCTAACTAACAGAAACGTTGGCTACATGACAGAAACTCTGGCTAACTAACAGAAACGTTGGCTACATGACAGAAACTCTGGCTAACTAACAGAAACGTTGGCTACATGAGAGAAACTCTGGCCAACTAACAGAAACTCTGGCCAACTAACAGAAACTCTGGCTAACGGACAGAAACTCTGGTCAACTAACAGAAAATGTGGCTACATGACAGAAACTCTGGCTAACAGAAACTCTGTTCAACTAACAGAAACTCTGGCTAACAGAAACTCTGGCTACATGACAGAAACTCTGGCTAATTAACAGAAACGTTGGCTACATGACAGAAACTCTGGCTAACTAACAAACGTTGGCTACATGACAGAAACTCTGGCTAACTAACAGAAACGTTGGCTACATGACAGAAACTCTGGCTAACTAACAGAAACGTTGGCTACATGACAGAAACTCTGGCTAACTAACAAACGTTGGCTACATAACAGAAACTCTGGCCAACTAACAGAAAATCTGGCCAACTAACAGAAACTCTGGTCAACTAACAAAAAATGTGGCTAACTAACAGAAACTTTGGCTACATGACAGATACTCTGGCTAACAGAAACTCTGTTCAACTAACAGAAACTCTGGCTACATGACAGAAACTCTGGCTAACTAACAGAAACGTTGGCTACATGACAGAAATTCTGGCTAACTAACAGAAACGTTGGCTACATGACGGAAACTTTGGCTACATGACAGAAACTCTGGCTAGCAGAAACTCTGTTCAACTAACAGAAACTCTGGCTAACTAACAGAAACGTTGGCTACATAACAGAAACTCTGGCTAACTAACAAACGTTGGCTACATGACAGAAACTCTGGCCAACTAACAAAAAATCTGGCTAACTAACAGAAACGTTGGCTACATGACAGAAACTCTGGTTAACTAACAAACGTTGGCTACATGACAGAAACTCTGGTCAACTAACAGAAAATGTGGCTAAGTAACAGAAACTTTGGCTACATGACAGAAACTCTGGCTAACTAACAAACGTTGGCTACATGACAGAAACTCTGGCCAACTAACAAAAAATCTGGCTAACTAACAGAAACGTTGGCTACATGACAGAAACTCTGGCTAACTGACAGAAACTCTGGCTACATGACAGAAACTCTGGCTAACTAACAGAAACGTTGGCTACATGACAGAAACTCTGGCTAACTAACAGAAACGTTGGCTACATGACAGAAACTCTGGCTAACTAAAAGAAACGTTGGCTACATAACAGAAACTCTGGCTAACTAACAGAAACGTTGGCTACAAAACAGAAACTCTGGCCAACTAACAGAAACTCTGGCTAACTAACAAACGTTGGCTACATGACAGAAACTCTGGCTAACTAACAAACGTTGGCTACATGACAGAAACTCTGGCCAACTAACAGAAACTCTGGCCAACTAACAGAAACTCTGGCTAACGGACAGAAACTCCTGTCAACTAACAGAAAATGTGGCTAACTAACAGAAACTTTGGCTACATGACAGAAACTCTGGCTAACTAACAGAAACGTTGGCTCCATGACAGAAACGTTGGCTCCATGACAGAAACGTTGGCTACATGACAGAAACTCTGGCTAACTAACAAAAAATCTGGCTAACTAACAGAAACGTTGGCTACATGACAGAAACTCTGGCTAACTAACAGAAACGTTGGCTACATGACAGAAACTCTGGCTAACAGAAACTCTGTTCAACTAACAGAAACTCTGGCTACATGACAGAAACTCTGGCTAACTAACAGAAACGTTGGCTACATGACAGAAACTCTGGCTAACTAACAGAAACGTTGGCTACATGACAGAAACTCTGGCTAACTAACAAACGTTGGCTACATGACAGAAACTCTGGTCAACTAACAGAAAATGTGGCTAAGTAACAGAAACTTTGGCTACATGACAGAAACTCTGGCTAACAGAAACTCTGTTCAACTAACAGAAACTCTGGCTAACAGAAACTCTGGCCAACTAACAGAAACTCTGGCTAACGGACTAAAACTCTGGTCAACTAGTAGAAAATGTGGCTAACTAACAGAAACTTTGGCTACATGACAGAAACTCTGGCTAACTAACAGAAACGTTGGCTCCATGACAGAAACTCTGGCTAACTAACAGAAACGTTGGCTACATGACAGAAACTCTGGCTAACAGAAACTCTGTTCAACTAACAGAAACTCTGGCTACATGACAGAAACTCTGGCTAACTAACAGAAACGTTGGCTACATGACAGAAACTCTGGTCAACTAACAGAAAATGTGGCTAAGTAACAGAAACTTTGGCTACATGACAGAAACTCTGGCTAAAAGAAACTGTTCAACTAACAGAAACTCTGGCTACATGACAGAAACTCTGGCTAACAGAAACTCTGGCTACATGACAGAAACTCTGGCTAACTAACAGAAACGTTGGCTACATGACAGAAACTCTGGCTAACTAACAGAAACGTTGGCTACATGACAGAAACTCTGGCTAACCAACAGAAACGTTGGCTACATGACAGAAACTCTGGCCAACTAACAGAAACTCTGGCTAACGGACAGAAACTCTGGTCAACTAACAGAAAATGTGGCTAACTAACAGAAACGTTGGCTACATGACAGAAACTCTGGCCAACTAACAGAAACTCTGGCCAACTAACAGAAACTCTGGCCAACTAACAGAAACTCTGGCTAACGGACAGAAACTCTGGTCAACTAACAGAAAATGTGGCTAACTAACAGAAACTTTGGCTACATGACAGAAACTCTGGCTAACAGAAACTCTGTTCAACTAACAGAAACTCTGGCTACATGACAGAAACTCTGGCTAACTAACAGAAACGTTGGCTACATGACAGAAACTTTGGCTACATGACAGAAACTCTGGCTAACAGAAACTCTGTTCAACTAACAGAAACTCTGGCTAACAGAAACTCTGGCTACATGACAGAAACTCTGGCTAACTAAAAGAAACGTTGGCTACATGACAGAAACTCTGGCTAACTAACAAACGTTGGCTACATGACAGAAACTCTGGCTAACTAACAGAAACGTTGGCTCCATGACAAAAACTCTGGCTAACTAACAGAAACGTTGGCTACATGACAGAAACTCTGGCTAACTAACAGAAACATTGGCTACATGACAGAAACTCTGGCTAACTAACAGAAACGTTGGCTCCATGACAAAAACTCTGGCTAACTAACAGAAACTCTGGCCAACTAACAGAAACGTTGGCTACATGACAGAAACTCTGGCTAACAGAAACGTTGGCTACATGACAGAAACTCTGGCTAACTAACAGAAACATTGGCTACAAAACAGAAACTCTGGCCAACTAACAGAAACTCTGGCTAACTAACAAACGTTGGCTACATGACAGAAACTCTGGCCAACTAACAAAAAATCTGGCTAACTAACAGAAACGTTGGCTAACGGACAGAAACTCTGGTCAACTAGTAGAAAATGTGGCTAACTAACAGAAACTTTGGCTACATGACAGAAACTCTGGCTAACTAACAGAAACGTTGGCTCCATGACAGAAACTCTGGCTAACTAACAGAAACGTTGGCTACATGACAGAAACTCTGGCTAACAGAAACTCTGTTCAACTAACAGAAACTCTGGCTACATGACAGAAACTCTGGCTAACTAACAGAAACGTTGGCTACATGACAGAAACTCTGGCTAACTAACAGAAACGTTGGCTACATGACAGAAACTCTGGCTAACAGAAACTCTGTTCAACTAACAGAAACTCTGGCTACATGACAGAAACTCTGGCTAACTAACAGAAACGTTGGCTACATGACAGAAACTCTGGCTAACTAACAGAAACGTTGGCTACATGACAGAAACTCTGGCCAACTAACAGAAACGTTGGCTACATGACAGAAACTCTGGCTAACCAACAGAAACGTTGGCTACATGACAGAAACTCTGGCCAACTAACAGAAACTCTGGCTAACGGACAGAAACTCTGGTCAACTAACAGAAAATGTGGCTAACTAACAGAAACGTTGGCTACATGACAGAAACTCTGGCCAACTAACAGAAACTCTGGCCAACTAACAGAAACTCTGGCTACATGACAGAAACTTTGGCTACATGACAGAAACTCTGGCTAACAGAAACTCTTTTCAACTAACAGAAACTCTGGCTAACAGAAACTCTGGCCAACCAACAGAAACTCTGGCCAACTAACAGAAACTCTGGCTAACGGACTAAAACTCTGGTCAACTAGTAGAAAATGTGGCTAACTAACAGAAACTTTGGCTACATGACAGAAACTCTGGCTAACTAACAGAAACGTTGGCTCCATGACAGAAACTCTGGCTAACTAACAGAAACGTTGGCTACATGACAGAAACTCTGGCTAACAGAAACTCTGTTCAACTAACAGAAACTCTGGCTACATGACAGAAACTCTGGCTAACTAACAGAAACGTTGGCTACATGACAGAAACTCTGGTCAACTAACAGAAAATGTGGCTAAGTAACAGAAACTTTGGCTACATGACAGAAACTCTGGCTAACAGAAACTCTGTTCAACTAACAGAAACTCTGGCTAACAGAAACTCTGGCCAACTAACAGAAACTCTGGCCAACTAACAGAAACTCTGGCTAACGGACTAAAACTCTGGTCAACTAGTAGAAAATGTGGCTAACTAACAGAAACTTTGGCTACATGACAGAAACTCTGGCTAACTAACAGAAACGTTGGCTCCATGACAGAAACTCTGGCTAACTAACAGAAACGTTGGCTACATGACAGAAACTCTGGCTAACAGAAACTCTGTTCAACTAACAGAAACTCTGGCTACATGACAGAAACTCTGGCTAACTAACAGAAACGTTGGCTACATGACAGAAACTCTGGTCAACTAACAGAAAATGTGGCTAAGTAACAGAAACTTTGGCTACATGACAGAAACTCTGGCTAACTAACAGAAACGTTGGCTACATGACAGAAACTCTGGCTAACTAACAGAAACGTTGGCTACATGACAGAAACTCTGGCTAACCAACAGAAACGTTGGCTACATGACAGAAACTCTGGCCAACTAACAGAAACTCTGGCTAACGGACAGAAACTCTGGTCAACTAACAGAAAATGTGGCTAACTAACAGAAACGTTGGCTACATGACAGAAACTCTGGCCAACTAACAGAAACTCTGGCCAACTAACAGAAACGTTGGCTACATGACAGAAACTCTGGCTAACAGAAACGTTGGCTACATGACAGAAACTCTGGCTAACTAACAGAAACATTGGCTCCATGACAGAAACTCTGGCTAACTAACAGAAACGTTGGCTACATGACAGAAACTCTGGCTAACTAACAGAAACGTTGGCTACATGACAGAAACTCTGGCTAACTAACAAACGTTGGCTACATGACAGAAACTCTGGCCAACTAACAGAAACTCTGGTCAACTAACAGAAAAGGTGGCTAACTAACAGAAACGTTGGCTACATGACAGAAACTCTGGCCAACTAACAGAAACTCTGGCCAACTAACAGAAACTCTGGCTAACGGACAGAAACTCTGGTCAACTAGTAGAAAATGTGGCTAACTAACAGAAACTTTGGCTACATGACAGAAACTCTGGCTAACTAACAGAAACGTTGGCTCCATGACAGAAACTCTGGCTAACTAACAGAAACGTTGGCTACATGACAGAAACTCTGGCTAACAGAAACTCTGTTCAACTAACAGAAACTCTGGCTACATGACAGAAACTCTGGCTAACTAACAGAAACGTTGGCTACATGACAGAAACTCTGGCTAACTAACAGAAACGTTGGCTACATGACAGAAACTCTGGCTAACTAACAGAAACGTTGGCTACATGACAGAAACTCTGGCTAACTAACAGAAACGTTGGCTACATGACAGAAACTCTGGCCAACTAACAGAAACTCTGTTCAACTAACAGAAACTCTGGCTAACAGAAACTCTGGCCAACTAACAGAAACTCTGGCTAACGGACTAAAACTCTGGTCAACTAGTAGAAAATGTGGCTAACTAACAGAAACTTTGGCTACATGACAGAAACTCTGGCTAACTAACAGAAACGTTGGCTACATGACAGAAACTCTGGCTAACTAACAGAAACGTTGGCTACATGACAGAAACTCTGGCTAACCAACAGAAACGTTGGCTACATGACAGAAACTCTGGCCAACTAACAGAAACTCTGGCTAACGGACAGAAACTCTGGTCAACTAACAGAAAATGTGGCTAACTAACAGAAACGTTGGCTACATGACAGAAACTCTGGCCAACTAACAGAAACTCTGGCCAACTAACAGAAACTCTGGCCAACTAACAGAAACTCTGGCTAACGGACAGAAACTCTGGTCAACTAACAGAAAATGTGGCTAACTAACAGAAACTTTGGCTACATGACAGAAACTCTGGCTAACAGAAACTCTGTTCAACTAACAGAAACTCTGGCTACATGACAGAAACTCTGGCTAACTAACAGAAACGTTGGCTACATGACAGAAACTTTGGCTACATGACAGAAACTCTGGCTAACAGAAACTCTGTTCAACTAACAGAAACTCTGGCTAACAGAAACTCTGGCTACATGACAGAAACTCTGGCTAACTAAAAGAAACGTTGGCTACATGACAGAAACTCTGGCTAACTAACAAACGTTGGCTACATGACAGAAACTCTGGCTAACTAACAGAAACGTTGGCTCCATGACAAAAACTCTGGCTAACTAACAGAAACGTTGGCTACATGACAGAAACTCTGGCTAACTAACAGAAACATTGGCTACATGACAGAAACTCTGGCTAACTAACAGAAACGTTGGCTCCATGACAAAAACTCTGGCTAACTAACAGAAACTCTGGCCAACTAACAGAAACGTTGGCTACATGACAGAAACTCTGGCTAACAGAAACGTTGGCAACATGACAGAAACTCTGGCTAACTAACAGAAACATTGGCTACAAAACAGAAACTCTGGCCAACTAACAGAAACTCTGGCTAACTAACAAACGTTGGCTACATGACAGAAACTCTGGCCAACTAACAAAAAATCTGGCTAACTAACAGAAACGTTGGCTACATGACAGAAACTCTGGCTAACTAACAGAAACGTTGGCTACATGACAGAAACTCTGGCCAACTAACAGAAACTCTGGCCAACTAACAGAAACTCTGGCTAACGGACAAAAACTCTAGTCAACTAACAGAAAATGTGGCTAACTAACAGAAACTTTGGCTACATGACAGAAACTCTGGATAACTAACAGAAACGTTGGCTCCATGACAGAAACGTTGGCTACATGACAGAAACTCTGGCTAACTAACAGAAACGTTGGCTACATGACAGAAACTTTGGTCAACTAACAGAAAATGTGGCTAAGTAACAGAAAGTTTGGCTACATGACAGAAACTCTGGCTAACTAACAAAAAATCTGGCTAACTAACAGAAACGTTGGCTACATGACAGAAACTCTGGCTAACTAACAGAAACGTTGGCTACATGACAGAAACTCTGGCCAACTAACAGAAACTCTGGCCAACTAACAGAAACGTTGGCTACATGACAGAAACTCTGGCTAACAGAAACGTTGGCTACATGACAGAAACTCTGGCTAACTAACAGAAACATTGGCTCCATGACAGAAACTCTGGCTAACTAACAGAAACGTTGGCTACATGACAGAAACTCTGGCTAACTAACAGAAACGTTGGCTACATGACAGAAACTCTGGCTAACTAACAAACGTTGGCTACATGACAGAAACTCTGGCCAACTAACAGAAACTCTGGCCAACTAACAGAAACTCTGGCTAACGGACAGAAACTCTAGTCAACTAACAGAAAATGTGGCTAACTAACATAAAACTTTGGCTACATGACAGAAACTCTGGCTAACTAACAGAAACGTTGGCTCCATGACAGAAACGTTGGCTACATGACAGAAACTCTGGCTAACTAACAGA